>NC_135655.1:131399815-131772940 GCF_964188315.1 Podarcis muralis
TTTAAAAGTTTGGTATCAGTTACTCCCTCCTCCTGGTCTAATACTTTTACAATAGAACGTATGTATATATACTTCAGGGATGCGGGTGGTGCTGTGGGTTAAACCACAGAGCCTACGACTTGCCGATCAGAAGGCCGGCGGTTTGAATCCCCGTGACGGGGTGAGCTCCTATTGCTCGGTCCTTGCTCCTGCCAACTTAGCAGTTCCAAAGCACATCAAAGTGCAAGTAGATAAATAGGTATCGCTCCGGCGGGAGGGTAAATGGCGTTTCCGTGCGCTGCTCTGGTTCGCCAGAAGCGGCTTAGTCATGCTGGTCACATGACCTGGAAGCTGTACGCCGGCTCCCTCGGCCTGTAAAGCGAGATGAGCGCCGCAACCCCAGAGTCGGTCACGACTGAACCTAATGGTCAGGAGTCCCTTTACCTTTACCTATATATACTTCTGTTTAATTCAATCTAAGATTCAGGAGGAGTTTTTTTTAATCTGAGACAAACTGAAGACAGCAATGTCAGAAAGGTCCTTTTTGGAACTAGCTGAGGTGAGCAGGGATGGGTGTGAGAGTAGGGCTAAGGTCTTGAGATTGTCATCCACATACTGCGTAAGTATGCCAGTGTGCCTTTCTCTGTGGGATGAGGAGCCATTGATCTCGCTTGCATTTCTGATTCCAGCATCACTGAAGGAAGCTGGGAGTGAAGGGGTATCTTAAAGCTGCTGTACTTCCATAGGAAGCTGCCTTTTACCATGATGGCTGGCCATTGACTGGCAGTGGCTTCCCAGGTCTTTCCCCTGCCTGGAGATATTAGGGATGGAGCATGGGCCTTCTGCAGTCAGTGCATGGCTGCGCTCCTCCCCTTCTGTGTGTCAGTGGGTGTTATGTATTGAAGTTCTCACCCTGGGCCAGCAGGGGGATACTGTAGATAGTTTTCACTCAGGTCCACGTCAGTTATTTTAGGCGGGAAACCCTGGGTTGTTGTTGCTACATTGTTGACAGCCGGCTACCTATAAAAGCAGGCCGGCTGAGCTGTTTGCTGTTCAGTTCTGTCCAGCTTACAAATAAAGAACTGCTCTGGAGAAATCGCTGTGTCGTCTGCTATGTTCGCCCACAACTTAACAGTGGGGGAGCCAGTGACCTCTTTTGCATATATCGGGGTGATCCATGTGCAGAAATACATCCCTCCATGCATGGATTACCCCTCTCTGGCCTGTGACTTTACTAATTCATCACTATAACTAAACTAGGATTTGAAGCATGGTCTTTGGCAGCAACACCTCACTCTCAAGGCCCCTGTAAAATTAACATTTTTGCAGCACCTCCTGTTGTCATGTTGTATGTTTGTTTGGTCATAATTGAGATTTTTTAAATCACCGGGTTCTTTCCTACTCTAGAATTCATATACAGTGGTACCTCGGGTTACATACACTTCAGGTTACATACGCTTCAGGTTACAGACACCGCTAACCCAGAAATAGTACCTCGGGTTAAGAACTTTGCTTCAGGATGAGAACAGAAATCACGTGGCCACAGCAGGAGGCCCCATTAGCTAAAGTGGTGCTTCAGGTTAAGAACGGACCTCCGGAACGAATTAAGTACGTAACCAGAGGTACCACTGTACTGTATATAAACTTTTGTTTTGTTTTTTTGCTGAATGCTCACTGAATAGAACATTCAGATTGATGCTCCAGCATAACCGGGAAGTGGGGAAACTCCACTTCCAAAACTCCAAAACTCAGTAATACATCTCTGTGGGACAATCCATCCTGAAAAGTTTATATACAGTACAGTGGTACCTCTGGTTACCTACTTAATTCGTTCCGGAGGTCCGTTCTTAACCTGATGTATTCCTGAGTTTTGGAGTTTTGGAAGTGGAGTTTCCCCACTTCCCGGTTATGCTGGAGCATCAATCTGAATGTTCTATTCAGTGAGCATTCAGTAAAGAAAACAAAACAAAACACCTCTTGAGCAAAGGACTGAACTGAACAATCACCCCCAGGCCTATATAAGAAGCCTAACATTTATGTAATATTTATTTAGAGCTTCAGCATCTTCAAGAACCCAAGGCTAACCACAGCTGGCAGACATGATTTAAATTAATGCTTATTCACAATGCTTATTTGTTATTAAAAATGAGTTTGTTAAAATATGCAAAATAAAATTTCAAACCAAGGTATTTCTGTTTTTGCTCCCACATCCTCCAAAAAGTTAACCATGTTAGTGGGACAGAATTGCTTTCTTCAAAAGTGTTTGGTGCATGCCATCCACATGTACCGTTTTATAGCTGTCAGCGCTGTTTCAAAAGCTTCGCTGTGTAGGTGTGCTTGACTTGCACCTCACAATTTATATTGTCACTAAAGTGAATGACTGTTTAGCTGGTATTTTCCCTAGGGAGGAAATTATTGAGTAATTGAAGTGTGCTTTGGATTTAATTGTACAGCAGAAAGTGTGTGCATCTTGACGTTTTTATAAGTTGGTACATTGCAACATTCCTTGTTGTTAAGTGGGATGTTCTCAATGCTTTGCTTTTAGTTCCCTAACAGCCAGTAGAGCCCTGAGCTGATTGGAACTGGCAATTCTTTTTACCCTCATGTTGCTTTTCTGTCATTTGGTCCAGGTGTGTTTGTTATCCTCCATTGTAGAATCTTTTCAGATTTTGGTGCCAAGGGAAAATAGTTAAGCCTTTTGCCCCCCTCTCCCTCCCTCCCTCCCTTGAAAGAAATATTTCTTTCTCTTTCTCTTTCTCTATGTGAAAGAGGCTCCATTTTATGAAGAGTCTTTCTGTCTATGGAGGAACGTCACTGGAGTTGTGAAAAGATTTGTGTGCACATTCATTCAAAGGAGAATGCATTTTAGAGGCTGAATGGTGAGATATAGATGTATTTTGACCTTACAGAACAAGAGTCAAGTTCAATGTAGATAGAACAGATCGCAGTTTCCAGCACCTTACAGAACCATAATAATAATAATAATAATAATAATAATAATAATAATAATAATAATTTTTTATTTATACCCCGCCCTCCCCAGCCAAGGCCGGGCTCAGAGCGGCTTACAAGCAATAATAAAAACAAGATGAATGATTACAACTTAAAAACAAAAATAAAATACAACATTAATAATAATGGAACATTAAAATATTAAAATGTAGCCTTATTGCAGGAGGAGAAGGATAGACATGGTCATGTCAAATAAAAGATGCTTGGTATTATTTTTGAGTAACAGCACAATTTTAGGGACACCTATATTAAATGAAATAGGATTTACCCCAGGTAAGTATTTCTAGGATTGCAGTAAGTCTTATGTTTCCAAGAAAGAGTGCTAGATCTGTTCACATTCCACTTTAGGCATGGGATTTCTTTGAGCAAATAATTATATTTCAGCATTAATTCTCAATCTGTTATCTGTATGCCAACCAAATGTGGAACTCAGACAATATACAGAGTCAATATCTTTCTGAGTTATCCACCTGAAGCAGAAACCCTGTATATTTGTGGAAAGATCTAACATAACTGAAAATTATCCTAAAAATAATAATAATAAATAACAAAAATATATTTACTCAACAGGAGCTACAGCTTCCTCGACCACAAATGGGAATTGTGAACACATGACAACAAACACTTGCATTAAATATGCTAATTAAACAGTGACCAATAAATAACAAAATTTCTGAGCTGAATATGTGGCAATCTCATTTTCCACAGGTAGGTTTGAACAAACTGGATTCAGCCCTTCACTTAAATACGTTACACTGTGACCAACTTCATTTGTGATCCTAAAAAATAAGTGTGAATATGGTATATTTAAAATGTTCAAAATACTAAAGGCAAGTAAAAGATTTCTGTACTTTCAAATTTCATGATTTATACAAACCTCTTGTGAATTTGAGGGTCTGATCATTTTTCATATCTGGGATTGTCTATATTCCTAGCACAAAAAAAATGTGGTGTCAAAGATTTGCCATATAACAGGGCAGAGAACTTAGAACTGTGTATATCTTTCGAAGACATTAGTTAAAGATTACAAGAAACTATCCTTGTTTTAAATAAGCCAGCTATCAGTGTGTTATTTACTGATCCTGAGACTACAAATGGAGCTAAATGATCCAAGGTGCTGATACGGAACCTGCAAATACACAAACTCTCTTGCAGGGATGCTTTTGGTCTTTGGGCAGATTCATAACTTTGGTACCGAATGCCATTCTTCTGGTGATGGTGGAGTGTTTTTGAAGTGTGGCCTCCTTTGACTGGCAGTAGACACTAAAGATCCTAAAAATGGCTGCTTCCTAGGCCTCATGAAGAAGGGACAACTGCAGGCTTGTCCCAAGGAAAATAATTCCCCCTATTTGTGCCCTTGCATCCACCATGTTCATGCTTGTTTGTTAACAATACCTCTTGGAAAGAAAATCAGTAAACTGTGGCGTATAATTACGAGTCTCCAAAATGGTGTTTCCCTAAAAGGAGGTCTTCTGTTTGAAACCCTTGGGAGTCACAGTCAGTCAGGGTACTTGGGCTAGATGGACCCATGGTCTGATTCCAGTTCCAAAAATGAATGGGCGTCATGAGCACTAGCAGCAGGAGTCTCTACCACAGAGAAAGCCGCAGTGGTTAGGTCATTGAACCAGGATCCCAATCCCTGCTCCGTCACAAAGCTCAGCCTCTCTCTCAGCCTAACCTACCTGAAAGGAGGATGAAACAGAGCTGGGTGAGAACCATAAGTTTCTCCATATGACCTCTGTAAAGGGACCCCTGACTCTTAGGTCCAGTCATGACTGACTCTGGGGTTGCGGCGCTCATCTCGCGTACAGCTTCTGGGTCATGTGGCCAGCATGACTAAGCCGCTTCTGGCGAACCAGAGCAGCGCACGGAAACGCAGTTTACCTCCCCGCCAGAGCGGTACCTATTTATCTACTTGCACTTTGACGTGCTTTCGAACTGCTAGGTTGGCAGGAGCAGGGACCGAGCAACGGGAGCTCACCCCTTCGCAGGGATTCGAACCGCCGACCTTCTGATCGGCAAGCCCTAGGCTCTGTGGTTTAACCCACTGCGCCACCCGCGTCCCTGTAGGCCTCTGTAGTTAGGACTGAAACCCTTCTGCGCTCATTTTTGATACCCGTTTCTTCCCCATGCAGTCGGCGCTTCTCAAACATAGGGCCCCAGCTCTTGTTGGGCTACAACTCCCAGCATCCCTAGCTAGCAGGACTGGTGGTCAGGGATGCTTGGAGTTGTAGTCCAACAACAGCTGGGAACTAAAGTTTGGGACTGTACACTCTGTGATGTTAACTGGGTTTGAGCTGTCCACTCCAAGGAGATTTATGAACATTTCCGACGCACGCCTGGAACTCTGCAAGGGGGAGGGCAGCTTGGAGGAGGAGCTGCAATGGAAACGTGGTTGGCAGGGTCCTGGCTCAGGGTCCTTGTTCCTTGGATGTTTCTCTGCTTCAGATTACCCACTCTCTGAGCTGCTTCCCCCCTACAAGAACGGGTTGTCAGGGGTTTATTATATACATGCCATGTGTGACTTCACTCATTTTCATGGGAATTGTATTGTCTCTGCATATTTGAAGGACCTGTGCACAGTTCTCCTCGTTTGGAACAGAGCAAGGCCACAACTTCTGTGCCTGTAACTTGTGCTTTATGTGTACGGCAACTGGCTTACCTCTCACAGAGTTACAATCCACAGCATCCATTAATGAACTACTGTGCCCAGAATTCTTGGGAGGGGGAAACTGTGCTTCCCATGTGCTTTAAAGGCCTGGTGTGTGCACAGCTGTACACCTTTGTGCTTCTGGGCTGCTTGTGTACACTACTCATTAAACACTCCACTGTCTGCTATATGGTGCTTTTCAATTTTTATTTCGGATATCTGAGCTGGGGTTTTTTGTTTTAGTGTGCTTGCATGTCAAAAAGGTTTATTATTTCCTTTTAGGTTGGTGAAAGCATGTCACATATCAAACTACACCTCCAGAAGACCAGAACAAATACACAGGTCATTTCTGTTCCTGTGATGACCAACCACCTACTTCTGGGGAAAACTGGGTGTGTGGGCTCTTCTGCTTATGAAATCATATCCTGCTTAAGCTCTTTTGCTACTGCTTTTCTTTTCCCCTTTTTCTTTTAAAAAGAAGAATTATATTTGTCCTTCATGACCCTCCACCTGATTGTTCATTTACCGGTATATGATCTGCTGAATGCTCAGCAGCAGTTTTCAACAGTTTTCACTTATGGTGCTCAACAGGTACATTAATGCAGAATAGTCCATAATGTCATGCAGAGATCCTTGGGGATCCTGCAGTTTATTTCCTTTTATTGCAGGAAATAAGCCATTTTCAAGCCCAAATCAAAATGCCAGAATTGTGGCTGCCCCTATTCTTGAATGGAACTTGGTTTTGTTTTTATTTTTAATGGAACAGAAAAAGAGATTTGAGGCTGGTTGCCCTCCTGCTTGGAAATCTGCTGCCTGAATCAACTACTTTGCGCTGTTTTATAATAAGATTTATGCCTGCCATCTGCTTTCTGGTTTATTTGTTTATGCTTCACATTCAGGAATCCCGTGCCCACTGGACCAGAGTGTTTGTTGTCGTTCTGAAAGGCCGGTGTCGTTGAGCCGATGCTTCCCCTCACAGAAGCCATGGCTGACTCATCAACTGCAAGTCTCGCTGCCCTTCTGCATGTGTAGTAACCACTGTGGCCTTTGTCACGTTTGCTTCCCATTTACCGGAAACACAGCTCAGGCCTTATCCTTTGTCACATTTATTTGCCGTTTGGTGTCTCAGCTACACTGCCAGGAAACAAAGCTGCAGGTTGTGGCGTATGAGCGTCTCTCCAGCTATCTTTCACAATGAAGACAGAGGCAAAGAATCTGCCTTCCTTTGGTTCTCCTTTGCACCTTTGTCCTCCAGCACTTCTCTGGCAGACTTTCCGCTTTCTAATTACTGGAAAAAGAATATTTATTATTAGTTAGTATCAGAGGGTGGCAGCTGGCTCTTCACCTATGTGTTTGATTGCATTAAAGGTAAAGGTAAAGGGACCCCTGACCATTAGGTCCAGTCGTGGCCGACTCTGGGGTTGTGGTGCTCATCTCGGTTTATTGGCTGAGGGAGCCGGCGTACAGCTTCCGGGTCATGTGGCCAGCAGGACTAAGCCACTTCTGGCGAACCAGAGCAGCGCATGGAAATGCCGTATACCTTCCCGCCAGAGTGGTACCTATTTATCTACTTGCACTTTGAGGTGCTTTCGTACTGCTAGGTTGGCAGGAGCAGGGACCGAGCAACGGGAGCTCACCCCATCGCGGGGATTCAAACCGCCGACCTTCTGATCGGCAAGTCCTAGGCTCTGTGGTTTAACCCACAGCGCCACCCGCATTCTGAGCCAATTTCTGGTGGTGTTGGGAGAGCATTCTTCCCCCCCACCTCACCAGACCCTTGACACACCTTGAGAGCTGGTGTGCCATAGCGACTAAGTGCCCAAGGAAATGTGTTGGTTTAGTTTCCAACAGATCAAAGCAGCAGTGGAGGTTTGTCTGTTAGAGCAAAGGGGGCACTGCCCCACCAACCTCCTTCTGCCCTCAGCCCATCTGACTGCCTCCGTGTGTGTGGCTGCCATTTTCCTTGGCTCCCCTTGCTGTTGGGCCCCCAGTCCGAATTGGCACCTGGCACCACTGGACCAATGCTGTAGTTTGGAGCGGGGTGCAGGTGGGGCATTCAGACATGCAGTTTACCTGATTTAACACCCCACTGCTGCCTGCTATTTGTTTCATGTGGGAAATGTACACGTATTCATTCAAGTGAACCAAATAGCTGCTTGGCTATAAGTCACTTTGGATTGCCTTGGGCAAGATAACAAATGAAATAAAATAGTAAAAATAAATGACAGTAACAGCAGCCTGGAGTCGTGGCAATAAAAATGGGAGAAATGGCATGTGGAGGATGGGTTAAGGCCATAGCTGTCAACGTTTCCCTTTTTTCAAAGGGAAATTCCCTTATTCTGAATAGGATTCCTCGCAAGAAAAGGGAAAAGTTGACAGCTATGATTAAGGCCCTCCAAGAGCACCTGCCGGATTTGTCCCTCTTTTATACCATCCATTGATCTGTTGGAATCTTATTTCTGCCACGGACTCACCTTTGGTACACTGCTCTGTCTCTGTAACGTGGCGGGAGCAATAATAATGATCTACTTGACCAGTTTCTCGACCGAGCTAAAGTACGCGAAGTGCTTTGAACCAGGTAAAATGTTCCGGAGCCGCGAAGAGTTTCCACGCCGCTTTGGGGAAGTAGCTGCGCGGTCCAAGTCCAGCACATGCCGCTTACTGAGAACGACTTGCAAATGAAAATCGCAGCCTTCCGGACAAGCGCCCGTTGCGAAACGTGATCCTAAGGCTGCCCTTGGATGGGGAAACCAGACCCGCGGAGTTGAAAGGACCGGGATCCTCCTCAGTGCAGGAGGATTGAGGATTTGTAGACGCGCCGCTTCCCCTCCAGTGACAAAGAAGAATGCGCGGGGCGCCTCCCCCTCTTGCAAGGATCGCGCGCTCCTCGCCTGGCGCTGCTCGCTTTTTCCCCCCGCAGGATGCAGGTGCTCCCGGCCCGCGCGCAGCTCGGCGGAGGGAGGGCGCGGGGCGGGGCGGGCGCGGGGCGAGCCGGCCCCCTCGGGGCTGTGGGGCGGCCCGTGGGCCGAGCTGCCCCCTAGAGGCGCCTTCCCGCCGCGCGCGCCCCGGCCCAGCCCCGCGCGCACCGATATAAGCGGCGCGGCCGGCGGCCCGAGAGCGCAGTGCCTGGCGAGCGGCGCCCCGAGAGGACGAGAGAGGCGCGCGGAGACGGCGAGGTAGGGAAGGGAAGGGAAGGGAAGGGAGGGCGGCTTGCCCGGGCTCGTCCCGCCGCCAGCCTTCTTTGTTCGGCGCCGGCCATCGGCCCGGAATGTCTTTGTGCGCGGCGGCGGCGGCGAGCGAGGTCGCTTCTCCGTCTGCGGAGCCGAGCGCGGCTCCGGCCCCCGAAGGGCGCGTGGCCAGGGAGGGCGAGAAGCGGAGCGCCGGGCCAGCCGAGCCGCGCTCCTCTCCGGGGATCGGCGTCGCCCTCGTCGCTGCGCCGCCAGAGCGGATGGATGGCGTCCCGGGGCGGGCATCTTCCTTCGGGAGAGTTTCCTCGTTGGGGCTGCCGGCTGGGCAGCCTGATCTCCAAGCGAGTTGCAGCACTTGGGCTGCACGTCCGTTTCCAAACTCCGTGCTAAATGCATGATTTTGGGTGGGTCAGTGGGGCAGATCAGAAATAAGAATGAAGTGCCTGGAATTGCAGCCTGTAGCCCTATCGATAGGGACCCAGGGGGGACCATGCACACTGAAGAAAGTGAGGCTTACTTCTGAGTAAGCGTGCAGGGCATCAGCCTGCAGAGCTACAATGCTGACCACATGTCCTTGGGGGTGTGCACATCAAATGCACTGTGGTGTTTTGGGATGACATTGCACATGTCAAGGGACCCTCAGCAGAAATGGGCTGCGGGCGACAGTCAGTGCTTTTGATCCTCAGTCAGGCCAGTTAACAAAGGAGATTTACATCAAGGGGAAATGCTTTGGCCACATCACAGGAATCTGGATGAGGACTGCACTCCTAAGCACACTCATTAGAGAAGTAAGTCTCATTTACCCTAAGCAAACATACTTAGGATGGTAGGACTCAAACCAACAACTTCAAGTTACAAGAAAGGAGATTGCAACTAAACATCAGGACGGAATTTCTGATAGTAGGAGCTGTTTGACAGTGGAACAGACTCGCCCAAGTATTTTAGCAGAGGTTGGGTGTCCATCTGTCATGGATGCTTGAGATGAGATTCCTGCACTGCAGGGGGTTGGACTAGATGACCCCTGGGGTCGCTTCCAACTCTACAGTTCCCTGAGTCAATGATTCTAGGATCACACTGCAGAAGTTTCACAAAGCCACACTTTGAAAAGCGAGAGAACTTGTCACCTGCTCTTTTGTATGCGGATCCCTGTTTCAATAGGAAGCTAAACACCCCTGGAGAAAGAAGAGCTGCTTTTGTGTTGTTGTTGTCATTTCTTGGGGTCAGGCAGTCTAGCGGAGCTCCTTCGCTGGCAAGCATTCAGGGGACGGGCAATAAACAGCCACCCTGTAACTTTCAGCAGTAACGAGGAGTTGTAAAGTTACTCTGTTTAGTTGCTAAAAGCAGGATAATGAGGGTTAAAAGGAAAAAGTCAGAGTGCCTCATTAAAAGTTTTATGATCCTCTGAAAGTATTAGTGGGCATTCCCAAGAATATTTTATTCTGCAAAGTTTCAAGGCTATGGCAACTTTTTGTTTGTAAGTTTAGATGTTGCCGTTGAGTCTCAGACTTGCAGGGGAAAGTGACAAAGAGTTGTGCAAAGAGGCCCGTGTTTCTCTTCCCTGAATTTTCCACCAGCAGAAGGTCTGATTCATTGCCAAAGGGTTCCAGGAACAAGTTTTCTTTAAAAAGAGAAAGGGACTCCTCCCTTGCCTTGCACATTTCAGATGTTTCTGTGTGTTTGCCACTGTTTTATTAAATAAGCTACAAAGAGTGAAATGTTAAATGTTCTTTTTCTGTCAACTTTTGACTAAACAGAGCAGGCGTTAGGTAGGAAGAGTCACGTGGTTTGATGGGGGAAGAAGCAAAGTGTGCCACAAAGACACTTTCCACAAGGAATCATTTTTCTTTGAACAAGCTGATAAACTTCAGCAAGACACCACACCAGAAAGAAAGGAGTCGTGCTGTTATTTTAATTGACTTTATTAATAGGTAGCAGCATTGCCTATAAATGTCTTCCAATATCGCATGCCATCTAATATTGTCTGCCTAGTTTTGAAGGTATAAAATGGTATTAAGTTGGGTTCATGCCCTGTTGGTTTGCTTGATCTCAGTCACAGAATCAAAGTTGGGGAGCTGTTGGCAGGATAGCTTTGTGAGCTTGTGGAAGAAGAGCTAAAGGAAATGACAACTTCAGAATATTTAGCTAAGACGTTCTGTGGGTGGTTGAGAAGATACAGAGCAACTTTCATGTCTGTTTTTCAGATACACTGCATATGTTTGCACCCAGCCTTAACAACACAAATAAGACTACCTGATGTAGAATAGGCTGCAATTTTTTTCTACAGCTCCTTTATCATGTCTGTTTGAGGTGATTCTTTAGGGCATTGGACTACTGTTTTTCAGGCATGCTTAATAAAAGTGAGTGATGTGTTTGACCTCACATTGAGCTAATTTAATTCTCTTAATCCAATTGTTCAGATCCTGTTCTTACACTTGGATGGACTGGACTTGGTGGTTCTGGCTTGGGATGGCAGTCAGGTGGATTCTTAGAAATACTTCCAGAGTTTTGCTTTTAACAATTGTAGACAAAGAACATCAAGACGCTCTGAAAATATTATTGAATATTTTAAAAGCCCTTCAACAGTGGATAGACTAAAGATTTCAGATTTTTAAGACCAACAGAAGTTATGCCAATAAAATAAGAAATTTTGTCTTTGTTTTAATATTAACCATAATAAATGTTGCTGTGGAATCAGGTGGGGGGGGGGCAGAGAGAGAGAGAGAGAGAAATGTGTAATAGGAACACTATAGGCTCAGTATTCTACTCCTTATGCAGAATGAAATGATAGGCTGACATGGCAGAATTCTGGACTGTGTCATTTCGGATGCCAAGTGTAGTTCTGTATTTTTTAAAGCTCCCTCTCTTAAAAAAACACTTCGTTTAGAAAAGTAGTGCCATTGGGATAAAGACTTGCCCAGCGCCAGCCCTTGATGTATAAGGTAGGACTTTTTTACATGGGAAACATTCAAAATAAGAACTCATCCTGCAGTCTGAATTTTACCACCTGATTATCCATAATGTGCAGAATGACTTGAAGTTTGCAGAATTGGGTTCTGCATATTAATTCCAAAATGCCAAAGGCCATGTTAAAAGTAAATTTGCAGCTATGCAGTAACAAAGGCGGGTGCTTTAACTCCTTCACGCTTTGCTTCTTGAAGGCAAAGGGGACAAGGGGATCTATTTGGCTGTGTGATTTGGTTACGGCAGCAAACATCCTCTGACAGAATCAAATTCTTTCTTGGGCAAAGGAAAAGGAAGGGCGAGCTGGGAAATCAAGTGCCTGGAAGGACTTGGTTTTTTATGTATGAAGAGGATGAATGACTAACAGGGAAGACTGTATAGATCTTTGTTTTCCTGCTATGATTCCAGATGTGGACTGTTTCAGAGACCTGATTTCTCTGTCATCCAACCCACCTGCAGTTCCTTTAAGTGCAGCCTTACAACAGTTACCCAGCCTGCCATTCTCGCTGCCCTTCTAAATCGAGAGTAAGGGGCAGAATAGCTCTGGTCTCCCTGGCCAGAGGACTGAAACCCCCCCAGCTCTGCTTACTGGAGCAAGCCCAGACAATAGCCAGACGGGTCTTCTACTGCAATTGTCTTTGGATGTGGCTGTCCCCGATCTTCAATATCAACAGCTAATCCCCGTGGCGATTTGAGCATATCACTTTTCTGGCTGGGGCTGTGCATTGTTGGCATGCAAGCATCTAAATAGCATCCTGGGGTCTTGCCACACAAACACTGAGGTGGCTGCAGAATAAAAGTAGACTGGGCAGCACAGTTTCTCGAGCCTGTCCTGGGAGACTTCTGACTGGCATGCAGTAGGACCTCAGAGCTATTCATTAACAAACAGTCAAGATTGCTTTGTTTTACGTTTCAGCTGGCACACTGGGCTAGACTCCCTTGCTATTCTGGGGTGAGCACTGGCAGGGGGCCACAAAGCCTACAATCGGCTTAAATCCTTTTCTTTCATGGGCTGTTATTCTATCCCATTGCAGGGAGGAGGGGCATGGCTTTTGCCAGGGAATAGGAACTCACCCAATTGTTGATTTCACCGTGTTGATCTAGCACTACCCTTGATCAATCTGAGCTCCTTTTTGAAAACATTTGCTTAAAACTCACACTGAAATTCTCATTGCATTAGTTGGAATGTGATGCTTTTAGTGGGACAGTTAAAGTGTAATGAGCTGTTGATTCCACAACATTATAAACCAAGTTACTTTTAATGTGCTTGACACAGTCAGGAGATTCCTTTTTCAGTTTCTATTTCCATTGTGGTGATAAGCCAGTACTGTCAGCTGCAGTAAGCTGATTAAGGCAAGTCAAAGCAAACATGCCAGAATCCTGCATATAAGCAAGTAAAACTACATTTTATTTTCTAGTTTAAGCATGATTGAAACTTCTTTTCCACTCACCCCTGTCCTTACAGATTGTAGAGTATTAGTAGTAACTTAATTCTTTAAAGCAAATTATTTTACTAGCTAGTTAGCATTAGGAAAGTAATGGGTAAGATACATCTAGACAAATTAAAATAGATATGATGAAGCCCTTTGATGAATAGGCTAAATAAATAAGTTGATTTCCAATACTGCATTCCAATTGTGAAGTTCCTTGCTTTGCTTTTGCACTGAATGTCAGAGGAGCAGAGATGGGAAGAAGAAAGGGTAGTACTGTAATTGAAAGCCCTCCCAAGGTATAGAAGTCCCAGGGCTACAGTCTAAAAGTCATGTGATGCAGCAACCTTGTTGAAGCTAAGCAGGTTTGGACCCGTTCAGTACCTGGATGGGAGGCCACCTGGGTAACTTATGGATTCCCTTCTTTAGCTTCCTGGTGAAAGGGTAGGATGCTAATAAACGTTCTCTTTTAAAAACTTAGCAATGAGGATTCTAAACTTATTTTATTTTGAGGGGAGGCGGAGGAATTGGTTCTAGCTCTAAAGCAGGGTTTCCCAAACTTGGGTCTCCAGCTGTTTTCGGACTACAGTTCCCATGATCCCTGACCAGTGGTCCTGCTAGCTAGGGATGATGGGAGTTGTGGTCCAAAAACAGCTGGAGACCCAAGTTTGGGAAACTCTGCTTTAATGAGTTCCAGCTTCTCTGAGTCGTGTGGTTGTAAATGACATGGTTTTTTCCTTGCTAATAAGATTTTCTTGTTGGTATAACTTAAATATTTTTTTAGTATCAACACAAGTTGAATGCATAGGAATATCGCATCTCTGCCCCATGGACATTCCATTAGATGTCCAAATCAGCGGCAGCAGAAGCAGTTAGTGACTTGCAGGTGAATGAGCAGTGATGAACAGGGATGTAGAGAACTAAGTGACATTGGTGCTGCTGGCAGGTAACGTGGGTAGTTTCATGACAAAATCCGCACTCTTTTAATTCCCTTGGGAAACATGTATTTTAAACTATAATGTTTGTGTGAGGCCTTCTCAGTCTGTTTTCATGAAGTATGAGGAAGATGGCCCTAATTCCCTGATAGCCACATGTTTGTTTACTGATACAGTGGTACCTCTGGTTATGAACTTAATTCGTTCCAGAGGTCCATTCTTAAGTTGAAACTGTTCTTATCCTGAGGCGCGGTTTCGCTAATGGCGCCTCCCGCTGCGCGACTTCTGCTTGCATCCCAGGGCAAAGTTCCCAACCAGGAGCAACTACTCCCGGGTTAGCGGTGTTCATAACCTGAAGCGTGCGTAACCAGAAACGTTTGTAAACAGAGGTACCACTGTATCTAGAACCGGGCCAAAATGATTCAGAAATTCCTAGGCAAATGTTTTTTACAGAGACATTTCATTTTCTCACCAACCTGCTTTTCCTCTGAATATTCCCCATTTATTTGTGTGCCACCCCCTTCATGCCCTGGAACGATGCTTGATCTAGGACATTGGGGGGGATTCAAAATGGAGGCCACGTTGCCCCCATGGTTGCTGCTGCTGTTGCCAGTTGCAAGAGCAGCAGTACCCAAAACAACACCACCCCCAGTTGGGAGGGAAGAAAATAAAAGAAGTCATTTTACTGCCTTCTAATAGTCTCACACTCAAGCAACTGTTTAAGAATTTATGTTTCCCCTGGATAAATGTCATGAAATGCGCTTCTCCTATACCCCAATGTTTCTGCCCACAAATAAAATGCAAAATTCTGAGAAGCATTTTGCACAGTTGTCAGAGATGTACCTAAGCATCACTGGCAAGGAGGTGTATTTGTGCTCCCCCCACATCCCTTGTGCCCTTGGCAAGGAGATGTATTGACGCCTCTGAAGCCAAGAGAGACCATGGACAAGAAACTCCAAAGTGTTGCTTTTCATTGCCTTTCTCTTGGGAGGGAGAACCCTGGAGGGCTGCTGCGATGGCCCATGCCAGTGACCGGATTCCTCCACCGAGCCGCCCAGAAGTGCCTGTGTGCCCATCAAAGCCACCCAGAGCAGTGGCAGGGCAGCCAGGGAGTAGGTAGCCAGTGGGGCAGTCTCCTAGCCACTCCAAGCCAGAGGGAAGAGGCTTGATTTTTGTGTCCCCTCCCCCGCCGGGCCTGTGCCTTTGGTGGGGGCCAAGCTGGCCAACCCCCAGATATGCCTCTGCACATGGTCTGTTGATTGTTTTTAAAACTAAAGAAACCTGCAAATCTTGGGAGAGGTTGTACCAGAATTTCTGATATATATATTTTTTCAGTAGAGGGCAGTATATTCTGAGTAGCTGTACTAAAACCAATCTTGCTTTGCCAAGGTAAACGGTGTTCCTTGCTCTGAAAGAGCATGCAGCTTTAATACTTGCAAGCACACATACGCTCTGTATTAATATCTTGTTAAACACCATTTGACAACAGTAAGAGCGGGATTAAAATATATTGCAGGGGTTGGTGACATGAACAAACAAGGGATTACCTCAAATCAAAGAGAAGTGGGTGAGTCTTTGTTGTGAAGCTGGATGAGCTCTGTGGCATCTGTCCAGGGTCCTGAGCGTCGATGATGTGTGGATGTTTGTCTGTCTTGTGAAAAATCTCAGTAAAGAAAGATAAATCAGATGGTGTTAGGGTCAATCTAGGTATGACATGGTAGATCTATGAGCTTTATGCTCAGATAAACAGGTTTCGGTGGAGGTAGGATAAAGAAGCTCAATGGGAGAAGGTATAGAACCCATGGCTAAATTTGCCTTTCCCCCTAACTGAGTACACTTTCCGTACTGGATCTCAGCAGTGGAGAAGGTGACGTTTGGAGGACAGACCTTGTATGTGAGGAGGGCTACCCTCCTCTCCACGCATGCAACCCCTTTGCTGCTAAAATATAGCTTCTTCCTGATGGTGGGAGCTCTGGGTTTAAACAACAGATTTGCTACCATCGTGTTTCTAGTTTGGTCCTCAGGAAGGACATTGGAGAACCCAACTTCTCTTTATTTTCACTTTTTGTATTTAAACTTCCCTTATCAGGTCAGCTTACAGTGAAAGATTTAAAACACTTACATAAAGATAAGACAAAAAGAGCAAATCTGTGCAGAGTTAGTCCCTTTCTGATCCTGTTCTCTCTGTTATCCAATACTACAGCAGCTTGTGGAGGAGCAGAAAAGTGAAAGAGAAAGAAAAAGAACTTGGAATGGACAATTGTGGGGCATAGATTTGTTGGTGTTTTGGAAATAAACAGCTGCTGCACCTTACACACCCTAGAATTAGTGAAGCAGTTGGGCTGGGCATTTAAACTGCATCTTAAAATTCAACGTCTGTATAAACACTATTAATCCATAGGTTTGTCCAACAGCAGATTAATAAAAACAACTTCAGTTTAGCAGCCTTACACCCCAGGATTTTTCGAAAGATGAAAGGGAATTGACTGGATTGGCCTTTTTAGAAGGGGAGAAAGCCACCACAAAGAATATCCTGTCCTTTTCACTAGATGACCAGGGCATTCTGAGTGGGGTGTTCCTTGCAAATTGGGGGGAGATAGAAGAGAAGGTGTTTATTCAGACACTTTGCTCCTGACAATTCAGAGAAGCCTTTCTGAACCTTGGGTTCCCCGGTATTGTTGGACTACAACTCCCATCACCCCTGACCAATGGTCTTGCCAGATAGGGATTATGGGAGTTGTTGTCCAACAACATCTGGGGTCCCAAGGTTGAGAAAGGCTGGATTAGAGCCTGAAAGGTTTTAAAAAGCAGACCATATTACTTCTAAGTGAGCCTGCAACCTGACTGGTAGCCAGTGTAGTATTTTAAGGGCAGATGTAACATGCGTCCACCATTGTGATGTGGGTAACTTGGGTGAAGCTGCCATATTCTGGACCAGGTGCAGTTTTCAAACTCTCTTCACAGGCCATACCACGCAGAGGGCACTCCAATACTCCAATCTTGAGATCGACAAGGCATAGCTCCTATTAGCTGCTTCCTTCTTAGGTGGATGGAAGGCAGCCGTGGTTCTGCCCCAGGAGGAGAGGGTTGAGCTTTCCATCTCCATGCCTTACCTTGACACTATGAGGGCTGTTTCTCATTATAACTAACTGAATTGTAGCAGGGAGTAAAAGAAAGCAGCTGGTCATGGTTTTGTACCTCCTACATAACCACATCTGTAAGGTAAAGGTAAAGGTACCCCTGCCCGTACGGGCCAGTCTTGCCAGACTCTAGGATTGTGCGCTCATCTCACTCTATAGGCTGGGAGCCAGCGCTGTCCGCAGACACCTCCGGGTCACGTGGCCAGCGTGACAAGCTGCATCTGGCGAGCCAGTGCAGCACACGGAACGCTGTTTACCTTCCTGCTAGTAAGTGGTCCCTATTTATCTACTTGCACCCGGGGGTGCTTTTGAACTGCTAGGTTAGCAGGCGCTGGGACCGAGCAACGGGAGCGCACCCCGCCGCGGGGATTCGAACCGCCGATCATGCGATCGGCAAGTCCTAGGCACTGAGGTTTTACCCACAGCGCCACCCGCGTCCCTAACCACATCTGAGCTGCCCACAATTTTTCACTGCCTTCCCCTGTTCAGAAGACTTCTTTTTTGCTTCAATTGTCCACAGTATGCATTCCCAAAGCAGTCTCTTGATGGCTGCAGATTCAGTCCTTCCTGATGCTACGAGGAGGATGCTTTATCCAGTGTTGCTGATTTCATTTGGTCTTTGGTCGGTCTGCAGAAGCACGCCTTGGCCATCTTGCCAGACTTTCCATTACGAGGGTGATGTTTAATGGGGAAGAGGGAGCTCCGAGATGTTCATAAATGGAGGCTGCCGGATAAGTACTTTCTTGGCTTCCACATGTAACTGCTTGCTAAATCAAATTAACGCTGCCCCACAGGCCAGAGGAAGCAGGGAAGGGAGCAGGTTACTAGTTCAATAGGCAAGTTCTGTAAAAGTTGGGCCTGGCAACTATCCAAAAAGGGGTGGCGGGTGTAGACAACTTTGCATGAAATAAGTACAGTCGTACCTTGGAAGTCGAATGGAATCCATTCCAGAAGTCCGTTCAACTTCCAAAATGTTTGAAAACCAAATTGTGGCTTCTGATTGGCTGCAGGAAGCTCCTGCAGCCAATCAAAAGCCATGGAAGCCCTGTCAGACATTTGAACATCTGCAAAGAACATCTGCAAACCGGAACAATCACTTCTGGGTTTGCGGCGTTAGGGAGCCAAAACGTCTGAGTTCCAGGGCCTTTGACAACCAAGGCATGACTGTATTGGAAATGCATAATCTAACTCTTAAAGGTGTGGCTGTATTGTGTATGTTTTCAAAGGGAAGAAACGAGTGTGGTCATTTTCAACCAGCGCTTTGACTTCCATATCTCCATGTCAAGGGTGGGGGACCTTTTACAGCCTAAGGTTCCTTCATGGGCAGCCTTCTGGGGGCCACAGTGGTGAGTAGAGTGACAGGTATCATTCTTACCTTGTACAAGAAATGTTAGTGGTTTCTATAAACGCCCCCAGCATGCACACTCCATCTCAGCATCGCCCCCACCATTCCAGGCAACCCAGAGTCCCAGAGCCAGTTCCAGTTGCACAGAAGCACAGAGTGAGCTACAGAGCAGGGCTTCTGAAGGGGGCATGGCCATGGGGTGTGTGGCCTGGTAACAGCCCCAGGGACCATTCCGAGAGGCCTGGAAGGCCACGTTCAGGCCTAAGATTCCCTACCCAAGCTCTGAAGTGCCCGGCAACATTACTAAAAGTTTCCGCCTTCTGATACGTAAGTGGCAGGCATTCTTTTGAAAAGCTCTAAGGAGCACAAATCACAGCACCTCTCTCTGTGTGTAGGCACATTCCAGATCCTAGAATACCATGCACTCCTCAGCGACTCATGCATCCCATAATACATTAAACTATCCTGAGTTTGGAGAGCAGTTTGTTTGATGAAACTGCTGCCAATGAGGAAAGTTGCTGGGAGGCATGGCATGTCCACCTACCTGAGGAACTGAAATACACCTGGCTGGAGATAGGCTCAAAAGTGTGATTGTGCCACAAGGCCAGAAGGCACCCAACTGTACATCTTTGCCTCTGTGTCTGGGCACACGTGCCTGGAATGCAGTGAGATCTGACGTGAAGAAATGGTCGCCTTCTGTCTTTGAGCTTGGGGGGGGGGGTCACGAGGCGCTTGCTCTCATGTTGACACAGCGCCACCCAGAGGGCACCACTGCACTAGCGCTCCTTGGAGCCATTCAGCATCTCTCTTTAGGCTTTGCTAGGTCTGTTGCCACCACCGTCTGATAGCAGCACAGAGACTGGCCACAAAAGGAGATCAGAGATGAATGAAGGAGAAGGGCTGGATTCTGGTTTCAGTGCCGTGAGTTTAAATTTTCAGAACTCTTCTGAGCCAATGTAAATGATTACAAGGGGATAAGACAACCTGCTGGAGTTGCTCAAAGATAAAACCATTGTTAAATCAGAAAAGAGTAGTTTCTGAAGGCTTTTAGCCATTTCTCTTCCTGACTGATTCTCGTAATAACTGCTGCTTCAGATCTCTCAGTTCCAATATATTTATAGCAATGAGATTCAGTTAGTTTTATTCTAAATGCTTAGAAAGCTGAAAGAAATGCCAAGCATTCTGGAGAAGTCTCAATTGTAAGTCTTTTTCTTTCTTTACATATTTAGCTCTCAGTGGTACTTCCCTGTTCCTCACTTTCTCATATACTTCCAGCCTTCCAGCCTTTCCACTTCTGACTACATAAAATACCACCACTGTCCCTCTCTTCTGTGAAAAAGCTTCACCTATTGAATTTCTGCCTAACCCATAATGTTTATGCACATTTTTGTAGCAAAATGAGCAAGCCACACCACTGTGCCATGACAATCTACGTGCAATATACCCATATTTAGAAGACTATGTGGAGTATTAAAACCTATATTTCAACAAGTGGAGTCTAGCTAAAAACAGTGTGTTGTGGGGTAAAGTCTGCCTTTCTCAAGAAGGCAGGCTTAAAACTTGCAGTGCAATTCTGAGCGGCATTGGGGTGCATGTGAAGTGGTGTATTACTCGCCATACAGGGCAGGAGAGGTGGGGAACCTGCTCCCCCCCCCGGCTTTTTCTCAATCCCCCCCCCATTGCGGAGGAAGATTTATACAAGCTCCATACTGGCATCAAGGAGGAGTGGGAATCCTGAGGCCTCTGAGACAAATAAATTCCGCACCTGCCTGGACGTGGAATAGAATAGAATAGAATAGAATAGAATAGAATAGAATAGAAGAATAGAATAGAATAGAATAGAATAGAATAGAATAGAATAGAATAGAATTTATTATTTATACCCCGCCCATCTGACTGGGTTTCCCCAGCCACTCTGGGCGGCTTCCAACAAAGTATTAAAATACAGTGGTCTGTTAAACATTAAAAGCTTCCCTAAAGAGGGCTGCCTTCAGATGTCTTCTAAAAGTCTGGTAGTTATTCTTCTCTTTGACATCTGATGGGAGGGCGTTCCACAGGGCGGGTGCCACTACCGAGAAGGCCCTCTGCCTGGTTCCCTGTAACTTGGCTTCTCGCAGTGAGGGAACCGCCAGAAGGCCCTCGGCGCTGGATCTCAGCGTCCAGGCTGAATGATGGGGGTGGAGGCGCTCCTTCAGGTATACTGGGCTGAGGCCGTTTAGGGCTTTAAAGATCAGCACCAACACTTTGAATTGTGCTCGGAAACGTACTGGGAGCCAGTGTAGGTCTTTCAAGACCGGTGTTATGTGGTCTTGGTGGCCACTCCCAGTCACCAATCTAGCTGCCGCATTCTGGATTAGTTGTCGTTTCCGGGTCACCTTCAAAGGTAGCCCCACGTAGAGCATATTGCAGTAGTCCAAGCGGGAGATAACTAGAGCATGCACCACTCTGGCGAGACAGTCCGCGGGCAGGTAGGGTCTCAGCGTACGTACCAGATGGAGCTGGTTAACAGCTGCCCTGGACACAGAATTGACCTGCGCCTCCATGGACAGCTGTGAGTCCACTAGCTGCATCATGGAGGAATGGTGGGATATAAATCTCAGAAAAGCAATCAAAGTAAAAAAAAAGTTTTATCATTGATAAATGATATGGAAAGGAAGACCAACTATATAAAAACCAATCTGGTCTTCATCAAAACACTATTGCACAGGGTCATCCAGTGAAATTAAAGGTAAAGGTAAAGGTACCCCTGCCCATTCGGGCCAGTCTTGCCAGACTCTAGGGTTGTGCGCTCATCTCACTCTATAGGCCGGGAGCCAGCGCTGTCCGCAGACACTTCCGGGTCACGTGGCCAGCGTGACAAGCTGCATCTGGCGAGCCAGAGCCGCACACGGAACACCGTTTACCTTCCCGCTGGTAAGCGGTCCCTATTTATCTACTTGCACCCGGGGGTGCTTTCGAACTGCTAGGTTGGCAGGCGCTGGGACCGAATGACGGGAGCGCACCCCGCCGCGGGGATTCGAACCGCCGACCATGCGATCGGCAAGTCCTAGGCGCTGAGGTTTTACCCACAGCGCCACCCGCGTCCCTAGTGAAATTAACTGCCTGCAAATTTGGGAGAAGCAAGTGTGAGTACTTCTTCACAAAGTGTGCAATTAGTCTATAAATACAGTTGCTGCAGAATGGTCTAATAATCACCAGCACAAATAGTTTTTGAAAGTGCTACATAAATTTGAATAATTTTATCAGTAGTTTATCCATCATTTTCAGTAGTTTTTGACTATAATCTGTGGGGAAAGAACCTCCAGGCCTTGCCCTTCTGACTAGTGTGTTTTACCTTGGGCAAGTAGTGAGAACAGTCACATAACTGGATCTCTAAATTTGTACTTGCATCCAGTATGGTGTTCTTCTTATCATTCGCTCTCACGACTTCTTTGTGTGAAAAGGAACATAGTATTAAACTCATCCTAATACTATAAAAAAGCATTTTGCCAAACCATTCAGTCTGTGCGAAGAGAACCCAAGATAAATACATTAAATAATTGCTACCACCATCACCTCATGATAAATGTGGTAAAGGGTGTGGAAAATCAAATGGCTGTTGCGGTAGGTAGATATCAAATTCTGAAGCAGTAACTTTTGCCTTTTCAAATTGCTTAGGGCCAACCCAAGGCACGATGATGCCTCATACAATGAAATATAAATGGCACCTCTTCTTCCACTAATGAACACCTGTGGTCTTGCCCAGCTTCTCTTCATGTCTACACAACTTAATGCAGAAGAACTTTCCAGTGAAAATGTCATGGATCAGATCTGTCTGTCATCAGCCTTGCCACCCTTAATGGCATCCCAAACTGCCACTTGACTTAATGTAAAGATTGCTGTCTTTGAACAGCTTTCTCCAAGGTTATTTAGAAAAAAATGGTTGGGGATTTACTGGGCAAACATTGCACTACAGTTCTCAATTTTATGCAGCCTCATCAAAAATCCCACTAAAATTGTAAATGCCTTGAACACTATAAACTGATGGCTCCATCCAGCAAGATTTGATTTTAGTGCTTAGCAAGGGATGACAGTGTTTGCCAGCAATTTTCAGACACTTTGATGGGTTTATTCTCGTGGGAAGCCTGAGTATTGCAGGCTAACCCTTTAGCCTAGAATTGTAGTTTTGAAACTACTAGGGTAAGCAGATAGGATACATTGATTATATTGAGAGCTGTATGATTTAAGTTATAGATAACAGACACCCAGCAGTTATTTAACCCTGATGTCTTCGTGTATCTTATAGCCAGAGGCTGCAGTGCAGCAGAACTGTCACTTAAAGAAAAAGTGTACAAAATGCCAATGTTTCCTTACTATTGTTTTCTGAATATTTTTATGGCAATGGTGGTCCCCCCCTTCCAGAAGTATGTTTAAAATCTGAAGGGTGTTGTGTAAGATGCCACTTAACCAAAACATTCAGTGCCCAAAGTGTCTCTGGACTGGTGGTCAGGTTATTTGGGATGAAGGCATTTGTTTAAAAATGGCTGTTTTTGTAAACCAAGATGCTTATCCTTTCTCTTCCTGCTTCTTTGCTTTGCCTTAGGCTGCCTCCATCCCAGATCGACCAGCTATGAATACCATTGATTTGCCAAGCCTATTTGAACATGTGGAAGGGGAGAATTTCACTGAAACCAACTTGACTTGTGGCAGTGGAGACTGCATCACTGTGGACTCCTTATCATGCCCAGCTATGCTCAACAGAAATGCCCTGCTTTACACCCTCTCCATTTTTTATATCTTTATATTTATGATAGGCTTAGTGGCCAATTTTGTGGTTGTCTGGATGAACTTCCAAGCCAAAACCACTGGCTACGAAACGCATCTCTATATCTTCAATCTAGCCATTGCCGACCTGTGTGTGATCATCACCCTCCCAGTCTGGGTGGTCTCCCTTGTCCAGCACAGCCAGTGGAACATGGGAGAGCTCACCTGCAAGATCACTCACCTCGTGTTTTCCATCAATCTATATGGGAGCATCTTCTTCCTGGCGTGCATGAGCGTGGATCGATATCTCTCAGTGGCCTGCTTCACAACCTCCAGCAGTGTTAAAAAGAAGAGGATCCGCCGTTGCATCTGCATCTTGGTCTGGCTTTTGGCTTTCTTTGTGTCTATCCCTGATACCCACTACCTGAAGACCGTTTCCTCCAACAATGAGACCTACTGCCGCCCTGTCTACCCGGAGGAGAACGCTAAGGAGTGGCTGGCTAGCATGGAACTGAGCTCTGTCATTCTAGGGTTTGTCATTCCTTTCCCCATCATTGCCATCTTCTATTGTCTCCTGGCAAGAGCCATATCTGCCTCCAGCGACCAAGAGAGGAAGAGCAACGGGAAAATAATTTTTTCCTACGTCATTGTGTTTCTGGTCTGCTGGCTGCCGTACCATGTCGTGGTCTTGCTTGACTTGTTGCTGACCTTCCACTTCCTTCCCTTCAGCTGCCAGATGGAGAGCTTCCTCTTTGCAGCTCTTCACGTCACTCAGTGCTTGTCTCTGGTTCACTGCTGCGTCAACCCCATACTCTACAGCTTCATCAACCGAAACTACAAGTATGAGCTCATGAAGGCGTTCATCTTTAAGTACTCGGCCAAAACAGGCCTTACCAAACTAATCGATACTTCCAGGGTATCGGAAATGGAGTACTCTGCTCTGGAACAAAATGCTAAATGATCACAGCTTCACAAGAGACTTTTTCTGTGCTCTGTCTTTAGCTGGACAATAAATTTGACCTAATATAATACAAATACAAACATGACTGTGCTTTTTTTTTGGAACAAATCATGTACCACCAAAATACTGCATTTTAAATGTTTTCTTGTGTTTTTTCTGCCATTAGCTAGTCCACACAGTTCAGTTATGCTATTGGGAGTGGGAGGGAAATATATAGTAAACAAAGCTATGTTGTGGTAAAGATGTTCCTTATTTTATTATATCCCAGTTGGGGAACAGATAGCCCTTTCCCTAGCTACCTTGACTTCACTGTATACATTTTTACAGTGTGTATTTAAAGAAAGCAGACCTCTATTTTCTTGCTTTTGCAGTTATACTGGAAAATCAAATATATTTAATCATGCATTTGAAGCTTCTTGTCATCAAATATAGAATGCTGTCCTTATAATGTTAGAATTCCATTCAGTTTACTGTTGTAAGAGTAGTACTTATAACAATTGTTAAATGAAAAATATATGTTCTTCTCTTCTGAGATGGCCTTGGCAATTTTTTTGTGGCAATATAGTTGTAATCTAGATTTTTAAAAAATATATAATGCTCATTATACCGTGTGATTATTGTGTAAAGATATGTTTCAAAACCCTCACACACTTATTTCATTCAGTGTCCCATCTCCTTATTTGTAAATTATTTTTTGAAAAAATAAATATATTTGAAAACGAAGCAGGAGTAGCATTTCATTTATTTATCTTACATTTACATTATGATTTTTACATCTCTTTCTGCAAAGGAAGACTAATCAGATACTCTTTTTAGAGGTGGACAGTGGCGTCTACCTCCCAATAGCATCTGCACCATGGTAGCAGTAGACAAGGCAGGTTCCCTTCCAAAGGATTGTGAGATTTCCCGTGAGATTCCCAGAGGTTGGAAATAAAGGGCCTTATCTATCTCTGACGGCCTCCCCCTCCACGGCTTGCACTATGGTCAGTGCAGGAAACCAAGGGAAAGAGCCCTTCCTTCCTTCCTTCCTTCCTTCCTTCCTTCCTTCCTTCCGGACCTGCCTCAAGACTCTTCAAAGTGTTGATCTGTAACTAACAAATATAGGTAGGTAGCTGTGTTGGTCTGCCATAGTCGAAACAAAATAAAAATTTCCTTCCAGTAGCACCTTAGAGACCAACTAAGTCATACCATACCAATACTCATACTCAATACTCATACCAATAACAAACTTAGTTGGTCTCTAAGGTGCTACTGGAAGGAATTTTTAAATTTTGTGTCGACTAACGAATATGTTAGTCCTTAAGGTGCCACAATTTTTTGTTCTGTTTTTTTTGCTGCAACAGATTAACATGGCTGCCTCTCTGTAATTTGTAAACTCCAAATTACTGCCTTCCAGTAGCACCTTAAAGACCAACTAAGTTAGTTCTTGGTATGAGCTTTCGTGTGCATGCACACGAAAGCTCATACCAAGAACTAACTTAGTTGGTCTTTAAGGTGCTACTGGAAGGAATTTTTTTTGTTTTGACTATGGCATACCAACACGGCTACCTATCTGTAACTCCAAATTACTTGTCCTTTTTACTTGCTGTTTTTACATCCGCATGTTGATGCTCTAAACATTGTATTTTGAATGCTAATGCTTCATTTTGTAGTTAGACATGCTGTGGCATTCACTAAGCCGCAGAGTTTATACACTGCAGAAGTCAGAGGTTTCTCTTCACTGAATGATTACAGTCAAAACCGTACCATAAGGACAGCAACCACAACCCCTACAGCAACCACATGAAGTAAATATCACAAATCAAGCAACCAAGAGGTTGACTTTCTCACTTGGTTGGGAGTCTTCCAGTCTTTCTTCCTCTCACACTTCTGGCCACTTCCAGTTTACGAGGCTCAGTCGGGAACCATTCCATTGGAGAAGACCAATGTAATGCTCCTCATCACTCCTTTGTGGCTGTATTCATGCTGGTCTGATTTAATGAGATCTGTTTCACAGAGGTATGGTCTGATAAAGAACTCATATCAAGGACATCATGGATGGACCATGCTGTTTCTTAAGGAAGCTAGCCTTCAGACATTGGAGGCTCCTCTGAATGAATGCATGCAGGGCATGGGTGGGTGGGAAAGTAGTCATCGCCATGTGTCTTTGTTTATCTAATGCCTTAGCAAGCAATGGAAGTGGCTGGGCACCTCCACTGCAGCTGTCCAAATGAATATGGCACTGCAGGGGAGAAGCTGCCTCTCCCCCAAAAGAGGGCCATTATTTATTCCATCCTTTCCCAAATCCACATTCCGGTTGGCAGTGTTTATCCTTTTAAACTACAGGTGTACTTGCAGCCATTACTAGACTGCAATATTTGAATCCCTCAGGAATATTCCTACAAAAACTGAGCAGGGCTTAACATGGGGAACAAATTATTTTACTGGCTGCAAAGATCTCACTCACCAATGTGCTCAATCTTTAACAATAAAACTTGCATGACCAAAGGCTTTTAATCTTATACACCTAGATAGCTCAGAGATGACTGTATACAGTCCCACTTATTTCGGATGCGCTACTCCAGTGTAACACTGAATCAACCTACAGTATAGTGGTGCCATCTGGTGACTACTGCTCTTAAAAATTCTCCATGGCCAGAGAGTAAAAACAGAAGAGAGTTTCTTCACACTTTTAGGCAACGATCACTAGTAGCAGCTTTAAGCAACTACAATGAACTAGACTTGTAAATATTAAGAGATCAGGAATCTATACAGTGCAAAGTCTGGGATCTTTGTTATGTTTAAGGGATCTCTGAAATGTGGCTTTGGGCATATACCCCGCTTTCTCATAGGTGACCACAATATACCTATGTTTTGGTGAAGTTCATGCTTACAGTGAATGCTAGCAGTGTGGTTAGACTTACTGGACTTGTTTAGACATAATGCTAAATGTTTAGTGCTGTGAGAATGAGTCATGGTGAGCCTCAAATTCATATGCTCCTCATCTTTGGATTCAGCTGCAAAGAGAAGTTTGGAACATTTTGCTTCCATTTTAAATTAATCCCACTTTGCTACATCATTTGAACTTGACAAACTATGCTTAATTAACTGGTTTGTTGAATTCCAAAACATAGACTTAGATTTACCACAGTTTAGAGTTCAGAGGTTATGGCTGTAATCCTCTACACAAGCTTCAGTTTAGCTTGTGAAATTCAGCATAGTGGTAAAAAGATTCTTCTGCCAGTGGAAGCATTCCTGCTTGACCTCGCAATCCCTGAGAGCAGATTGGAGGGAGGGGGGCATATCTGGGGAGCAGGGAGGGGGAGCCCCATTGCACTAGTGAGAACCCTTGCGCTAGTTCCCACCAGTGGAACAGCTTAGTTGAATCTGGTCCATAATCTATCAACAGGACTGTGGACTTAAATTTTAACATTAATTTGACTCTTACATGCACATGCCCTTTAAAGACAAAAAAGTATAAATTAATGTAAGTTGATCTGTGTAGACACATCTGGATATCCAAACATAATTGCATGGGAGCCTAATTAAAATCTGTTTTCTAAGACTTGCACAAAAGTCCAAACAAAATGTTGGTTACTAGAAACTGGTCACCAAGCAACTGGGTTAAAAACATATGAAAACCAAAGCTGACATTCCTTTTTGTAGAAACCTTTTTACTGCAGCATTCCAAAGCATCATGATTCCTCATACACCAAATGTAGAGATGATACTCCGTTGAAAATTCATCTTCTTTTTTTGATAATGTGCAATGCAGTCCTATTTTACAAATACAGCCTTCTTAGCTTTATCAGCCATAAATTATCTTCAGATGTTGCCACGTGGTTACTAATAAAATTTCCTTGGCGATCATCTAGATAACCTACTGTGAAAGGTTCCAGAGATTTACAGGCGTGTTACTCTTTTACCCATCAATTCCTGGATGGAATATTGCTGACTTTAGATACCATCTTGTGATGAGTTCACTGGGCATAAAAACCATTTAAATTTTCTCAGAAGTAAGAAATAAATCAGCTGTGAACAATGTGCTAGGCAGAAGACATTGCTAATGTGGATCACACTTTTACTATCACAGTTAGCTGCCATCCATTCTGAATGGGCTCCGTTTAACATTTGGGCCAGGCAGCTCGCTCTCTGGGGCTTTAAGAAGAGCTTGAGCTAAGGTGGGGGGGGGGGGCAAGGAGAGATTAGAGCTGAGCCACAGGTCCCCCCCCCCCAATCTTTAAAACTGCCAGGTTGCCAATGGAGCATATTGAAGGTACAAACTGCACAAGGCCCGTGTCATTTTAAAAGGCTGAAAATCAGCCTAAAAATAGCAATTGGAGTAGTAAACCAAAGCAATTTCAGTGACTGGGGTCCCATGGTATGGAGATGAGCAGCGCGGAGGTGTTCATCTCTCCTGAGCTGAATTTCCTCCCTTTCTTCTATTATCCATCTGTTCTTAATCTCTAAGGCTTTCACCCTCTCCATTTCAAGCTACATCCTGGACTGCTCATATACATTTAAGATCCTTACTTTTGGGCATTTTCATTCAAATTTAATTCTGGAGTTTTCCCAAATGTCTGGTTTCTGTGCACAAATGCTCATCACAGGGTTTGAAGTCATGAGAAAACTGATAACATCAAGGAAGGCAAGAAACTTAAGACGAAAAATATTATGACCAACAATTCAAATGCGATCCCCAATGCAACTAAACACCTATTTATTTCTGCATTCTGTTATTTGTTGTTGTTGTTGTTGTTGCTGTTATTATTGCCCTAACCAATGACAGCCCCATGCTGGCTTGCAGCAATGGTAAATGAAAAGAAATTAAAGCAGGAATTTTAATGTATGCATGCATGCATGTTTGTATGTATGTAGCAGGTATGTAATAAAGTAGTGATTTCCCCAGCACCATGTGCAGCCAAAGATACTGGGCCGTAAAGAAGAAAATAAAGCAACCAGGGCGAAATAACAATAAAATGTATGCTGTCAATTAATGGCACAGCCGCTTCGGCAAAAGCTGCACCTCCTATTGCTGTATTTACTAATGTTTGTTATGCTACGTGCATCACCCAAAATGGCCGCCAGAGAGGCACAAGGGGCAGAGCCACGTGCCTCACCTAAGATGGCCACCAGACGTGGCTGGGAGTCACAGGGAGGTCCCGGGTACCCTCCCACAACTCCACCCCCCAGGAAAGGGGAATGGTCTTATCTGAATAGAGCCTACAATTCTGTTGTTTACCATTGTCCTAGGACTGATTCATATGCATATGGGGCAACATTCCACATTTCATCACTCGATGAGTTAGTGACCAACGTCCAAATTGTGAGCTGACTCCATTGAAAGGTGTTGTGTTTTCAGTGACGTCAGCTGATACAACAGGCCTGTTTGCAATCCTGTAGTAGATGTGAAGCCCATTTCACGTGTACTAGTCTTTGCCTGGTGTTGTGAGTTATCGACTGATTGCCGTGTGAACACATTCTAGCAAAGAGAGTTTTTAAATATTCAAGTAGGTTAAATCCTGAGCTGAGTGTATAGTTTTCAACAGAAAACAGCCAATCAATGGAGCAACGATGATACAAAGCAGCTGGGAATTTGCCCCTTGACCTGTACATGTTTCCCCCCACTCAGCCGCCTTCTATCCAGTAGTTTGAAGCACAACCTGATGACTGATAAGTTTTCTTTTGCTTTACACACCACAAAAACACATCGATGCTCTCTACTGTACTATTTTCAGAATAAAGAGAAAGAATTAAATTACACTTTAACAGCACAACACTGTTAACACAGGGTCAGGAAACCTTTAAGTAAGGTCACCGTATCGATTGCAGCCCTGAAAGGATTAACATCAAATACTTGGCCATGAAAGGCTGAAAGGAAGTAAATTCAGCATGATATATTGAAACTGGTTTCTTTCATACATAGCAGAACTACTGACATAACAGGTTTATTGTTCAAACCAAGTTATGTTGCCTTGCCAACTTATATTCTGAGCTATCCAAGCAGATTTAATGTTTGTGCAATAATGACACCCCTCCCTCTCTTTTCCTTTGTTCCTTTCCCTTTCTTAAATTGTTAAAGAAGAGTTCGTGCCTACCTAGGAAATGACCTTAATCAATTTAGTTCCAGAGACAAGGATGAAAACTGCAGTTCTTGGGTTTTTTTTTGCTTCTTCACAAGAGTAAATCACTATTGTGATGATCAAGGTGTAAGAGCGGCAGCTTGGCAGAAACTTTTGTTGCATTTCCCAGCAATTCAGTATTCTTGTTTTGTGTCACTTGGATTTGATTGGCAGGTATTTTGAATAGCAAGCTGATAAGCAAATGGTACCAGAAATGTCCTGGAAAGGTTGGATAAAAAGTTAAGTGGTTTTTAGCTATAATGCTATAAGGAATATGAAAAATGGATTATTAATAGGTAAAAATTCAATGTTACAATATTTTAAGATTAAAGACTAGGATAAGCAAAGAGGGAAAGGATTTGCTGAACTAACAAGTTGAACTGGAATACAAAAATGGAGGTGTGAGGAGGTTCGGGAAACAAGCAAATGAAAGATAAGTGATGGAAGGATGAAATTGTTTTTTAACTATTTTTATTTTGTATTTTGTATTTTTTCTTTTTCTTTTTTCATTTTGTAATATTTTGAAAATTTTAATAAATATCTTTAAAAAAAAAAAGAAATATCCTGGAAAGACGCAACACCAACATGCATATATTGGACACTGACTCTGGCCTGGTCTGGCGTATTTGGGTGTTTCCTAAGTGAAGCATTTGACTGACACGGGCCATTTTGAGGAGGTGCCCTTTTACTACGGCTGCCATATGTCCTGATTTTCCAGGACATGTCCTGGAATTTGCCTCCGAAAATGGTGTCCTGGATTATTTTTCAGAAATCAGGCAAATGTCCTGGAAAACTGTCAACGGGGGTTAAATCGTGCCAAAAATGCATTAAAAAGCTCCAAAACTCAAAAATTATTGTAGCTTTAAATTTTAAAAAGCTCAATAATTTTGGAGGTTTCCTAAAAAATTTTTTTAAAAAAATTAACAATTTGGGGGTCTTCCTTTAAAAACTCAGGTGTTTTCATGGTGAGCTGGTTTTTATTTTTTGAAATATTGCAACCCTACATTTTGCAATGATTAAAATCCTGAAAAGTGGTCTTGGCTTATTACAATGTACAGTATGTTGCATTTCTTTTGTATATTCTGTCAACAAAAACACCCAGAAACTTGCTATCCTCTAGTTACTTACTAATTGGAAGTTCAGGTGTCTAGTGTCAGTCATGCCTTTCCCAGATCAAACGTATTTCAGAAGCCCTGTCTCTTGTTGACCTTCTTTTGTTCTTTGGTCCAATTCTGGTTGGAGAATCTGGATTTTCAAATCCAGGGATTTGAGACTGCTTCAGCTGTGCTACATGTTTCAAGAGCCTTGTGGCAACAGCCTATTTCAAATGGTCTGTGCAAGGTATCTTTGAATCTGGATAATTAAAGTATGTTATTCAGATTCCAAAAATCTTTATGCAAGCTTTTCTCCAGGTTTTGGTGATTTATTTTGGTAAAATATATGTGTTTTGGTACTTCTCCAAACCTTTGGGTTCCACCAAGTCTATTGATACCTTCCTCTTGTATATGGATGGTGCTGATTTGGTTATGTAAGGACTGGTACTCAGACACTTGAGTTACACATGATTATATATGATGATGGATCCCTTCGTGCTCAGCTTCATCTTGGGATGGTGAAGATAGAAGAGGAATCTTTTCTTAGGAGCTTTCTAAAAAGGTGGCACTCACAACACATGACCCCCTTGACCGGTCAGTGGGATAGTGATAACCTGCATAACACTTAGGTATGTCTAATGCCAAATGGCATCTTCACAAGGAGACAAAGTAATGCTCATTCCCTTGCATGCCCAGGTGCCATGTACCTGCCCCCATCAGCTATAACAGTAAACAAAGACACAGACAACATTGTTGAGTTAAAATTAGGCCATAGCTTTACTGATTACAAATGTGAGTGAGTTTTGGCTTGACATTGAGTAGTCACCAACTCCTCCAGCCCACCTGCTGGAGGGATACCAGAGGTCAAGCCTGATCTGAGTTTGACATACACCAAATTGCTGTAATCCCTACAGACTAGCCGCATTAGAATCGTAGAGTTAGAAGGGATCTCAAGGGTCATCTAGTCCAACCACCTGCAATGCAAACATCTCAACAAAAGCATCCCTGACAGGTGGTACTCCAACCTCTGCTTAAAAACCTCCAAGGAAGGAGAGCCCACCACCTCCAGAAGGAGACCATTCCACCGATGAACAGCTGTTACCATCAGAAGGTTCCTCCTGATGTTCAGTCGGAATCTCCTTTCTTGTAACTTGAAGGCATCGGTTTGGGTCATACCCACTGGAGCAGAAGAAAACCTGGAGTTAGTGAGGGGCCTGCCCTCCCAGGCCGGGTGGGAAAAGGCCTGCAAGGCAGGGTCTTCCAGGACTCCCAGCCACAATAATGTCTTGGCAAAGGCCATTTCCCACGGTTCCTGTCATCTAGAACTGGCTTTTCCACCACCAGCACCAACACACTGATAGCCCATCCATGGCTTCTAGGAAGTTTTTTCAGCAGGGCTGGAAGAATAAATTCAGCAGATGAAGCTTTTCACACCACTGTATCTCCATGACAGAGAAGCCTTTGCTGCCAAATTTCTGATTGGATATACAATGGATTAAGATAGTTGAATTCAGAGAAGTACTGAGAATGATCGCGAAAAGGCAGTTTTTAAAAAGGAAAAAGTTTGGGGTTTTCTTTGAGATTAATATTATGGGAAGTGCATTTGTTTAGTGTTTAAAATGGCAAAAATCTTAAATTTCCAGGAGGATTAAGGAGAAACAGGTTAGCAGATTCAGTAGGTAGGAACTCCATGAAGGAGGTGGGATAATATGCCTTTCAAATGTAAGCTGCCCTGAGCCTAGAAAGAGCTAGATGTGAATGGGAAATAAGGAAGGAACAGAAAAATATTTACACGGTAGCCTCATGCGTCATAAAGTCAAATATCATGCTCTTTCCTGGCAAGTTGTCCCACATGAATTAAATGGAAGAGATTAAATAAAATGCACATTCTTAGAAAAAACCAAGAGCAGTAGGATCTGCATTTTCTCCTGGCCCAGAAAGGGTTGGATGCAGGAGTACGTTCAGCATTCCTTTCTGTGTATAGGGCACAGTTTGAAGGGAATCCAGATGTAAAGGTCAGCTTCCAGATGTGGGTTGTATTTACTGGATCAGGATTCTCAGCATAGGAAGTGTGTCAGCACTTTCTTCCAGCATCTTAGGCCAGTCCACAAGTGGGTGGGGACTGGAACATCGCACGCAGGTGATCATTCCACCAGTGCAAGAATCTCCACTTACCAGAGCGAACCATCTCCCCACACACTGTTCTGGGGGGATATCCTGACCCTCCCGATCTGGATAGTATGGTATGGGTGGAGAAGAGGGGGTGAAAGTCCCATTGCACTGGCTTATGCAATAACTTAGATTAATCTGTTTCTTTTGTATTATTTATTTACAAAAGAACCAACTCACATGCAATTAGATTAGAGTTTTCAAATATTATGGTCAAAAATATTTTACAGCAATTTCAAGACTGCAAAGAGGCACCAAGGTCGCTTTTTATAATCATTATCATTATTATCATTAATTTAATAAAGCATCTGTCAAATGAAGAAAAGTCATCATACATAAGAAAAATGCAGAAACTCGGTATGAGGTAAACTGCCATGATACCAGTGTCTTCACCATTAAATTGCACAATGAATGAAGAGTATTCTCTTCTGGAACAAAGAAATGGCAACTTGCCTGATTAACCAATTCACGAATGGGAAAAAAGAGGTATAAATCCTAATGTTCCAACCAACTTACTGAAGCAAAAACTTTGGGTTCTTGATGTACTTATTAGTGGAGCTTAAAAGAAACGGTAGTCAGTGATCCCAGAAGTTTGCAGAATTGATGCTTCCAAGTGACTGCCTTTCTAAATCTGTTTGCTGCTTGATAAGAGTCTCATTCACCAGCCTAGAAGCCTAAAATGTTGAGCTACAGGCAGAATCAGCACCCGCTTGCTATCAGCAGGTATGCTCAGAATTCTTAACCCTGATTAAAGGCTGGGAGAGGTGAGAGAGGCTCAGAGGCCTCACATGCTTGGATGAAACAGACACTATACAAATTGCTGTGATTAAATCTGAGCCAAGGCCCAGAGGGGGTCCAGTGATTAGACCTGTTTTGACTATCAGGCCTCCACCTTAAATATGTAGGCAAATAACATTGTACATCTGCATATGCACAGAGTGCATTTCTAGCCCTATTTTTAACACATCTGCCTAGAACATACTTTACTAATTAAAGTCAACTTACCCTTTGATGAGGGACGCGGGTGGCACTGTGGGTTAAACCACAGAGCCTAGGACTTGCCGATTGGTTCGAATCCCTGCGACGGGGTGAGCTCCTGTTGCTCGGTCCCTGCTCCTGCCAACCTAGCAGTTCGAAAGCATGTCAAAGTGCAAGTAGATAAGTAGGTACCGCTCCGGCAGGAGGGTAAATGGCGTTTCCGTGCGCTGCTCTGGTTTGCCAGAAGCGGCTTAGTCATGCTGGCCACATGACCCAGAAGCTGTATGCCGGCTCCCTCGGCCAATAAAGTGAGATGAGCGCCGCAACCCCAGAGTCGGTCAAATTCTTCTCTGGTCCCAAAGCTGGCGAATAAAGGTTTCCATAGCAAGGTCCTCTGTGGGAGCTGCCTGCTTGCCCTCGGGCAGCCCTACCACATAAGGAGCAGGGCAGGCGGGCAGGGAAACCAGCGACAACTGAGCTGCGGCCTGGGTGCCCTGAGGTTCTATAGCCGGAGAGTCTTCCCCCTGGCCAGTTCCCCAAACCATGCCCCATGGCTTCAACTGTGGGTGAGCCCTAGCAACCAGTGGGCCCAGCAGAGGAAGAAGGGAAGTCTTTCCCCAGCTGCACCACAGCCAGGAGGCCGTTCCCACTTGATGCAGCTGCGCCAGAGCTCAACTTCTACATTGAATGAGTGGAAGTCTGTTCTGCTCACAAACCAATAGCGATGAGGGAGAAATAAACTTAGGTTCACATTTTAAAGTGAGTTTGCACAGTCCAAAACAATACACAAACTGAAACACAGCTATCCTCTGACATTTGCACTTTTTCAGATTTGACAGTGCAGTTCCCCCAACATAAGCTCTGTACAAAACTGTGTGAATTGGGAGAAAGCGTGCATGAAAATGCATGTATTCGGGAAAACAAATTTTTTAAAATGTATTATATTAGAGGCAAATTGCTTGCAAAAATGTTCACGTTAGATAAACTTCCATACAAAAATGTGTATATTAGGAGAAACTTGCATTTTCATGTTGATGAATTCTCATGGGGATTTTGTCTTCTTCTTTTTAATGCAGTTTGAAGTGGAAATGCGGAAAACAAAACTTCAGACTGGAAAAATAAGGAACTGAGAAAAATGAAAATCGACAGAATTGTCCATCACTATGGAACAGTAGTGCTGGCTGCAAGGCCAAGTGTCTTCTCCAGTTTAAATTGGGGTTTTGCAAATATCTCCCACCCTTGTGGGTTGATTCAGAATGCATACAGAACCACAGATTGTGTGCTGAACTTCCACATTCCCTCTTATGCAGGGCTGTCAGGTATTCGTTATTTTAAAGGTCGCCCCCCCTTTACAGAGTGTAACAGATGTTATTTAATTTCCAACATGCCTTACCCTATAAAATTCAACAGAAAAGGCATTGCAGCTTTTACCTTTAAGGAAAATTAATCTGTTTGCCACGTTGACATATGAAGCAAATGTTATTTGTTTTGGATATGAACAGCCAGAACCTCCGACTTTGCTGGACTGTGATCCATATATGTTCCCCAGGACTCAGAAGCCTGCCTGTGGATCATTGGTTGACCAACTTGGTATAGAATTCAAATTTTAAACTCTCCTTGCTTTTTGCAGATTATACAAGTGCATTCTGAAATCTAGCTCTGCATCCAAATGCAATAACGGAGGAAGAGTACAAAATGCTTGATTATTCAGGTTCAGTGCTACAAACAGAACCCACATGAAATGTTTGTATAATGGCAGAAAATGAATAGCTGTGGTATGAAATCAGTGGGCCACTATCACTGGGTGTGTGGCTGCAGTTTCATTTATTTATTTCTCAGTAGATTTCAGTGGGGTAAACTCCTGAACTGATACATTCCCCTGTGTCGTTTCTAGAAATGTGACATGGAACTTCTTCTTTTAGTCACCAACAGTGGTAGGGAGCAGGAAAGGCAAGAAAAGAGCTGGCGGAATCCCCTTTTGCTGAAGCTGTTCTTTGACTTGCCAATCAAGTGGAGTGGAAGAAGAAACCTTGTCCTTTCCACCCTTTCTAAAGCTTCTGGGCACACTGCTAGATTTGAAGAGGTGTTTATAGATGACTTCAATTATCCTCCTCACATAGACTGGGGACACGTATTCTAGTCAAGACAAAGAGGTAAAACTGTGCCCTAGAACAGTTGGTCATGGAATCAACCAGGAAGTATAGCTGTCTTAAGATTTATTTTTCTAAAAAAGAAGTATTTTCATAGTCATTAAAGAATTTAAAGCAGGCTTTGGAGCAGTGGTTTCTCATTCTGTGTGCTTGTCAAGCTAGCAAAGTGGCAATGCACTCAGACACCAGCGTGTGTTGAATTTTTCAGCTTTCAGATTCCAAAAATGCAGGGTGCTTATTTTTTTGTAACATGACCTGGGAATACACAAGGTGTTTTGGTTAAACTACTGCAATTTAATTTTGCTTGGTACATAAAACATGTGTAAAATCAAATAGAAATCATTACAAATGATTGCCAGGTACTTGAAGTTATACATCATCATCATCATCATCATCATCATCATCATCATCATCATCATCATTATTTAGCATTACCTGACATTTTCAGAAGGGAAAATTAAAATGCTTTGGTTTCCCAAAAGCAGTTTATATGCTTCTTCATCAAATGTAGACATACCAAGGTAAATGTTGTTCAGTCACAAAAACAATAGCAAATTTGAATTCCTCACCTCCAAAAATCATATTTTAAAGACCACTCACTAAAGAAATGTGCAAAAACCAAGTTTCACTCCTTAAAATTGCATGCCCTAGACGGCCAGCCTGGCCACCTGTTCATCTTTATACCTTTCCTGCCTATACTGTCTCTTAGAATCAAGAGCTGTTTTGATGTAGTTACTAGACACTTCTGCTACTGAGAACTTAATTAGTGTTCAGTGTTCCTATGTAAATAAATGGAGGAAGGGACAAGAGAACCTCCATAGTATCCGACTGTCATAACTAGAAATTACCATGAAATTTACCACAGCTTCTTAAAATCTCTCCATTTTTAACCATCATTATTTCAACAAACCCCAAATCATTATTAAGAGTGTAGAAGTTGCATCACGCTCTATTCCCACTCGTACCAGCAGTGTGCTGTTAAATCATAACAAACTTTTTCCATATTCTTGTGAAAATACATCTTCCTGTTGCATAAAATATTGTTAAATAACTCTGGGCACAAGCCAGAAAATGCTTGCCAAGACTGAGTTTATGTGAGAGCAATGGAATGGAACGTATTTGTGACTAAGATTGCAGTGCAACCCTATCACAGGTACCTAGGAGAAAGTTACACTGAACTCAGTAGGACTAACTTTTAGGTAAACAGTATAAAATGGGACGCGGGTGGCGCTGTGGGTTAAAGCCTCAGCGCCTAGGACTTGCCGATCGAAAGGTCGGCGGTTCGAATCCCCGTGGCGGGGTGCGCTCCCGTTGCTCAGTCCCAGCGCCTGCCAACCTAGCAGTTCGAAAGCACCCCCGGGTGCAAGTAGATAGGGACCGCTTACTAGCGGGAAGGTAAACGGCGTTCCGTGTGCTGCGCTGGCTCGCCAGATGCAGCTTGTCACGCTGGCCACGTGACCCGGAAGTGTCTGCGGACAGCGCTGGCCCCCGGCCTATAGAGTGAGATGGGCGCACAACCCTAGAGTCTGTCAAGACTGGCCCGTACGGGCAGGGGTACCTTTACCTTTACCTATAAAATGGCAGTGCATCTCCTTTCATTGCAACTTATTAGTGACTAATTTTTGGATTGTGTCTAAAGTGATTGGTATTTAAACAGCCAGTTGTTGTTTTTTATATATCCAAAGAAATTGTCAGGGACTGGGCAGAGGAGGAATGGGGGAGACCGCCTCCCCAGCCTGACCCTTCCAGAGAAGAGGTAGACAGTTCAGAATTACAACAGGGGTTTGAGGGAGGTCACAGGTCAGAGGCAGAGGAGAGGAAGCTGGGAAATAATGGGAGAGGAGGAGGAAGCACCAGGGGGGTGACAGCTGACGGACTCAGTGTCTTTAGAAAGCATTCCAGACCCCCCTCCCAGAACCTGGCAGGCCTTGAAAGTAGGAGAGCAAAGAGCTCAAAGGCAGAGGGCACATTTCACTTCTTCACTTCACCCGTAGTGATGACTCATGAAGAAGTGGGAGAGATTCACTAGGGACAACGTCATTATTCTGAGAGGCTGCATTCCCAAGCCTCTTTCTGTGAATACTGAATAAAAGCAGATGGTAAGGATTTTTCCTTGTCTTGTCTGTTCCTAGCAACCTGCCATAGGGGTTGGCTCCTCTGCTGCCTGACAGAAATCTACTGTTCTGCTCCAGATGAAAAACATGTTCTTTATTGCACAACTCTAGTTTCAGCATTGAGTACAGTGCGCTCACAACTTACGTGGGGCTTACAGTCCAAAGATTGTGCCTAAAGCCAAAATCATGTATAGTCAAAGTACACTGGATTCAATGGCAGGTGGGATTGCCAAAGTCCCTTTTTCAGAGCCCCTCACCTCTAATTTCCACCCCCCTTTTTCCTTTTTTTTTTGCCACACACATAAAGCTGAACATGCACAAGTTAAATGTGTGTAAGTTGAAGGCTTACTGTATCACATTAATTGCTTGCAGAATTGAAGCATTAGATGACAAAACTCCAGAGCTATTCAGATTTGAAATGGTTCCCCAGTTATGACACCACTTTGAATGTTGCCATATTTGATAACCTTTTTGAAGCACTAGCCAGTTCAGGTTAGGAAAGGGCACTATTCTCTCTCTCTCTCCCCCTCCCCACGTACATGCATTGTTGTTGTTTAGTCGTTTAGTCGTGTCCGACTCTTCGTGACCCCCTGGACCAGAGCACGCCAGGCACTTCTGTCTTCCCCTGCCTCCCGCAGTTTAGTCAAACTCACGTTGGTAGCTTCGAGAACACTATCCAACCATCTCGTCCTCTGTCGTCCCCTTCTCCTTGTGCCCTCCATCTTTCCCAACATCAGGGTCTTTTCCAGGGAGTCTTCTCTTCTCATGAGGTGGCCAAAGTCTTGGAGCCTCAGCTTCAGGATCTGTCCTTCCAGTGAGCACTCAGGGCTGATTTCCTTAAGAATGGAGAGGTTTGATCTTCTTGCAGTCCACGGGACTCTCAAGAGTCTCATCCAGCACCATAATTCAAAAGCATCCATTCTTCAGCGATCAGCCTTCTTTATGGTCCAGCTTTCACTTCCATACATCACTACTGGGAAAACCATAGCTTTTACTATACGTACATGCATACATACACAATGTACTTAAAGGGAGAGATTCATAGAAGAACCAATTATTAAATCTTGAAGTGCTGAGAATGGATTTCCAAGCAAATGAAAAAGGAATGCTATGGAAACCCCACTTTTATGATTCTTGTTTAGTTTTATAATTGAAAACACATGGCTGGCCATCTGGCTATCCAAGAATCAAAGGATTTGCACTTAACAGTAATTTACTTGCCCTGAGACTTGTATGATCCCTACATGTGTTTTCTCCTCATCTTTAATATGTGTGGTCTTCACATGCAAAATGCAACAACTGAAACACTATCCAGACAGTTTACGGTGGCTGATTACAGAGCAGAACCAAGCGGCAATTTCCTCGAGCGGTATTTGGAAAATTCTCAGTGCCGGGTTTTATTTTCTGTTTGGATTTCTCATCCCCTCAGATAAATATTGAAACCGGCTTTGAGTAAATAATACCTTGGCACTGGTAATACAATTCACTACAGCCATTTAAGACCTGCTATTCTGTGATGACTACACTTCAGAGCAGAAAGTGGTAAATCAGGAAGTAACTTATTGAATCCTGTCGTCCCCCGCCCCCAATATACAGTCATAAAAGAAGTCTTATAGCAATTAAAGGAAACATGAGGTCGTTCTCCCCTCATGTGATTGCAATTGCAGGAGGAGAGAGTGGGGCTGCCCCCCACAAAATGGCGCAGGGCAGAAAGATCCGAAGCAGGGAGCCTCAGGAGCCCTACCGGTTGGAGGGGATTGGCTACAGGGTTGAGAATGCTGCACAACTAGAGCTCTGCAATGCTGTCAGGATCCTACCTGTGCAAGAGGCTCCCCATTTCTGCCTTTCCACGTCAACAAGTGGATGAGGGTGACAGGCCAGCCAAGACACAAAAGTTGGGTGGGACAACTGAGCCCGGCCCCCTTCCTCCCTCGTGGGGTAACAGTCACGTTTCACTCTTCTGTTGTAAGGACATGGCTTCTCTCATAAATCGGTTAACTGCCATAAGCGTTTAGGCCGTGTTTGGCTAGATGGCTTAGAAGCTGTGGAAGCCTGTCCTACTGTTCTATTGTAATGCTTTTTGGTAAAGGATCGCTGTTTTCTCCAGATAAATGGTGCATTGATAATGCACTTTAAATTGGATGACCGGCATGTAACATTGACCTGGCCGTCACTGGACAGGCTTTGTGTTGTTCTTGAGGATTCTGTGCTCCACTTGCCATCCATCAGGAAAACTCAGCCTTCTGGAGCCTGTCTTAGTGGTTGTGCTCACACCACTGAACTGACTGGTGCTTTTTAATTTTATGATGGGTTAAAACATTTTACAGTGAGAAACTAAAGGATAAAGTGTGAGATTGGTTACATTACCGTCAAATTAGGGAGGTTTTTAATATGGATAAAAAAACAGGCTTCCAGGTGGAAAAATTGAAACTAGAAACAGAACTGTTAGAACCTAAAACTAAGGTACTTTCAAGAATGTATAACTTGCTGTTAAAATGGAACACTCAGGATGAAACGGTTAAATCAGCTATGATAAAGTGGGCTCAAGACATTGGTTATAATATTATGTTTGCTGACTGGGAACGGTTATGGACCACTGGTGTGAAATTCACGGCATGTAATGCCCTGAAAGAAAATATTATGAAAATGATATACAGGTGGTACATGACCCCAGTCAAGCTTGCAAAAATATACCACTTGCCAGATAATAAGTGTTGGAAATGTAAAGAAACTGAGGGAACATTCTTTCACCTTTGGTGGACGTGCCCAAAGGTTAAAGCTTTCTGGGAAATGATCTATAATGAACTGAAAAAGGTATTTAAATATACCTTCCCTAAGAAACCAGAGGCCTTCCTTTTGGGCATTGTTGGCCAAATGGTGCTAAAGAAGGATAGAACTTTCTTTATGTACGCAGTAAGAGCAGCAAGAATTCTCATCGCAAAACATTGGAAGACACAAGATTTGCCCACTCTGGAAGAATGGCAGATGCAACTGATAGACTATATGGAATTGGCAGAAATGACTGGCAGAATCCGAGACCTGGGAGAAGAGCTAGTGGAAGAGGACTGGAAGAAATTTAAAGACTATTTGCAAAAGCATTGTAAACTGTATGAATGTTAGAATGATGCAGGATATGAAGATAATATGGCATTAGTGACATAGCTGAAAGGATTATGTAAAAGCTGGTTTTTAAGAACAAAGGTGAAGTTAAAATAATGTTATGCCAAACTTAAATAATTGATAATAAAGGGAAAATTGGAGACATAAATAGTTGGAATGTATAATATAAAATAAGATTTGAAAGAGGGTGAAGTATTGCTGAACAAGATTCTGTAAAAGGGAACACAGAAAAGGGAGATGTGAGGAAGTCTGGAAGGAGGGTTACAAAAATAACATTTAAGAAATTGGTTTTTTATGTTTTTACTTCTTTTTTATGTCTTTTTTCTTCTATTCTGTATGGGTTTTTTTATTGTATTCTTTTTCTTTTTTGGTCTTTTTGACTGATTGTGATGGTGTATTTTTCTTTTGGTTGTGAATGTGAAGTTTGTTGTATTGTTTAAAACTTTAATAAATATCTTTAAAAAAATAAAATAAATAAAAAATAAAACATTTTACAGTGGTACCTCGGGTTAAGTACTTAATTTGTTCCGGAGGTCCGTTCTTAACCTGAAACTGTTCTTAACCTGAAGCACCACTTTAGCTAATGGGGCCTCCTGCTGCTGCCGCGCTGCCGGAGCACAATTTCTGTTCTCATCCTGAAGCAAAGTTCTTAACCTGAAGCACTATTTCTGGGTTAGTGGAGTCTGTAACCTGAAGCGTATGTAACCTGAAGCATATGTAACCCGAGGTACCACTGTATATTTTTATTTCAACACTCTCAGACTTATTGTCTGATCATTCTGGGTTTGTAGCACATGACAGATTGCATTTTTATTTGCTCTCTTTGTGGATTTCTTTGGGGGAGATTTGCTTTCATTCTTTTTTGAAGCTGCTTTTTGCCATCATTTTACAACATTAAATTTGGGGAACAAATGGAATAAATAAACACAAGCTTTCAAAAACTGCCACCCCCCTGCTGGGCTACTCATATTTAATGCCCTCTTTTATCCAATGAACATAACATTGCTAACACTTTACAACTTAATAATAGTAATATCATTCTTATGAGTGCAGATGAGGAATATGAGAAGAATTATTCTTAAATGCCCCCAAGGCATGTCTTTGAGAAGGCCATATATTTGTACAAACAAGAGAGAACAAATAAAACTGCTTCACTCCGTTCTTTGGGGAAACATTTGGTTCCTGCAAGTTTCATTTTATTACTGACACTTCTTATTCTTTCATTTTATCAAAGGACAGAAATGTATTTTTGCTCACCAGGGCCATTTGGAGCGCTCCTTGATACATCCTTTGAGTTATTTACTTACCATCATGGAGAACTTCATGAAATGCACTAGTTCATTTCCTCAAGGTCCCTCAGGGGATGGATGCTACATGTTCAGTCCGTAATGTAAACAGGTATTTAATTACACATTTTATACAATAAAATCTCCACATCTCAAATTCACAGGTCAAGACACAAGTAGGACATTCAATCCAAAAACTTCACAGTGGAGGAGGGCAGATAGCAGGCTTATACAAACAAAGGCTGCAATCTTGCATGTGTATCTAAGTGCAGGAATCCAGCAAAAAATTACACTCCTATACAGATTTACATAAAAGTAAATCCCTCTGAAATCAGTGAGACGTTTGGAGAGAAGCGTGAGATTATCAGAGCAAGCCCATGCATATTTATTCAGAAGTGCCACAGTGTTGAATGGGACTTACTCCCTAGTAAATTCCTTTGGGATTGCAGCCTAAAGTGATTATTTGAACAAGAAATACATTCAGATGATAACACATAGAGCTGTTAAATTGTAGGAGTTGCTCAAAAACAAAATTTGCTGTGGAAACTTAATTTTCAAAACATATGTCACAATTTGTCTTTTTTTTTAAAAAAAGATTTTTATTAAAGTTTTCAAAATATTACAAAAAGAAAAAAGAAAAAGAAAAAATACAAAGTAAAAACAATTAAAAACAATTCAATCTTTCCGTGTCTTATCTTTCATTTGCCTGTTCCCCGGACCTCCTCACACCTCCCTTTTTTGTATCCAATTCAATTAGTTGGTTCAGCAAATCCTTTCCCTCTTTGTTTTTATCCTAATCTTTAATCTTAATATATTATAACTTTAAATTATCCCCTGTTAACAATCCATTTTTACACATCTTTATAACATTATTGCTGAAAACCACTTAACTTCAATCCAACATCATTCTAACATTCATTAATTTTGCAATATTTCTGTAAATAGTCTTTAAATTTCTTCCAATCTTCTTCCACCGACTCTTCTCCCTGGTCTCGGATTCTGCCGGTCATTTCCGCCAGTTCCATATAGTCCATCACCTTCATCTGCCATTCTTCCAGGGTGGGTAGATCTTGTGTCTTCCAATACTTTGTGATAAGTATTCTTGCTGCTGTTGTGGCATCATATGTCACAATTTGTCAACCATTATATGTTTCAGTGGGATGGGTGCAGGGAGGACTTCATTACAGGAGGCAAGTTTCAATGCAAGAGGCAGCTCATTTGGGGAACACATTCTGTGATTACTTTTCCTAAATCCTAAAATACTAGATGAGGTCTGAAACTTGGGGTGGTTGGCAACCCTCCCTTCTAGAAGAAGAAGAAGAAGAAGAAGAAGAAGAAGAAGAAGAAGAAGAAGAAGAAGAGGAGTTTGGATTTGATATCCCGCCTTTCACTCCCTTTAAGGAGTCTCAAAGCGGCTAACAATCTCCTTTCCCTTCCTCCCCCACAACAAACACTCTGTGAGGTGAGTGGGGCTGAGAGACTTCAGAGAAGTGTGACTGGCCCAAGGTCACCCAGCAGCTGCATGTGGAGGAGCAGAGACCCGAACCCGGTTCCCCAGATGACGAGACTACCGCTCTTAACCACTACGCCACACTGGCTCTCCTACCACACTGGTGACATTACCTTTTCTAGCAAAACATAATATATATATTGCTCTGAATTCCACAAATCAGTTATCCCTCACTGTGAAGGACCATGCCCTGGGAGTGTAAGAGGGGCCTCAGAAGGCACTGCTGACCCCCCAGAGTTTTGCTGGCTAGGTGCCTGAACCCCCGATCCATTTGGGTAAACCACAGCAGGCCTAAGACATTTTGGCACCAGAGGCAAACCACAAAATGGTGCCACCCTCTCCGCAAGGGGAGAAGAGGAGAGTGAAGATCTACAACAATAACAAGGGGGAAACAAAAATCTACATCAGGACCCGCTGCCCTGCGGATCTGGCTGCCCGAGGCAGTTGCCTCACTATGCCTCATGGGTGGGCCGGCCCTAGACTGAACAAAAGGAAGGGGCTCCCTGACCCACAACATGTGTTTCCAGAGCTTCCAGTGCTGAGCTCTCTTAGATCCAAAGTGTATGTAGGGAGGAGATTCTTTAACTGGCCCACTGGCTTGAAGTGGGAGCCCAATGGCAGTCTAACCTCCTTACATGAGGCAGGGTGCCTTCTGTTTCTGTTTTTGAGCTGTCGTCCTTGCTTTGCATGTCGAGGTCCCCAGGGCCACCCCAATAACTCACACATCACACAGAATTTTTTGTTTAAGGTTTTTGGCATAATTTTGGCCACAACTTTATTAAAATACAAAAATGTGAATGGTTGCTTAGGCATTGGTCGCGACTATCTGCCCCCACCATGGGGGACAGACTGACATTCTGCATGATGCGAAAGTCAGAAAAGGGGAATACACCTGGGGGTAGCGACGGAGCAGGGAACCTGCCCTCAGCCCTCCCCAAATGCAACCAGGAGCTCATTGCTATGGCCCGAGCCCCCTTGACAGAGTGGACAAGCAATAGTTAGCCCCCGATTCCTTTAACGGAATCCCTTGCAGCAGCAGCATTAGAGGGGCAGGCACAGCCAATCCATGCCCCTCAACCAACCAAACCATAAACCAATGCCTAACCGCAACCTTACAAGTTGTGACGATTTGCTACGCAGTAGGCAAAAACCAAATGGCCCCAGCCAATCAGCCAGATGGACAAAATTCCTACCGGGCCCCTGCCCCAAGAGCAGACGACCCCATGACAAGCATAGCAAGGTCAAAGCGAACAACCCTAAATATAGGGAGGGGGGGACGGGCAATCCGATGCACGGTCGAAAAGAGGAAGCCCTAGCCTCGTGCAAGGAGTTTTAGCATTTCTGGCTGTCAATCAACAAATGGCAACATTAACTTCTTCCCAACAACAAGGGAAGCCCCAATCGCATCAGTGGCCAACGATCAATTAGGCCGCCCCCAACTTTGGAGTGTCCTGGCGGCCCCCACCGCAACACGTGCTCTCCATGAAGGAGAACACGCTTTCTCATTCTCTCCTTTCCGTTGTCTGCTGCACACTCTGTGCCTCACCTGGCCAGGCCTGCTTTCTCCCCTCCCCACTTCTCCATGAGAAGGACCTCAAGATCCTCTTTGGTGGGGGCTTGGGAGCTTATATAGTGGCATTGAGGCACTTCTGGGCCAGCTGGTCATAGCCTCATAGCCATAGGAAGGGCAACAGCGGTGCAGCTCCTCTGTGATATTCTTCTTTCTGCCTTTTATGTTTTATTTCTTCTGCTTAAGGTGGCCGTAGTGGACGCTGGTGGCGCTGTGGGTTAAACCACAGAGCCTAGGACTTGCTGATCAGAAAGTTGGTGGTTCGAATCCCCGCGATGGGGTGAGCTCCCGTTGCTCGGTCCCTTCTCCTGCCAACCTAGCAGTGCGAAAGCACAAAGTGCAAGTAGATAAATAGGTACCGCTCCGGCGGGAAGGTAAACGGCGTTTCCATGCACTGCTCTGGTTCGCCAGAAGCGGCTTAGTCATGCTGGCCACATGACTCGGAAGCTGTACGCGGGCTAACTCGGCCAATAAAGCGAGATGAGTGCCACAACCCCAGAGTCGGCCACGACTGGACCTAATGTTCAGGGGTCCCTTTACCTTTAAGGTGGCCGTATGTCCTACTTTATAGAGGACAATCCTCTGTTTGAAGGAGTCTTCTGTTTGAAGCAATGTCTGCTCCAAGTCTGGGTTAAAGATAAAGAACAACTGGAAGGGAGAGCAGAGGCTGCCTATCAGCACATAAATCTGCATGCAAATTCTACACACATCTAAGTTTTCTAGAGCAGCAACAAAGTAATTAAATTGATGGGAGGGAAGGATGGGACACAGGATTTGGCAGCATATGATGGAAATAGAGGGAGGAAAGGAGAAGGGATTTGATTTCTTCTCTGGCTTGGATTAAAATCTGAGATGAGGAAGAACTTTTGGTATTCTGATACTATAATATTTGTCACAAGCAACAGGAGCCACCAAGATTAATATTTACAGGCTAGGAAATATGAAACTTGAGGACATCATTTAGAAAACTCCTGTTTCTCCCCGTCATATTTGCCACTTCGAGGTATTCAATTATAAGTGCCTGTCATTCTAGGGAAAGTAAGAGAGCTCTCAAACCAGAAAGTATACAAAAAATGGAAAATATTCAAAGATTACCTAAAAACATATTGTTCAAATAACAATCTCCTTGCAGAAGTAAACTGATCTTTGTAAAATACAATGTGTAAATGTTAATTTACTAGAGTACATGAAAACAAATCAGGGTAATAGGAGGCTGTGCGTTAAACGTAAATAACAATAAAAGTACAATAAGAAGAACTGGAAGTCTTTTATTTAGAAATTCAATGAATGATTGTATAATAATGCAAATTCTTTTTTGTGTGTGTTTTCTTTCTTTCTTTCTTTCTTTTTCTTTTTTTATCTCAAGGTATGTATATATATTTGTATTTTAATTCAATAAAGATGATTAAAAAAGAAAAGAAAAAGAAAACTCCTGTTTCTCAAAATCTGTTTTTGTCCAGCAAAATCTTTAAAAAATTGTATTATGTTACAAATTTTGTGTTCTTACATTGTAACCCACTCTGTGATTCTTGGATGAAGGGCGGTATATACAGTAAATCAAATGAATGAATGAATGAATGAATGAATGAATGAATAACCTAAATTCTGATTTCTACATTTCGGTGTCACACAGAACAGCTCATTCTGTCAGTTTCCGCATTAAAGAAAAGAAAGTCGGATCTACAAATGTTTGCAGTAACAAGAGCCCAGATCCTTTTTAAGGGTCATAATCTCCAAGGCTGCGTGACATATGAAATTTGGCAGGCGATAGTATCACAAGTACCATATATTTGCTGAGAAAAGCCTCCAGTGGTGAAACACTGCATGCAGGGAAAGAGGCGTGTGCCTGACTGAGCAGGAGGAAGCGTAAGGAGAAGGAATCTGTGGAATGCGAACCTCTGTTGCTGCAACTCGTTTTTATTGACTTAAGTGAAGAAGTGAAAGGTAGATAAGCAAAGCAGTGTGAAACTAAGGCTGTAATCCAGTGATGCTTACATGATTTTGCTGCAGCAGACAGGGCTACCCCTCTGGAAATGGTTGCTTCAAAGTAAGCCCCATTGAGCAAAGGGAGCGTCTGAGCAAGCAAGCATGCATGGGAATAGACTCTTCACTGTCTTTTGGGTCGTTCTTGAACTTTATATCCTTCTGGACTGGACTGTGAGGTGGAAGAAGAATTGCTTGTTGATGAGTTCTAAACTGAATTTATACATGCTTCCTCAGAAGAAGGTCCACTTTGGTTTCCTTACTTTCAGGTCAGTGTGCACAGAATTGCAGCTTTAGGGCTGGGCTGGTTTTTAGGGTCCCAGTTTTCTAGTTTTGTATGCAACACTACATCCACTCAAACATGCTGCTTCTCAGATTGTATATGCCAACTACCGTATTTTTGGCTCCATAAGACTCACCTTTTCCCTCCAAAAAAGTAAGGGGAAATGTGTGTGCGTCTTATGGAGCGAATGCAGGCTGTGCAGCTGTCCCAGTAGCCAGAAGAGCAAGAGGGATTGCTGCTTTCACTGCACAGCGATCCCTCTTGCTGTTCTGGCTTCTGAGATTCAGAATATTTTTTTTTTCTTGTTTTCCTCCTCCAAAAACTAGGTGCGTCTTGTGGTCTGGTGCGTCTTATAGAGTGAAAAATACGGTATATATTTGAGAAAATGTATTTGACTGTGCCAGCCTTTGCCAGCCTAATGCCCTGCAGATGTTTTGGAGGACAACTTGGCTGGGTCTGGCGGGGTTGTCATCTAAAACACCTGGAAGCACCAGATTGGCCAGGCTGGCTTATTCCTTTTCTCTAACCAATTGATTATTTCCATATGCATATTGGAGGCAAGGGAAAGGACCTCCATCCCATCTAGCTATCATAAACGTGCATACTTACAGCAGGCTTTCTCCTTTTGCAAAAGTGATATTTACACAGTGTGGGGAAGAACTAGACGTGGCCATCCATTTTCTCTCCCCAAAAGGGGCATTCAGCTGAGCTAGCAGCTCTTTGTCACAAATCACGGCGCCCCTTGGGATGGGAAATAATGCTTTTATTGCATTCAGAACCTGAAGATCAGCTTGTAAACTCTCAACACACACCCCACAGCATATTCTGGGTATGCCCTAAAGCTGCAATTCTATGCACGTTTACCTGAGAATAAGTGCACAGGGTCAATTTGCACACCTGTTTAACTCCATTATAGACGACTTTCATTTTCATGCCTTTGATTTGCATTTCTATAAGGCTGATTCCAGATGAAAGGCCCTGTCTGCTGCGACGGATCTGCTTTCCTCTATTGTGCTACAGGCATTGTTGTAATACGCTCATTTTTATATTATAAGAATGCATTCAACCACTGCCATACCCTCTAACATTCCTTAGATGAAAATAGGAACATTTCTCACTCCCCTGCAACTGACCCTCCTCGACCCCCATTTTGTTGTCCCCCTCCCCTCCCCCTGAGCATTTCCTATCAGAAGAAGAGCGAGTGGGACACAGCATCCTGAGAAAACCCCTTAATCCTGATCTTATTTTACAAAACCAAAAAACCCCACACCAATAAATAAATTTGAGAAAGGTCAAGATTAGACGCGGACACACATAGCATTATTTTTTTAAAAAAACACGCTCCACTCTGCTGTGCCTTTCTTCCCACCCAGGGTGGCCCTGCCCTCTGCCTGCCCCTCAGAGACCATAGAATCATAGAATCATAGAGTTGGAAGAGACCACAAGGGCCATCGAGTCCAACCCCCTGCCAAGCAGGAAACACCATCAGAGCACTCCTGACATATGGTTGTCAAGCCTCTGCTTAAAGACCTCCAAAGAAGGAGACTCCACCACACTCCTTGGCAGCAAATTCCAACAGCTCTTACTGTCAGGAAGTTCTTCCTAATGTTTAGGTGGAATCTTCTTTCTTGTAGTTTGGATCCATTGCTCCGTGTCCGCTTCTCTGGAGCAGCAGAAAACAACCTTTCTCCCTCCTCTATATGACATCCTTTTATATATTTGAACATGGCTATCATATCACCCCTTAACCTCCTCTTCTCCAGGCTAAACATGCCCAGCTCCCTTAGCCGTTCCTCATAAGGCATCGTTTCCAGGCCTTTGACCATTTTGGTTGCCCTCCTCTGGACACGTTCCAGTTTGTCAGTGTCCTTCTTGAACTGTGGTGCCCAGAACTGGACACAGTACTCCAGGTGAGGTCTGACCAGAGCAGAATACAGTGGCACTATTACTTCCCTTGATCTAGATGCTATACTCCTATTGATACAGCCCAGAATTGCATTGGCTTTTTTAGCTGCTGCGTCACACTGTTGGCTCATGTCAAGTTTGTGGTCAACCAAGACTCCTTTTCACATGTACTGCTCTCAAGCCAGGTGTCACCCATCTTGTATTTGTGCCTCTCATTTTTTTTTGCCCAAGTGCAATACTTTACATTTCTCTCTGTCTCTTGTCACATGGGGCCAGGCCCCGGTGGCTGCAGCCTCTCCTCCTCCTCCCCCCCCCCAGTAGTCTCCAGTAGTTGCTACAAGCTGCCCAAGGGAGGAGGCTGGCTGCGGTGGCCCTGGAGAGGCAACGGGATGTTCCCTCACAGCTGAGGCCACCGTCACTTGGGACAAGTGCTTGCTCATCCTCCTCCCTGGGGTTGGTGGCAGTGGCACTGACAAGGGGAATTGGGGCATTCTGGGATCAAATTGGAAACCTGGATGGCTTTCGTAATTCCAGGGCTGGGCCTGGAAAATTGGGGCACTTGGAAGGTAAGGCTCTATTTCCCTGTAACATCTAAATCAGGAGAGGCTTGGGCTTGGTGGTGGGCTGGAGGAACTCCAGTAAACTGCCTCTGAATCCTGACAAGATGGAGGCACTGTGCTTAGATGGTTCCCAAGTCCAGATGGGTCTTTTGGGATAGGGTGATACGTCCCCTAAAGGAGCAGGTTAATAGTCTGTGGGCCCATCATCTGAGGTGACCTCTGGTGGCCAGAAGGCCTTTGTAACCGCTTTGGCTGGTTATAGAGTTACAGCATTTCTGGGTCAGGATAGTCTGGTCACTTTCACCCAGGAGCTGGTACAGCTTGCATACCTGTATGCGCCCTTGAGGCTGCCCTAGAAGTGGCAGCTAGTGCAGAATGTGGGAGCTGGACTGCTCAGTGGGGCAGAAGGTCACCATCATATTTTCCTGCTACTGAAAGAATTGCATTGGTTGCCAGTCAATGAGCTGCATTTGGTATACACAGCTTGAGACCAGGATACAGTGGTGCCTCGCAAGACGAAATTAATTCGTTCTGCGAGTTTTGTCGTCTTGCGAAGCACGGTGTTGGGAAAGTTTTGGAAAAGCTTCAAAAATCACCAAAGTCTTTAAAACCCTCAAAAAAGGCTACCACACCGCGTGCTATGAGTTGCTCCTCGAAGTCAAGTCGCAACTGTATTAACGGTGTTAAGAAAAAGGAAACAAACTTGCAAGACGTTTCCGTCTTGCGAAGCAAGCCCATAGGGAAAATCGTCTTGCGAAGCAGCTCAAAAAACAAAAAACCCTTTCGTCTAGCGAGTTTTTTGTCTTGCGAGGCATTCGTCTTGCGAGGTACCACTGTACTTAAAATATCATCTCCTTCCCTACATACCCAACTGATGACCACGGTGTTCTGCAGGAGGGAACAAACTGCAGATACTCCTCTATCAGCAGGTCCCTTCTGCAGGAATGGGAGTTCCGTGTGTTGGAATCAGGCCTTTAGGATGGAGGAACCTACCCTTAGGAAGTCCCTCCCGTTGCTTACCAGACAGGCATCTTCTTTTCAGTGCGTGCTAAAGATGTTCCTCTTTTAACAAGACTTCTAAAATCTTTATCTCAGTTGGTATCTGTCTTGGAGTGGAATTGATTTTATATATGTGCTGTTGTTGTTTTCAAGTGTTTTTAGGTGTGTGTGTAATTTTGCTTTTATATATGCAATTGTTTTAGCTGTTTTTATATACTGTAAATAACCACTGTGTATGTAAACTGCTTTATATCTTCCATTGCTTTGGGAAACAATGCCTGCATGAACAAAAGAATAAATAACTTCAAATTAAAAAATATATCGGCGAGTCATTCAAAATGGCAAGGGAGAAAAATACGATGCCTTATATTGATGTCAATGTATCATCCAATAAGTGCCTGTGATATGACTTCTGATATGAGGAAGGGGAAGTATGTCACACTCACCATTCCTAGGAGCAAGAATTCCTGCTTTTTAGGAACTTTTGTTGAGCACATGGAAGCTGCTTTCTGCTGAGGTCTTTGCCAGCTTTGCTAACTGGAGATGCAAAGTCCTCAGTTTGAACTTGGAGAAAGCATGCGCTTCCACAGTGAGCTGGGATCCCTCCCTGGTTTCGTTACACATCAATGATGAATCCCCTACTCTGGAAACACATTCTGGGGCCATGTTACCTGACTGGTTCAGCCACAGATCAACAGTTATTCTGTCTCAAATGCAGTATCTGGTTAAGGCATAAATAACATTTCCTGAACTTTCCTTGCACACTTTTGTCTCTTATGCTTAGTGTCATGACCCAGGTAACTCACATGCAAGAGGGTCTGATGTGTATCCCAGGCCAGTGCTTGGAAACAATGCCTGTATTAGAATTAGTTTAAAGGTAAAGGTAAAGGTAAAGGTACCCCTGCCCATACGGGCCAGTCTTGACAGACTCTAGGGTTGTGCGCCCATCTCACTCAAGAGGCCGGGGGCCAGCGCTGTCCGGAGACACTTCCGGGTCACGTGGCCAGCGTGACATCGCTGCTCTGGCGAGCCAGAGCCGCACACGGAAACGCCGTTTACCTTCCCGCTAGTAAGCGGTACCTATTTATCTACTTGCACCCGGGAGTGCTTTCGAACTGCTAGGTTGGCAGGCGCTGGGACCGAACAACGGGAGCGCACCCCGCCGCGGGGATTCGAACCGCCGACCTTTCGATCGGCAAGCCCTAGGCGCTGAGGCTTTTACCCACAGCGCCACCCGCGTCCCTATTAGAATTAGTTTACCTGCCAACAAAATCTGTAGGCAACCCATGATTACATGCTGTTCCTGTTTCTTGCCTTCCTTTCATCAAGCTGCTAAATCACAACGATGGAAATAGATTCATCACTGTCCTGGTATTAATTTTCCACATGAGCAACTGCTGCAGTTGTCACAGAGCTGCTACTGATCACCAATTGCAGGGGAGGTGTCCGAGTGACAACCTGTCAACACTTTGGCCACCACACAGAAAGATTTGCATGATGCCCACAAGGAGTCAAGGCCACCTATCTAGATGCTTCCAGGTTCGTCTAAATTAAACCCCTTCTTTATAAACAATTTATTTATGCTTCTGGGACTTGATTAAATCTTTCATACTTTGACTTTCATACTTTGCCTGAAAGGTTCTATTTATCTTTCCGTTTTCTTTTGTAGTTACCTTCCAATTAAAATAAAAGAAAACCAAACCAACCACTGGGAAATCCGGGCTCTCTTACTCCAATACCACTGTTTATGATTTCCAGTCATCAAACTTCTTCTATTACTGAAGTCTCACCCCCCATCCGCACCCGTAAAGAGGAAAGCTTTGATATTTGCAGAAAAATTGAACTTTACTTATGGTTTAAAAATACATGTGTTGAATTTTCCTGTGTGCTGTAAAATTGCACATTGTAAAATTAATTCAATTATTGCAATTTTAGATGTAGAAGGAAGCTGTAACTCTGGCACAGAATATAGAAAAGAGTGAACAATGTGTCTATTCTATTCTATTCTATTCTATTCTGTTCTGTTCTGTTCTACACACACACACACACACACAGAGAGAGAGAGAGAGAGAGAGAGAATAATAATAATAATAATAATAATAATAATAATAATAATAATGTTGTGCAAAACTCTAGGAGTCCTCTCCCCGCAACACATACAGCTTAATTCCATGCTAGATTTTTAAAGGAGGACATTGATTTCATTTTTGGACAATGCTTTGGTATGATGCTGGCTCCAAGGGTAAAGAATTCTGTGGGCCCGGGGTGAAGACTGTCACATTATGCATGAATCCATACAGCCCTCCCTCACCTCCTCAAATTGTTTCAAAAGACACTCAAAATTCTGTTTGCTGAAAGCCTAGTGGCACCATGACGCCCTGAAAGCAGTTTTCAGGCGGATCTGTGACAGTGGCAATAAAAGCCACTTTCTAATTGAGGGAAATGTTTATCCACCTATCATATTCTGACTGCTCTGTTCTTGTCCTCAGGTGAGGTAGTAAGGAAGCTGCCCAGGTCTCCGCTTTGAAGATAATCAGAGGACATAAAGGATACAGTAGTCTCTTAGATACAAGGAGTCAAAGCCATTTTGGTAGCTAGCCTCTTTTTTATTACTACAGCTAGAATTAGGGTTTAAATATGCTCAATGACAAGACCAAAGAATGAAACTTGGCACAAGCATTTGTTTAGGCGTTTAAAGTAATATTAGAAGGGGCCTTCAGGGCCTCAAAGGCTTAACGCAGATTTTCAATCAAATGTAGTGAGAGAATTACAATAAAGATGGATAATACCAGGATCTTTGCCAATACCACAGTCAGACACAGGAGGAAATTGAAGAATGCTGATAACACGGCTGTGGAATGAGCCTCAAGCTGTTGTGTTCATGGATAAAGGATTGTGGTTGTTGCTCGCTAGAGATTCTTCTGGGAAGAGGCTGCCCTCCTGTCATGTTCAGGCACCGGCAACTGGCGCATACAGGCCTCCAGTAGCTCCAAGATATACACACTCTGTGTTGATGATGAATCGGAGGATAATCAGTGCAGGATTGCAGCCCCCCCCCCCTGCATGCAACCTCCACACAGTGGTTGGCATTTCTGCACAAAGCAAAGAAATGTGCAAAGTCCATGTGCAAAAGTCTTTCTGCAACGATCGGCTGCTGTGTGTGTGTGTGTTTCTGCAGGGGGCAGATTGCACATTCTGCTCATACATGCCTAAACTTTAGCAGAAGAACCAAGTGGCATGTGGATGTTATGAGCAAGTCAGTGATCCTATTTCTCTCCCTCCATGACTTTTTTTTATCCTCATGAACATGGAGGAATTGAGTGAAAAATTCAAACTTCTGGGAACCCTGGGAGGAAGTGATCGTGTCCTCGTAGGTTTCCTGACACAAAGGCAAGGGAGCACTGAGTGTAGTTGAATGTATGGTCTTTGGGTGCTTCAGTTGAGATTCCTGCATTCCTGAAGGGCCTCTTCCAACTATGGTTCTATGATCCTTGGGTATGTCGTCTGTATAGGTCTAAAGCCTGCAAGGATGACAGTTTGCAAAGAGACTTGCTGGTTCATTGAGCATGAACTCACAGCTAACTGTTATTTTTAAAGGTGCATCTTAAAGAATAATAAATCACTCGATGGGGAATTAAACTTTTTCCAAATCCACTTTTGATGCTGTTAAAATCCGTTGCTTGTCTCCAGCGCCCACTAACTGGAACTGAATCCCCGGTCTTTGCCAATTCAGTATCGCCATTTAATAAATTACTAGTTATAATGTAGCAATTTCCTTTAATTACTGGTTACAGTAATTTCTTAATTAGATATCTGATAGTAGCTTATGATTAATTCAGACTTGGCTATCAGGACTAGCCTTCGATTTCTGCAGTGGGGGAAGCAAATTAGGAGAGGTGGAGATTAATCACATCTATTAAATTTGAGGTTTTTGAAAACTGCCACCCGCACATTAGATGCTGTCTTTAAAGCACAAGAAATACAATTTCCTCCAGGTGAGCACAAAACAGTATCTCTTTAAAACACGAAGACACCTGTCTGGTTCTCCTCTTCTCTGGCTCTGGGGTTGCCTGTCCTGGTCAAAAGCCACAGGCTGTGTGTTTTCATAGGCACCCCGATAGTGCATCTTCTGCAAGGCCTTGCAGCTGGACTGTGTGCCTCTGCTGAGCAGGCATTGTGGTGGGTACCATGTTGGACTTTAATTGGGGAGGAAGTGCCATGTGACTACAGGCTTGAAATTGCCAAGCCCAATATGCCAATACGGTGGGGTATCAAGCGATCTCTATCTCTGCCAATGCAGCAATGATGGAATTGCTCACATAATGGCAGAGAAGAGCTCCTGCTCCTCTCACCATCTGCATGGGCAGCGGTGCCCACACTGTGCCAAGCTCCTTCCAGCCTTGTTCCCTCCCCTCTCGCTAAATAGGAGGCAGGAGAACAAAGCAGCCTTACCTGCTAGGCCTGCTGGCCCCTCCCACTGCCTGCTATGGACAGGGCCATTACGAAAGACGTCCTGGGTGTCCTCACGCCACCCCACCTCAAGGACCCATTTCCTGTCGCTTCTGGCAATGCACACGGAGCTCCGAGGCATCGCCACGCAGCCACCTCCTTGCTTTTCCCTGGAAAAAGGTATTCCTTTTCTTGTGAAAATAGCAAAAGGATATAGGAAACATGCATTTAAAAGTGATAGCTCTCAAATGGTCTTATCTTAATGTGAAGCATTTCCAACACGTTACCTCATCTCAATATGAACTGCATGTAACTTGCCATACGTAAATGTTGTTTCTCACATTCCTAACATTGCAAGAGAGAGGCTCTCTGCCTCCTCACTCTGAACCCTAAAGCCACTAATATGCAAGTTATTTCTTCTCTTCTTACTCTGCGCGACCACCAATCTCACATCATTATCCTCTCGCTTTACATGAGACACTTGTGCAGCTCACTCCAATTCACCATTACGTGATCTGGCAATGGCGCCAGTGGAGGCAATGGGGAGAAGGAGCACTGCAGGGGAGAAGAGGCATGAAGGATCACTTCACATAGTTCTGCCACCCCCTGCCCCCACCCCCAGGGAAGCCTGAAAAGGTAGATTTCTCCATCAGAGTCATTATCCGCAGTGCAGATAATCCCGCAACGCCTAGATAAAATAATACTTGCCCACACTGGGCAAATATCCCAGAGGCGGTGGAATCTGTGGAAGCTCAACAAGCTCAGTTAATTGCAAGAGACGGAAGAACCTCCAGGCTGCAGCTGATTTGGGAAATGGAAGGGGCCAAATACCCCAGCAAAGGCCACACATTTCTCCCCCAACATAAGGAACTTCAGATGTGCATATCAGATGTGCATATCAAATTAAAGATGCTTATCTGTGCTTATCCAAATACATGGACCTTATTTGAGAATCTTGATCGTTCTGCATAGCAGAGATATTGTCATTTATATTTTTCATTTATATTTCGTTTATATTTTTGACTAGCAGGAAGTGCCAGTACCAAAGAAATACTGTATGGACCATGCAATTTGTGAGTTTATTAGGGCGCGCACACACACACAAACACACACACCAACCCAGGGCTCTCTTCTGACCCAGGGAACACCTGACCCAGCCCCAAAGGATTGGGGGGGGGGTAGGTAACCTTCCCAAGTCTGACTCCCCCCCCCCGACAAAGGCTAGTGCCATTGTAGCTCTGCCCTTTCATATACCAAGAAGCAAGGGCTTTCCAAATGCTGCCTGCAGAACAGTGATTTGATTATTTAATTTCCATGCAGCTTAATATATCTAAAGTATCTCTAAGTGGTGTATGGAAAACAGAAGCAACAATGGAGAACTAAAACAAAAACATTACAGAAATGCACAGTAACATATAAAAATGTTACAATAATAAGAGGTAAGAAATAAATAAAGGTAAAGGACCCCTGGAAGGTTAAGTCCAGTCAAAGGTGACTATGGGGTTGCAGCACTCATCTCACTTCAGGCCAAGGGATGAGTGTGTTTGTCTACAGACAGCTTTCTGGGTCCTGTGGCCAGCATGACAAAACTGCTTTTGGTGCAACGGAACACTGTGACCGATTCCAGAGCGCACAGAAACACTTTACCTTCCCGCCGCAGTGGTACCTATTTATCTATGTGCACTGCTTAGCCACGTTAAGGGAATTTCTGGACAAAAATTTGGCATGCGGATTCATCCACTTCCGGGTCGCTCCAGCGCGCAACCCAAAAATACTTATCCCGAAGCTACTTCAACCTGAAGTATGACTGTACCTTTAAGGATAATTATGTAAGAACCTGGAAACAAATAAAGAAAAATATGGATGTTTGGGGAAGGATGAATTTATCACTATGGGGAAGAATTCTAGTAATGAAAATGAATGTATTGCTAAGAATGCTATTTTTATTTCAAACAATACCCATAGCCAGCAGAGTGGGACACGTCAAACAATGGCAAAAAGATGTTTCTAGATTTATCTGGCAGGGGAAAACCCCAAGGATTAAGTATAAATTATTAACAGGTGTTAAAGAAAGAGGTGGATTTTCACTGCCGGATTTGAAATTACAGTGCTACCTCGGAAGTTGAACAGAATCGGTTCTGGAAGTCTGTTCAACTTCCAAAACATTCAGAAACCAAGGCCAATCGGAAGCCAACTGGAAGCCATGGAGGCCGCATTGGATGTTCAGGTTCCAAAGAACGTTTGCAAACCGGAACACTCACTTCCGGGTTTGCAACATTCAGGAGCCAAAACGTTTGACTTGCAAGGAGTTTGGGATCCAAGGTACGACTGTATATTATGAAGCATCCTGCCTTTGCTGGCTACAGGGATGGATAACTTTTTAAAAATACAGATATTCTAGACCTTGAGGGTTACGATAACAAGTTTGGATGTCATGCATATTTTTGGTATGAGAAGACCAAAGTGCACAAATGGTTTTTAAATCATTTGGTGAGAAAATCAATTTATGGTGTATGGTGAAATATAAAAAACTGTTAGAACAGAAGTCACTATGGTGGCTTTCCCCACTGGAAGCGATATCCTTGAAAAAGATCATGGCCACTGCGCCCATCACTTCCTGGTAAATAGAAGGGGAAGAAATGGAGGCAGTGAGAGATTTTACTTTCTTGGGCTCCATGATCACTGCAGATGGTGACAGCAGTCACGAAATTGAAAGACGCCTGTTTCTTGGGAGAAAAGCAATGAGAAACCTAGACAGCATCTTAAAAAGACCCTGATGTTGGGAAAGATGGAGGGCACAAGGAGAAGGGGACGACAGAGGACGAGATGGTTGGACAGTGTTCTCGAAGCGACCAACATGAGTTTGACCAAACTGCGGGAGGCAGTGGAAGACAGGAGTGCCTGGCGTGCTCTGGTCCAGGGGTCATGAAGAGTCGGACACAACTAAACGACTAAACTACATCAAAAAAAAGTGAATGGGCAACCTATAAAGAGTTATTATTGGAAGTGGGACAGCAATTAAAGTTGAAAAGATTTGAGGATAGGTGACATTTAGTAACAAATTGGTTGAAATATCACCAATTAAATGATGTGTTTAAAATTGATAAGAAAAATAGATTTAGTAAGGAAATTTCAAGGTTTGAAAAAGATTTATTGGAAAATAATGTGAACTTGCTTTCTAAAATGTATAAGTTGTTGCTAGAGTGGCACACTAAGGATGAAGAAGTTAAATCAGTAATGATACAATAGGCACAAGATATTGGGCATAATATTCAATTTTCATCTTGGGAAAAGTTGTGGAAGGAGAACATAAAATTTACAGCATGCTGTGTGCTGAAGGAGAATTATATGAAAACAATCTACCGGTGGTACTTAACACTGATAAAACTAGCAAAGATGTATAGAGCTGCTTCAAATGTATGTTGGAAATGTAGGGAGAAGGAAGGCACGTTCTACCACATGTGGTGAACGTGCAAGATGACAAAAGCATTATGGGAAATGATATATAATGAGTTGAAAAAAAATGTTTAAAATAATGTTTGTGGAAACCCCAGAGGCTTTTTTACTAGGAATTTTAGGTGCAGAGATACCAAAGGAGCAGAAATGAATATTTATGTATGCAACAACAACAGCACGGATACTACTGGCCCAGAGATGGAAAGAAGATAATGTTCCAGAGATGAATGGCTGATGAAGATGATGGACTACGCCAAAATGGCGAAATTGACCAGGAAAATCAGAAACCAGGAAGAGAAGGACTTTAAGAAGGATTGGGAAAGATTTACAATGTATTTAAGAGAACACTGTGAACAACTGAAAACTTTGGCAGGATTTGAGTAACGCTTGTAATGTATTAAAAGCTAAGGTAAAATTTAAGAAAATTAGAGAAAATAAGTGAAGCAGTGGAAAAAGATTGAAAACGGTAACCATAGAATTGTGGAGGGAATCCTAAATGATTATGATGGTGTTTATTGTTTGAATTTAAATTTGCAATGTAAAACTCAATAAAAAAGATTTATTAAAAAAACCCAGAAATTACCCCTCATTATGGGGGAGAGAGGTCCCCCACTTTTACACCATGACCTTCCAGACTCTGCCTCTGGTGTTTCCTGGGCTTTGAGGTCCTCTCCTTGCGCTGCCCACCCACCTCCTGCATCCTGATTCCACAAAGGTGGAGGTAAAAGTTATCTTATGAATAAAAAAGAAAAAGTCCTTCTAAAAGGAAAAAAAGGAAAAAGGAAAATGCGGTTCTGTTGAATGGCCTGGGTTATTGGAATGTTAAATGTGCACTATATATCTGAATGAAAGGGGAAATGGTGGCAGGCAGGAAACATGGATTATTTAATTTTCAGAGTAAAGGCAGGTGTGAGCTATTTACGTGATAAATTCAGGAAAGAGAAAGCAATACTCCAAATCCAGTGGCAATAAGCGAATCTCTAAAAATACAAGGGATCGGTCAATTTATTTAAGCTGAGCTAGAGCTTTCTTTCGGAAAGAGAACTGACCAGATGTCTCTTTATTGCCACATACAATGCGCCACTCACAGTGCAACAATCCATCAGGGGTCTCGTACTGGCACTACAAAACTGTCTCTGGCACATTTTTACAGAAAGACCCATATTCTCACAACTTTTGTGCATCTTTGCACTTGACAAATAGCTGTTTGACTCCGGTTTTGTTCTGATTCACTATTCTGTCAAGCACAGGGGCCCTATTCAAGTGGCCAGCAATGGTGGCCTACAACTTGCTCTTTTCTTTTCTTTCCTTTCCTTTTCTTTCTTTGTTTCCCCCTTGACAGACACTTGTGTACTTCTTTCTATCATGTAGCTGGGCATCTGAAAAAAAAACAAAAACCATTTTCAATGATTTTACAACAAAAAAAAATCACACAGCATGTTAAAAAGAGGTCTGAGTGACTCTGGTAGGATGTGAGAAGAAACTGTTCATGTCACAAAGTTCTCATGCTCTATTCCTCCCCCTTCCTCATATACTTAATGTTGACAGTTAGAACTGGGATGTAAATAATCAATATGATTGCGTTTGTTTATGTGATTAAGTTATACTGAATATTTTAGTACTAAAATTTGGATGCAAATCTTTTCATTGTTTGCATACTTTGATTTTACTTCAGAATTATTGCAAATGAATTTACTTTTCTTGGTTCCTACAAGAATCACACACTAAAAACTGTTTCCCAAACTGACACTTGGTATTGGGTTTTGTTGAGAACTTGTTTCCCTCACTGAAATGCGAAAACCAAATTTTGGTAACCTGAATTTTACTTTTGGATTTTCAGACTCAGTCTTTGAAGCCTGAAAATGTTCTTAAAATGAAGATTTTTGAGAATCTCCAAAATAAAATTGACTGAAACTTTTGAAGCAATTCAGTGTTCAGTATTACGGCTTTACCTAATAAAGCAAAAAGTAGCGGTACTGAAATTATGACTGGCTGGCTGTCCTATGACATCCTGGGGTTTCCATGGTGATATGCTTAAGTCACTCCTTCCATCAATGAGATTCCTTGATTTTCCATTACCTTATTATATCAGGTCAAGTTTTCGGAATGGTTTTATGTGGAAGCCAAATAAAGGAGTAGTGGTGTACCAAATCTGGTTCTTCTACCAAACAGTAGCTGAAGTTATTATTTTCCAACTCTTTATTTACCCCTTATCCTGCAATTCCTATGTTTGCCTATTACTACTGCTATTGTTATTTTAGCAAAATAATTGCATGAGTGGAATGACTTTAGTTTGCGCAACAGAACTTCCCCTCCTCTCTGCCCCCCTGCACCCTAAATCTTGGGTGCAGGTTCCCTCAACCCTTTGGAGCAGATTTGGGGACAGGGCAGGGCCTGTGGGGCAGCGGGTGGGGCAGGGGGAGTCCTGTTGTGGAGGCGGAAGTTGTTCTGTTCGCTCAGTTATTTAGCTGAATATTGCCTTTTGTCTTAAATCAATTCTATGTTAATTTCATGGAATAACCCCTAGTTCTATTATTACAGTACATAACAAAATAAGAAATTGATTTACATTTACAACTTTTAATCTACCTGTGATTCAAGCAGACTTTTACTACCAGTAGGCCCAGAACTTCAGTCAAATATACAAAAACCTACCACAAATAATTCCTGCTATTAAAACACCCCAACCTAAAATATATGAAGGCCAGAGAATAATGAGGTTGATAACCCATGGGAGGAGAAACCAGGGCCAGCCCAATATATTTCAGTGCCTGAGGTAAACCACAACATGGTGGCTCCTTCCTCACCAGGAAAGAAGGAGGTAATGAAGACCTACATTATGAACAATGAGGAAATAAAGATCTTCACTGGGATTTGATGTCCTGTGGCTCCTGCCACCTGAGGCGGGTGCCTCACCTTGCCTCATGGGTGCACTGGCCCTGTGAGACCAAAACTCCCATGTGACCAGGGTTCAAATTCCCACTCAGCCATGAAACTCACTGGGTGACATTGGGCCAGTCACTGCATCTGAGCCTAACCCAGCTCATATGGCTTTTGTGAGGATGAAATAGAGAGGGGGAGAACCAGTTATGCCACCTTGAGCTCCTTGGAGGAAGGCTGGAATATAAATGTAATAATAATGATGTTGTTTGTTGTTGTTTAGTCGTCTTAGTCGTGTTTGACTCTCCGTGACCCCATGAATCAGAGCATGCCTTGGGAACTCTCATTTTCTTCTCAAAGCTTCTCCTTTTTTATGTCCATTGAGTTTTCTTGGCAAAATACTGGAGTGGATTGCCAGTTCCTTCTCCAGATGGATCACATTTAGTCTAAACTCCTGGCTATGACCTGTCCGTCTTGGGTGGCCCTGAATGGCATCATAGCTCATAGCTTCTCTGAGTTATTCAAGCCCCTTCGCCACGACAAGGCAGTGATCCATGAAGAGGAATAATAATGATAGGGTTGCCATATTTCAAAAAGTAAAAACCAGGACACCCCAAAAGTTGTTGAGCTATTTTTTTTTTTACAAAAATGCCCCCAAAATGTGATTTTTCTGGTGCATGATGGTGGTCACAAGGTCTCAAAGAATTCCTATGAGCACTGCCCTTTATTCTCCCACAGTAGATGATGAAGTATGGAAACTCCTCAAAGCTACTTGGTTAGGGACAGCCCTATAATATTTATTCAGAAGGAATGTCAGCTGAATTCACTGGGACCCATTTCCAAGATATTTCTGCACAGTATTTAAGTTTAAGATATTGAAGTGCCTTCGGAAGGCATGAAATACTGAAGGAAAACATTTCCTGCCCTACCCCCCACTTCAGAATTATAGCCTACACCAGCCTTTCTCAATTTTGGATCCCCAGATGTTGTTAGACTACAACTCCCATAATCTCCTCTCCATAAAACACTATGTCCATCGGGACCACGCTGCCTGCCGGCCCACCCAGAATTCAGTTGACCCAGCCATTGCCATTGGATATAGTGGGCAGATGTGCCACAAGAGTGGGGAGTAAAAGACTCTCAGCATTTCACACCGTGTGTTGCAAGCTGGCCTAGTTTGACCCAGGCAGAAGCAGAACAGGGCTGAATGTGAAAGCAAGTCGCAACTAAAAACCTACCAGCAAAACCCTTCCTAGGCTATTATTAATCTTTTGAGTCATGCCATTCCTTTTTGATGTTTGAAAAATGTGACTTGACCTCTAATGCTCTGTTAAAGCAAGGTGCTTGTTATTAGCTCTCTGAAATATGAATCTCTGCATGGTATTTCTCTCGCAACCCATCCTGCACAGAAGTCAGAGGCTGAAACGTATTTGTGGCAGGTTAATTTTTACCTCTTAAATCTGGCAATATATTATGATTTATCTTTCCTTCAGTAATTTTTTTCTGTTCTATCACTATTCTCCTATTCATGCATCATCAGTATGGAGATTTTGGTTTCTTCGTATGCACCCATAATCTTTCCAGCCGGTGGTTTATATGCCTTCATCCAAGCATCAAAACCATCTCATAGCTCATTGCAAAAATGTCTAGTATTATGAGAGCCTGGGGCTCTTCTGACAGCTGACAGAAACTACCTGAATGATCATTTTTTAAACTGGATCCATGATTAATCTTTGAGAAATAGGCTAGTTCATATCATCTAAGTGAATTTTGTCTAGTGATCATTATTAATTCCAACAGTAAAAGTGTGCCCTTTTCAGAAAGCTACAGGTTTGAGAAAGAAAACTTAAGACGTTCCCCCCCCCCCCCCCCCTGCTATGAGATTATTTGCATCCCTTTCTGGTTTGGAGGGAGGGATTACTTCAGAGCATCACCCTTACCATGTCTACTCAGAAATAAATCCAGTTTAATTCAATGGGGCATAAGCCCAGTAAAATGAAGTTACAATTGCAAACTTAGTCTCCCAAAGAAGTAGTTCCATGAAGGTTTATGAAGCAGTGAGTATGCAAACTGTTCTTGAGCTCCAGTTCTGTATTTGTCTGTATAGTGACAAGGTTAAGTATGCATTAGAATACTGGGAACATCTTCTTGAGGAACGTTTAAGTGCACCATTGGGATGGGCTGCAACATCCCTGCTGGTGACATTCCTGTTCATTATCCCAGTCTTGGGATCAGTGATGCAGTGGAGCAGGAATGCATGGGAAGGGAGTGAGCAGTTTAGGGTCCCCTGCCCCAGACCAGGAGCTATGATGTCATCTGCTGGAGCAACAGGGTACTGAACCAACCCTCCTTGCCGCCTTGGTAAGGGTCCTCCTTGCACTGGGAAAACCCAATGCAAAAGGGGGCTTTTAAGCTCTCTGCATTACTTGGGGAGCAAGGCCCTCTTGAAGCAATGGCTCCAGAAGGCATGGGATGCTCTTGTCAGATCTTGTGGGAACTTGACCTCCTCAAGCCTCCACTTCCTGCCCCCATGCATCTCCAAAGCTTTCATTTCACCTTCCTATGCCCATTTCTGAAGCCACTTGTCTCTTTTATTCAACAGCCCTTCTTTTCACCCGTTTTCACCTTCACCTCCTGTCCATGCCTCCCCCTTCTTTTGTGGGTGAGTGGCACACAGGCTATTCCCATGGTCAGCTCCTGCACATTGCAACTGTGAAGTGCCCCTTTTCACCTTCCACCAATTTATGAAACCACCATTTCTATTCTGAAACCTCTTCTGTGCTTCCACTTTCGTCTTAACCTCAGTTCCACTCCCTCCTGCTCTTGTTCTTGCAACCCCTCCAAGTTCACCTTCATCCCCTTTCCCCTCCCTCCCTCCTCCTCTTTCCTTTTCTCTTTTCTCCCTTCATTTATCCCCCTAAATCCTACCACCTGAAGCAGCTTGCTGCATATTTGGGCAATCCTGCTCAAAACTGACTCTAGCATTTGCCCATGATCACCTCATCTTTGGGAAGCCACATGGGTGACTAATGCACAGAGAGTTCTGGCTTGCAGTTAAAATTCTGTTTACTGGCACACTCTTCTGGTGCATGTCTTGGAGAGGATGCCTGTTCTTACTTGGCTAGTAAGCAATGACTCTCACCGAAAAATATGGGAAAGAGGAATGAAGACAGCATGTTGTAATCTCAAATTGCTTTAAAGACAGATGGTTCCCCTAGGCAGCCCTCACCATGACCTTCTGAAATAACTTAGTTGCAGGATGCATTCTGACTTCAGAGCCTCTTCAAAATGAAAAGGAAGACTCCCAAGAGTGTCACATACAAAACCCAAAGAGAGTCGCACATTTTCTGCCTAATAAAGGTAAGATTTTATTTTAGATTAGATAAGATTTTAATTTATTTCTTGTCCTCACAGAAGGAATTGTGTTCAAAGCAGCACACAATATATGAAACAAAACAAAAAACACAAAAAACCACAAATATCAAGGATAATGATAGCACAGTACTATCATTTCAAGAAACGCCAATATTTCAATAATATTCCAGACAAAGATTCATTTCAAAACAAATTAACAATTTTCTAGGCCTGTCCAGTTGGAAGATTTTGTAAGGAATTGTATATGTCACAATCCATCCCCCAGAAGGTGCCTCCATCTCTTCCATCCACATCTTGGATGCAAGTGAAATGTTTAGCTGTAGAAGGAGGTGGATGTGAGCGAGAGCTTGGGAAAGCTGGCTAACAAGGAGCCATGAGGAGAGGAAGAGCACACGTTGTTTGCGAAGAGATGAATTTGTGATCCAGGACTGAAAAGACAAGACAAGATGCTTCTAGACATTCAGAGAAAGCTGTGTAAAGGCTGCCTTGTACCCAAGTCACAGGTGTATGGGAGGGGGCTGGGACTTCACTGTTACAGGCAGGGTGGGGGAATAAGGGCAACCACCCTGCGCTCTGTGTTTTGGGGTGACCTGTGCCCAGCACTGGCAGCTGTGGCCAGCAGCGCTATCACCCACCCCCTGCCCGGCGAGGGTCTCCACCAGCTCCCTAACCAGAGCCATGCAGAGAGGGAGGAGGCAGAGGACCTGGGCAGTTCTGTCCCTACCACCCTAGGGATGGCTGTGGTTGCAGGAAATGCATCCTCACGGGTCAGGCTCTCTTCATTACACATCTCAGGCTAGTCCTGGTCCCCAATACTTGGCTCTGTTTCAGTGTTGACATAATTACATAATTACACCAAAGACTTCTGGCGCCATTCATATTGTGGACTAACTATGAAAACATCATCGTTTTAGAAATCTGGATGCTTATAATAGACATTTATTCTGAGCAGGACAGCAGATGTGGTGAGAACATTCAAGGCCCACCTGCAGTCAGAAGTGGGGTAGAACTGAACCAGCTCCACCTGCTCCTCTGCTGCTTGTGAGAACTCCATTAGAGTTCTCCATTAGATTGTGGCCCATTAGAGTTCTCCATTAGATTGTGGCCCAACACTCTCTGAATTAATTCACCCATAGAAAGTAATAAGCAGGGGCAACTTCAGAAAAACTACTGTTTTGGACCAACCAGTGACTTCTTTGCCATTTAGCCAAACTATTAGCTAGAACAGATAGAACTTGTAGCTGTCATTGATTATTCTTGTATAAATGTTTCTACAGATGAAATTCCAGCTTTATTCCATGCTATTTTTAAAAGACTTGCATACTTACTTCTCTGCATGGCAGCACATGTGTTTCCAAACGACGTCTTTTAAGAAGCGGATTTTTTAAAAATCACTTTCAGATGGTTTCCTAGCAGATAAAAGAAAGGCTTGAAAGTTCTTGAAGTCCTGCCCAGAGCTAAGTCCTAGAGCTGCAGGAGAGGCGTGTGGCTGATTCTCTTCCTGCTCCCCGAAGCTTTGACTTAAGGAGAAGCTGGCTGAAGAAATAACAGCGGGAATAACTGGATTGCCTAATTCTGAGAAATGTGTGTCTTGCCAGGGATGCTGGAGAATTCATATGAAAATGAAAACAGAAGTTGGAATTGGCAATGTTTACTTATTTATCTCATATCTGGAACAACAATCTGCCCAATTAATGTCAATTGGTATTTGCGCCTGTTATTGTTTTTGGTACGCAAAAAAACACACATAATTGGTGACATCTTTCCATTTAAATTGTGTTTCCTTGGCACTGAAATGAATGGTGTGGAAATGATTATGCCATTAATTACATTAAATCTGTAACTTACATGGATAATTATGTAAATTATGTTAAATAGCAAAAAGCATGAAGAATAACCTAGGGTTGTTCTCAGTGTACTGCTAAGGTGAGTGCTTCATCAGCTTGAGGATTTCTCCTTGTGCAACAAAACATTCTGAGCCTCCCAAGCAGATTTGGGGAGGGCACTGGTTTCATGGAGGGTGGGGAAATTTGTTAAATACTGCCGATAGAATTTGGTGGAAATCGAACTGTAGGAAAAGGGGGACAACGCTGATTGCAACAAACAGAAATCAGAGCGGAAGCGGCTGTTTTCTCACATGACTAACCTTGCACCACCCCTTCTCTGGTGCTACTCAAATCCATCCAATCTACCTCTTGCTGTCCTCTATGAAACTCTATAACTTAGAGTGCTAATTGCCCTCTCTAGAACTCTATAGCATCCAGAGGAGTGCAACCTCCCTGTATTAAAATACTGATCCCCTGAGAACTGCACTCTGCAGCTCTGAGGTAAACCCTGGCCCTTTGCGCCTTCGTTTGTGCAAGTCAGTCTTGAAGAAGGTGGCTTGGTCCACTGCATTCTTATTCAAATGTGCAAAGTTCCAAGAAGTTCTGATTAAAACTTTGAACTGGCTGTAGTAAATTCACATTTGTTCCTCGCCCCCCTGCCAAAATAAATCCTTTATTTGAGAGAGATTACAGGTGGCTGAGTGCATCACTTAATGCCTTGGTCAGACCACACCTGGAATACAATTTAAGAAGGATGTTGACCAGCTGGAACGTGTGCAGAGGAGGGCAACCAAGAGGATCAAGGGTCTGGAGACCAGGTTTTATGAGGAATAGTTGAAAGAGCTGGGTATATTTAGCCTGGAAAAGAGAAAACCGAGAGGAGATATTATAGCCATCTCCTGATATCTAAAGCAGTGGTGACAGCAGTCACGAAATTAAAAGACGCCTGCTCCTTGGGAGAAAGGCGATGGCAAACCTAGACAGCATCTTAAAAAGCAGAGACATTACCTTACCAACAAAGGTCCATATAGTTAAAGCCATGGTTTTCCCAGTAGTGATGTATGGAAGTGAGAGCTGGACCATAAAGAAGGCTGATCGCTGAAGAATTTACACTTTTGAATTATGGTGCTGGAGGAGACTCTTGAGAGTCCCATGGACTGCAAGAAGATCAAACGTATCCATTCTGAAGGAAATCAGCCCTGAGTGCTCACTGGAAGGACAGATCCTGAAGCTGAGACGCCAATACTTTGGCCACCTCATGAGAAGAGAAGACTCCCTGGAAAAGACCCTGATGTTGGGAAAGATGGAGGGCACAAGGAGAAGGGTACGACAGAGGACGAGATGGTTGGACAGTGTTCTTGAAGCTACCAGCATGAGTCTGACCAAACTGCGGGAGGCAGTGGAAGACAGAAGTGCCTGGCGTGCTCTGGTCCATGGGGTCACGAAGAGTCGGACACGACTAAACGACTAAACAACAACAACAATATCTAAAGGGCTGTTCCATGGAGGAAGGAACAAGCTTGTTTTCTTCTCTGGAGGGTAGGACTCAAACCCATGGCTTCAAGTTACAAGAAAGGAGATTCTGACTAAACATCAGGAAGAACTTTCTGTCAGTAAGACCTTTTCAGCAGTGAGGTGGTGTACTCTCCTTCTTTGGAGGTTTTTAAGCAGAGGTTGGATGGCCATCTGCTATAGATGTTTCATTGAAGACCCCCAGGATCCCTTCTACAATGCTATTATTCTAATCCCTTTAAATTCAGGGGTGGGGGCCCTTTTTCAGCCCAAGGGCACATTCCTTTCTAGGCAACCTTCCAGGGGCCACATGCCAATTGTGGGTGGGCCAGAGGCAAAGGTTGGTGGAGCAGCAAATGTAACATTTATATTTGTTTGGTAGGCTAACGTCTACCCACAATCAGATGTACACCTCTCGATCATCCATCCATCAGGGCAAGGAAGAGACATCATCACAGGTCAAGGGCGCATTGCAGCCAGCTGAACATGCTCATGGGGGGTGCAAAAAGGGGCTAGTAAAGGATATGAAGAGAAGACTCCCTGGAAAAGACCCTGATGTTGGGAAAGGTGGAGGGCACAAGGAGAAGGGGACGACAGAGGACGAGATGGTGGGACAGTGTTCTCGAAGCTACAAACATGAGTCTGACCAAACTGCGGGAGGCAGTGGAAGACAGGAGTGCCTGGCGTGCTCTGGTCCATGGGGTCACGAAGAGTCGGACACGACTAAATGACTAAACAACAAAAAGGATATGATCTGGGGAGAGGGATGTGGCTAGGAATTAGATGTGGCTGGGGGGGTGGAAATCTCCAGGGCCACTTAGAGAAGCTGGGGGGACAGGGCTGCATTTGGCCCCTAGGGAGGCCTAAGGTTCCCCATCTTTGTTTCAATAGGTGACTAGGAATCCAAGGCTTTTACGTCCAGCTGGCAGTTACGAGTGAAATAAAGGAGTGTCCATCCCTGCTTACCTTTGCAGTGGACCTGAATTAGAATTAGGGAATGACTGAGCCTGGGGGCAGCGACTCCTGTACAACTAATAAGCAGGGCAGCTCTCAGCAACTTTCTGTGAGGGACGGCTTGGGGATGGGGGGGGGCGAGTATGTGCCTCATCCATCACAACGATATAATCACCTGCTAGGTATGTTCAAAGACTTAAAGACAAACAGAAACATGTCCTTCCCTCCTTCCCTGTGTCTTCTGGGCTTTGGGGAAATCAACCTAAAGCTTCTCTCCCCATCCCCACCCTGCCCAGAGCTGGGCTAGCAGGAGGTGTCTTCATCATCAGGGTTTAAAATCCCCTCCAAACAGCCCAGCAGCTGTTCATCAGGAGGCTAAGCCTGCCCGTTGGCAGCCTACAAGGATTCCTTTCAGAGGAATGTTTACGAAAGCTGGGATGCATCAGGACAGAACGGCTTCCACCCACGATCCTGAAGTCCTCCAAATCTTGGAGCTGGCACCAGGGGTAGGTGCTCGATAGATCAAGACCAAGAGGAAGAATTTGCCAGTTTGTCACAGACAGAGCTAATGGTTTCTCTCTGGCCTGTAGGGAAGTGTGGCAGAGTGAAGAACGTTTCCATTTGGAACCTCAGACGAATTGGGCAGGAGCACCAGGATGGTTCTCACACAAATAATGCTTCAGCATTTGTGTCAAACATTTTTTAAAGAAATCTCTCACACTTCTTGACGCACGGCTGCTTTCTTTCTCCTCAGCAGGATTGGGCATGTGGCCATAACGGAATGGAAAAGATTGATCTTTGGCCAACTCTGCCTCTCTCTGTAGATCTTCATTAAGACGATCTAGCCGCCTTTTCACCACTTCCATAACAAAGGAACCAGGAGCAGAATGAGTGAGAAAGCAGTATGATTTCATTAAACGTTTTCCTTGTCTTTGAGATTATTGACCCAATAAGTCTCTAAAATAAATTTTGAAACGCCACTCATCCCCATCTATTCTCTGTTGGATAAAATGTTGCATTATAATCACAATTGCTATCTCTTATATCCTGCCATATATATGTGTGTCCCATGAGGAGCCTGGCGGGTGGCTAAGACATGCATAAACCAGGACAGTACAATAGTTACAAACAATATATAATATTATACATCATTTCATAGCAGTTTCCATTTCTGAAAACAGAGAATATTTCATTTATGCTCAAAACAAACCTGTGAGGTGGGTTCCTAAATGTTCCACATTTTCATATGGGGAACTGCCTGTGACCTCCTAGCATATTCAAAGGTCTCAGGAATTTAAACATGTATTTTCACAGTCTATCCCCTAGGCTAGACATTCAGTTTTTGCCTGACCAAGTGACAAACCTCTTCCTTGACTGTACCACTTCAGGCTGCAGGTGGAGATACTGCATTTATGAATAGTCCCCCAAGTGGGAACAGTAAGTTACACAAAGAAAAGTGGCATGTTGAATAAAAGGTTAGACTAGAAGGCATCATAGAAACATAGAACTGTAGGGCTGGAAGGTATCCCAAGGGTTACCTAGACAGGGAGGAGGGTTATTGTTTTGTTTTGTTCATGATGTTAATATGTATTTTGTGTTTTTATCTTGTGAATTCCCCTGAGATCTATGGTTGAATAACAGTATAACAAACAAACAAACAAACAAGGAAAAACACACACACACACACACACACACACACACACACACACTGACTCTCAACTAAAGGATCCATGAAAGATGCCTATCTAACCTCTGCTTAAACACCTCCAATGAAGAGTCCAAGAGAGTCTGTTCCATTATTGACCAACTCCTACTGTCAGAAAGTTCTTCCTGATGTTTAGTTGAAAACTCTTTTCTTGCAACTTGAAGCCGTTGGTTCAAGTCCTGCCCTTTGAAGCCGGACAAAACAAGCTTGCTCCATCTTCCACGTGACAGCCCTTGGGCTATTTGAAGATGGCTATTCTAGGCACTGTGGGTTAAACCACAGAGCCTAGGACTTGCCGATCAGAAGGTTGGCAGGTCGAATCCCCACGACAGGGAGATCTCCCGTTGCTTGGTCCCTGCTCCTGCCAACCTAGCAGTTCGAAAGCACGTCAAAGTGCAAGTAGATAAATAGGTACCACTCCGGCGGGAAGGTAAACGGTGTTTCCATGCGCTGCTCTGGTTCGCCAGAAGCGGCTTAGTCATGCTGACCACATGACCCGGAAGTTGTACGCCGGCTCCCTCGGCCAATAAAGCGAGATGAGCGCCACAACCCCAGAGTCGGTCACGACTGACCTAATGGTCAGGGGTCCCTTTACCTTTACCTTATTCTATCTCCTCTCAGCGTCTTAGTATCTCAGGAACCAACTCTCTCAACCATTCCTCATAAAGCTTGGTTTCCAGACTCTTGAGCATCTTGGTCGCCTTCTTTTGCACACATTCCAGCTTATCAATATCCTTCTTGTTGGTTATATGAGGTTGGATATACAGTGGTGCCCCGCAAGACGAACGCCTCGCAAGACGGAAAACCCGCTAGACGAAAGGGTTTTCCGTTTTGGAGGCGCTTCGCAAAACGAATTTCCCTATGGGCTTCCTTCGCAAGACGAAAGCCCATAGGGAAATCTCCGGGACAGTGGGGACGCGCAGCGCATCTTCCCCACTGTCCTCGGACCTCCTCCGAAGGCTGGTGGTGGGGCGGAGAGACCTCCTCCCGCCGCCAGCCTTCGTTTCTCCGCTATCCCGGATGGCTTTTGAAGGCAGGCGGGAGGGGGGAGCAAAGACTTTCGCCCCCCGACGGCCTTCAAAAGAGGTCCAGGACCTCTTCTGAAGGCCGGCGGGGGGCAAAAGTCTTTGCTCCCCCCTGCCTGCCTTCCCGGGGGCTTTTAAATCGCCCCGGGACAGCGAAGAAGTCCTCCGCTGTCCCGGGGCGATTTCAAAATGCTGGCGGGCGGCAGCGAAGAATTCGCTGCCGCCCGCCAGCATTTTAAGATCGCCCCGGACAGCGGAGAAGTCCTCCGCTGTCCCGGGGTTTTTTAAAATGCTGGCGGGCGGCAGCGGAGGCTTTGCTGCCGCCCGCCAGCATTTTAAGATCGCCCCGGACAGCGGAGAAGTCCTCCGCTGTCCCGGGTTTTTTTAAAATGCTGGGGGTGGGAAGAAAAGCCCTTGTCCCCCCCCCCCAGCCTTCAGAAGAGGTCGGGGGAGAGACTGTCCCCGGACCTGGTCTGAAGTCGGTTTCCATAGGAACGCATTGATTGATTTTCAATGCATTCCTATGGGAAACCGTGCTTCGCAAGAAGAAAAAACTTGCAGAACGAATTAATTTCGTCTTGCGAGGCACCACTGTATCCCAGAAGCAGAACAGAGTGGTACTATCAGTTCCCTTACTATAAAAGGTTGCTGAGTAGTTAGGTGAGTGAGTGGGATAGAATCTGTGTAGTAATGCAGCAGGCACTACTAACAGTTCACTTTGCGTGGATACACTTGATACACAGAGAAAACAAAGATGAGCGGTTGCCTTTTTAAAAAAGGTTTACCACAAAATTTATTGACTAGTGCTTACTTAACAGAAATCCTAAAGTACATAGCAGACCATGCTGGCTTACAGGCTAATCCTGCAGTTCCATCAGTGGATGACAGAATTCCTCTGGGCCATTGCAGATGGAGACAAGCTGTCCCCCAAATCATGCTATGTTTCTGCTGTGTGCCAAAAAGGGGCTTAGAGTTGAGGGAGAGTAGCTGAATTCAATCAACAGGTGAAGTAAACCCTGCTTGGAGCAACACCTGCAACCTGTCACATACCTGTCAGTAACTGTGCCCCTGATGGACCAGGTGCGCAGTCTGGGAGTCATTTTGGACTCACAGCTGTCCATGGAGGCACAGGTCAATTCTGTGTCCAGGGCAGCTGTCTACCAGCTCCATCTGGTACACAGGCTGAGACCCTCCTTGCCCACAGACTGTCTCACCAGGGTGGTGCATACCCTGGCTTTCTCCCACTTGGACTACTGCAATGTGCTCTCCGTGGGGCTACCTTTGAAGGTGACTCAGAAACTGCAATTAATCCAGAATGCGGCAACTAGACTGGTGACTGGGAGTGGCCACTGGGACCATATAACACCGGTCCTGAGAGACCTGTATTGGCTCCCAGTACGTTTCCGAGCACAGTTCAAAGTGTTGGTGCTGACCTTTAAAGCCCTAAATGGCCTCGGCCCAGTATACCTGAAGGAGCATCTCCACCCCCATCGTTCAGCCTGGACACTGAGGTCCAGCTCCGAGGGCCTTCTGGCGGTTCCCTCCCTGCGAGAAGTGAAGCTACAGGGAACCAGGCAGAGGGCCTTCTTGGTGGCTGCACCTGCCCTGTGGAACGCCGTCCCTTCAGATGTCAAGGAGATGATTAATTATATAACATTTAGGAAACATCTGAAGGCAGCCCTGTATAGGGAAATTTTTGATGTTTTAATGTTTTGCTGTGGTTTTATAAATCGTTGGCAGTGACCCAGAGTGGCTAGGGAAATCTAGTCAGATGGACGGCATAGAACAATAACAATAGTAATTTTTATTATTTGAACAGACTTGTCCTGTTGAAATACCTTTATTCTAACAGGAACAGGTCTTACAAATTGCTTGAACAGTATTACTGCACTGAAAGTATGAAAAATGCATGAAAAGCAAACAGATTTATGCATTCGCCCATGTGAGGAAAGCTGAAAATTCAGGATGAAACGTTTCCATTAAAAACATGGCTTTTGTGACTTGAAAATGCTCTGGATTCAAGCAAACCATTTACTGTGGGTATGTGAGTATGCAGAAATGCTTGTTTGTTTGTGCTTTAACACTCTTTCAGAAGGCATCTGCTCATTATTATTTTTGGCTGTGATTACAATTGTGCAGAGCACAGCTCAAAAAAACCCACACCCCTTTTGTTTGCATAGAAATTTAAAATGAGGGCCTAATGTACTCTGCAAATACAACTTCTCAACTGAGCCACCTTCAGTAAGAGCTTATATCGATGTAGTTTCATGAAAAGAGTTCTCTTATTATTACAACGTTAAACCACTCTGGAAATTGTAGCTTTGTGAAGGGAATAACAACTCTCAGGACCCTTAAAAACCCACAGTTCCCAGTACTCTTGGGGAAAACCATGACTGCTTAAGTGGTATGATTCTGCAGGGATGGCCCAAGAGGGTCAGTTCTAAAAGCTATAAATGGAAGAAACAATTTATGGGTGGTTTTAGGCATAGGATGCAGTGTCCACATCAAAAACAGAAGCATGAAATGTGCTTCTGTTGTTGTTGATTGATTTACCGGTAATGTGTCCTGCTGCAGGAGAAAAGGTAAGAGGAGCTTACCTTCTACAATTCAAAAGAAAGTGAAACAAGGATAGAGAAACGGAGGGAAGTGGTAGCAGGGGGGAAACAGGGGAAGAAAGTGCAATTATTTCTCTTAAAAACACACTTAGGACTAGTTTTTGTTTGAATGTTTTGTGGCAGTCAGGCAAAGCAGATTGCAGAGACAGTGACAGTTTGTTTCAATGCAGTGGAACCTTCTTCCGATGCACGGTCAAAAAGAGGAAGCCCTAGCCTCCTGCAAGAAGTTTTAGCATTTCTGGCTGTCAATCAACAAATGGCAACATTAACTTCTTCCCATCAGTGGCCAACGGTCAATTAGCCCGCCCCCAACTTTGGAGTGTCCTGGCAGCCCCCACCACAACATGTGCTCTCCGTGAAGGAGAACACGCTTTCTCGAACTTAATCCGTTCCAGGAGTCCGATCGACTCCCGAAACAGTTTGACAACCAAGGCAATTGGAAGCTGCAGAAGCCACATCGGGTGTTCGGTTTCCAAAAACCAGAACACTTCCAGGTTTTCAGCGTTCGGGAGCTGATTTGTTCGTCAACTACGGTAAGTCATTCGAGAACCAAGGTTTGACTGTAGGCCTTTTTTTATTATTATTCTCTTTTCACTTATTTCAATTATTAAATATACCTGTGAGGAGGGAATTGCTCTGGCATGAGCTATAGAAATGTGATCCCTTGTAAAGAGTGCATAAAAATAAATTTAAACATCAGCCACGTGTTCCCAAGATTTAAGATGTCAGAGCTGCTGACAAAGCTACATAGCACCACGTTATATTTTAAGTATTTTAGGACAACCCTCATCTCATATATAAAAGTCTCACTTACCGTGAGCAAAGCTAAACAGATTATGCCAGTAAAGAAGCTGTCCTTTGCTAGTAATATTCATTCTCATATCAGCCCGGGAGTTGGATAGTACACATTTCATACAACTTAGAGCTCACACTAATGCCCACAATAATTCATAATTTGATCATTTCCCCGATAATTCCACTCCAAATTCAAATTTGCAATATCCAATTGAGAATTTGAATGTGATTTTTTATTTTTAAACTAATCTTCAGTCTGCATCTGTATAAGAGCTTTCTTTTGCATGCAATCTAGAGATGCAGGTACATTGCAGATTCCACTCTGAAATAAAGCCATGTACAGTGGTGCCTCGCAAGACGAAATTAATCCGTTCCGCGAGTCTCTTCGTCTTGCAGTTTTTTCGTCTTGCGAAGCACGGCTATTAGCGGCTTAGCGGCTATTAGCGGCTTAGCGGCTTAGCGGCTATTAACGGCTTAGCGGCTTTAAGAAAAAGGAATCAAACTCGCAAGACCTTGCAAGACGTTTTCGTCTTGCGAAGCAAGCCCATAGGGAAATTCGTCTTGCGAAGCACCTCAAAAAACGAAAAACCCTTTCGTCTAGCGAGTTTTTCGTCTTGCGAGGCATTCGTCTTGCGGGGCACCACTGTATTCAGTCTATTGAAATCTATGTGTGGCAAGTCTACACTTGGGTTGCAGTGAAGGAAAATTATAGAGCTGAACACAGAAGTGCAATACATTTGTAGCTAGGATTATGCATGGTATGTACAGCAGAAATATAAAATTTTTGCCCACACTTCTTAAGATATACATAGACTACATGTTTTCACATAGGAGTGGAGGCATGGAATTTGGAATCTTTCCACAATATGCAATAATAAGTAGGGAATTAGCTGTTACGTGTATTTGCCAGATGCTTTTGTAATTCACATTAATTTCAATCGCACCAGTGTGTATAATATGGGATGCATCTGTCCTTGGCACTTCACTTTTTCCAGGTGGAAACCCCTAACTAATCCAGAGGGCATAAGCAAAATGGGAGAGACATTTGATTTAATTAAAAGCAGGATGTTTTATTTGGCATTCTTTAAATATTTGTGCAAGAGTGGTGCCCATTTTTGGAAGCGCTTGGTTTTAGCTTTTATCTTTGTGATCTAAAACAGGTTTCAAATTATATACACTGTGTTTCCCTCTCCATTTAGTTCATTCTTTGCTAATTTATTCTTTCTCCTATATATCCTATAACAATTCCACTCCAAACCTCAAAACTCCATTGTGGTTACAGAACCAGTAATAAAAGATGCATGATTACTTTGGAGCAGTTTGACTCGGTTGTATAGGAAACACAATAGCAAAGTTGCCACGGCACTCAGCTGCATTCCTGGAGACTGTGGGGTCCAACCTTATTTTGTCTGACATTTATTCCACCTCACAGAAAATGTTCTCCAGATCAATTGACATGGAAAGGTTAAAGACAGGGGAACATGAGATTTGTCATATGACACCATGGCAATCTTAGTAACTTGTGTATGTTAACCAAACCATTCTGCATCTCTGATTATATGACTTCAACATGTCACCATTCTGAGCTAGTAGTTAGTTTAGCCTGAGTAATGGGGGAGAGAATAAGGGACATTTTGGAGATTACTTTCTGATGGTAAGAGCTGTATGACAGCTGAGTGGACTCCCTCAGGAGGTGGTGGACTCCCAACCAGAAGTTGGATGGTCATCTGTCATGGATGGTTTAGTTGAGATTCCTGCATTGCAGGAGGTTGGACTAGATGACCCTTGGGGTCCCTTCCAACTCCTTAATTCTATGATTCTAGTTTTAAGCCAAGCTCACTAGCACAATGGGTACACTTACAAAATGTTTCAGAAACCAGTAATATACCACCAGTCTTCATGTGCAGTTCTTCAGTCCTTTCCTCTGATCAGAAATTGGTAATATTTGATTGATCATAAATATATGTTGCTTTTAACTGCCTTTATCACCATTAACAGAGAGACGCGGGTGGCGCTGTGGGTAAAACCTCAGTGCATAGGACTTGCCGATGGCATGGTCGGCGGTTCGAATCCCCGCGGCGGGGTGCATTCCCGTCGCTCGGTCCCAGCGCCTGCCAACCTAGCAGTTCGAAAGCACCCCCGGGTGCAAGTAGATAAATAGGGACTGCTTACCAGCGGGAAGGTAAACGGCGTTCCGTGTGCTGCGCTGGCTCGCCAGATGTAGCTTGTCACGCTGGCCACATGACCCGGAAGTGTCTGCGGACAGCGCTGGCTCCCGGCCTATAGAGTGAGATGAGCGCACAACCCTAGAGTCTGGCAAGACTGGCCCGTACGGGCAGGGGTACCTTTACCTTTACCTTATCACCATTAACACTACTGAGCAAGGCATACTTTGCAGACTTCAGTATACCTCCTGCAAAAGTTAACATTGGCAACTTGTTCTGGCCACAATTCAATATGGTTCCGATTATTATTTCATTTTATTACCCGCCCTCCACCATAAGGTTGTTGTTGTCATTATTAACAAAATATTAAAAACACAGTAAAACATAAATTATTTAAAACTTCCCTATACAGGGCTGCATTCAGAAGTCTTCTAACAATTGTATAGTTATTTATCTCCCTGACATCTGATGGGAGGATGTTCCACAGGGCGGGCACCACCACCGAGAAAGCCCTCTGCCTGGTTCCCTGGGCTGAGTGATGGGGGTGGAGACGCTCCTTCAGGTATGCAGGGCAATACAACAAATTAAAATGCAGCATTAAAACAAGTTACGTTCATAGAATAGGACGGGTCCTTAAGACCCATTGGCTGGAGTCTTAAATTGTCCCTCTTTTTTGGTTGTGCCTTTGTTCCAGCAGAGGCTCCGATTGGTGGAAGGCAGAAGACAATATTCAACCATCCCAAATCATTCTTCCTGCACCCTTCCCACTTTAGTGCTAACTATGCTTCAGACCATTACCTGTCCTTCTTGAGCAGATGTTTAGTGGCCCTGAGGGGCTGTAGGAAGAAGGGGGATTGGGGGAAACGACCTTCCCTCACTTCCTTCACTGAGTGCTTGGCAAATCTCAGGAACCAAGCCATGGATTACAAGGGTTTAAATGCTGCTTCCTATTTGTTGGACTGTGGCTGTTAACAAAGATCTATCAACTTAAACCATCACGTGGGCCATTCTTAGACAACACTGGTCTTACCCGCTTGCCTGCTCACTGCGGGTGGCACTGTAGTCTAAACCACTGAGCCTCTTGGGCTTGCCCATCAGAAGGTCAGCAGTATGAATCCCCGTGACGGGGTGAGCTCCCGTTGCTCAGTCCCAGCTCCTGCCAACCTAGCAGTTCGAAAGCACACCAGTGCAAGTAGATACCGCTGTGGAGAGAAGATAAACGATGTTTCCATGAGCTCTGGTAGTCATCACAGTGTCCTGTTTCACAAGAAGCAGTTTAGTCATGCTGGCCACATGACTTGGAAAGCTGTCGGTGGACAAACACCAGCTCCCTCAGCCTGAAAGCGAGATGAGCGCAGCAACCCAATGGTCACCTATGACTGGACTTAACCCTCCAGGGGTCCTTTACCTTTACTTTTCACCTTGCTCATTAACTGAGACCAGAAGCCATCCTATCTCATCTAGCTTTGCCTATCATGAAAAATGTACAAGATCTAATGAGTAGTCCTTTCCTGCATAATATTTTAGATTGTATCATGGCTTATCACATTCATTTGAAAATGCTAGAGTTTCTTGTTGATAGCTTTGGAAATAATCTTATTACATTATTTCCTTTAGGAATCCTTATCTGATTGGTGCAGCATTAAAATTCCAGAGGGGAAACTAAGTGGTTTTGTGGTGTAGGTTTTTGACCCTCCTCTCCTGCAAATTCAACAAGATAACTATCACACATGAAATGTGCTCTGAAAGTAAGATATGTTAATCTCTCAACATCTTTGTCATTCCGACCTATGGTTTTAAACCAATAATGGACATGAAACTTCACAAGACATACACTGCTTGAGATTGCCAAACCGGGTCATTATAAAGGAATGAACTATTATGCGGCTCCATATTCTCAAGGAGCTGAACCAGACATTATTTGGAAACAAATCCTGTGGTTTTCAACAGACCCTGCATTCAAATGAATGTACAGTACCTTTACTTTCCCCCCTCCATGCAGTAAGGGATAATGCAGGGGTATTGTGAGTGAAAAAGACAGGGAGCAGGCAATGGGAACATTCACTTTGAAGGCTAACCACTCCTGTGGGACTTTCTTTCTGGAAAAGTGTATGTTCTTTTGAAAATACCTTCAGCTAGAATAAGGAAAAGTTTTCTGACCTTGGGACAACTCTTGGTTTATTGTAAATCCACTTACTATCTTCCTCTTCATGACAGGATTTTTTTTCTTGCACCGACAGGAATAAATCAGACTACATGCTAAGAGGCATATTTATTGTCTCAGAAAGAGTGCTTTCTGTTTGCTTCTCAATAGCAATCTATAATTCTTTAAAGAATGACAAGACGGTTTCATTTTATTACAGCGTGTCATCTTATGTCTTACTAAATAAATACAGGTGCACTCACAGTTGTATTGAAAAGATGCAGCAACAGCCTCAAGCTCAAGGCAGTTTAAGTATATTGATAAGTGCTTCTCAGAAATAGTGAGAAGTCCAAGGGCAGAGCTTCATTTTCAAATATATAGCAGGAGCAGCTGGGACTAAGAACCATCTCTCCTGCTGAGATCCAGTTCCCTTTGTGGTAAGCCATTGCCCTTTAATAAGTACTATTAAAGCTGATGATTAGAGCTGAAAAACACGTTCAGAAACATCACATGTACCTTCTTCATCTGCAGTTCCCACGCTTCTGCCAATCAGACACTTGCTGAAGACTTTGTGGTTTAAGAGAAAGGTAGACTGATTTCAGTCTCTCATCTATCAATGAGAGACAAACCCATCTTATTATTTAATCGTATTATTTTTGAAATAATAATTAAAAAGCGTGGCTGTGTGTCTGCACTCTTGCTAAGGAACGTAAGAACTGCCATTCTGAATTAGAGGAAGGTCCAACTGGTTCATTGTTATTTGCAAGAATTCCAGCAAACAGCACATGTTAGGTGGTCCACCAGAAGCTGGTTAGTGATTCACCAATGGACCATCATCTGCGCTTTGCCATCCTCTAGTTTAGGAAAGAAAGAAAAGGTTGCTGAGGCTGACCAACAAATGGAGAGAGTATTAAAGGGGTACATTCTGTAGATGTCTAGAGTTTGAGTATAGAGCTAAGGTCATTATGAATCCCAATTCTATATTCTGCAGCATTAGCTACCCCTCCCAGGTTGGTGTCATTTGCAAATTTGATTAGCATCCACTCAATTCCTTCATCCAAGTTGTTTATAAAGATGTTGAATCACAACGGGCCAAGGACGGAACCCTGCAACCACTTGTCACTTTTGCCCAGAATGACAAGGAACCATTAGTGAGTCCTCTTGGGGTTCAGTCAATCAATCATCTAACAGTTACCTCATCCAGCCCACATGTTACCAGCATCCTTGCAAGAATATCAAAAGTCTTACTGGAATATACTATGTCGCATACAGATTTTGGCCAAAAATGATGAGCGATATAAAATTCCTAAATAAATGAACAAATATATATATATAAAGCAGCAGCCAGAGCTTATTTAATCACGCCCCAGAAAGCTTTCTTGTCCAGCTCCCGCTGTAACTTTATCTATTTTATTTATTTAATAAAATTCATACACTGCTTGATAGTAAAAAAACAACTCCTCAAAGTGGTTAAAAAACAACAGCCATAAAATCAGGAAAAAAATTACAACACCTCAACTTAAAATCACCTCAACTTTCTGTGCATCTCGGTATGCTGGACTAAACAGATGACAGAAAGAATACAGTGAGGGCGCCAGCTTGATCACAATCAGCAGGGAGTTCCAAAGTGTAGAAGATTGGAAGAAATTTAAAGACTATTTGCAGAAATACTGTAAAATTAATGAATGCTAAAATGATGTTGGATTGAAAATAAGTGGTATTGGTAATAAGGCTAATAAGAATATGCAAATATGGATTGATAATGGATGAAAATACATAGTTATAATAGGTTAAGATATAGAGTTAAAATAAATGAAAGAGGGTAAGGATTTGCTGAATTGATTATGTAAATGGGAATACAAAAAGGGGAGGTGTGAGGAGGTCAAGGAAACAAGCAAATGAGCTTAAAAATATTGAAAAATGGATTTATTTTTTAAATTTTTTCTTAGCTGTTTGTTTTTTGTATTTTGTATTTTCTTTTTCTTTCTTCTATGTATTTTTTGGTAATTCCTGTATTTTTCTTGTTATTCTTTTTTCTTCTCTTTTCTATGTTTTCTTTTTAGTTTGTTAATCTCTGTTTTAATTTTCTTTATTCTGTAAACCTATGTTTTTTGTAAAACGCTAATAAATATCTTATAAAAAAAACCCAAAGTGTAGGTGCTGGTGTAGGTATCACTAAAGGCGCAGCTCAGCTGAAAGTGAGGTTTGCAGGTAGCCCCACTTGGCACCACTTGCAGAGCACTGTGTCTTTACAAGAGTCACCTGATTCTTGGAGATGTGCCGATGAGCAGCTGGCCATGGGCCTTTGCAAAGGCACAGTTCTCTCCCTGCCCTGCTTGATTTCAAAGGAGAACAGATCACCCAATGTCACTCGGGTCGGCCCACAGGAGCCGGGGGAATTAAGGATCCAGCCCGCCAATCAGATTCAGTTTTCCACCCTTCACTTAAGTGAGACATTTGAGGGGGGTGGGGAATTAGTTTTTCCTAGGTGCTTCAATATCCCAATCAAATGCTATAATTTTAACTGAACGCTGAGGCATCAGGGACAAAATGGTTTAAAAAATAAATAAATCAACAGGCAGTTTGTTCCCTGGAAGTCCCCTGCATTGAAGAAATGCACATCCCTCTCCATGTTCATAGCAAGCAAGATACACTGTGCAAATGATATAGTGCTCTTCAATGGGCAATTGATCTGCAGAGTGCATGTAGTCGATGTCAGAATGCACCACTAAATCTTGGCTCATGGGCTATTTCTTTTCACTGTGAGCTTATGAGCTGAGGAATGATGGTGCGTAATAGGGGTATAAAACCTCTAGGTAGCAATAGATTCTGCGCCAAAAGCTGTATTCTGAAATGCACAATATCCAGCAGAATTTTAGCCTCTGAGACCTAAATTGGAAAAAGTGGAATAAAGCTGTCTTAGAGAAGCAAGTTTTTGCACATCCATTTCCCATGAAAACCTGTTATTTTCTCAGTTTATAAGAAGTTTATGGCATACCAAAAGACGAAAAGAAACCTCAGTAAATGTAGAAGAGAGGGAGAATTGTATTGGTATGGAAGAGGTTAAGCTCACTGTAATGCCCCCCAGTGTGTTAATTTTCAAGAATAATTAGAAATAGATTAAAGCTCTAAAGAAAAGGGTGAAATCTTTCAGGACATATTCACATTCCTCAGGCAGCGTATTAAGAGCAGTGCTGACAAGGTATTCTTTTCATGTGGTGTTATAATGCAGCTAAAAATCGTTTGTCATTTTGTGGCATGTGGCTTTATAATTAGTGAATATAACTGGAGGTTGAGCGTTTAGACTGGTTCTGGCCTCCGTTTTAATTAAGGCACTTAAAGGCATTTTTATATAACCTCTGCTGCAGGTCATCTGATAAAACTAATCTGGACATAATGCCCCAACCCTTCCTAACCTTCAATTGTTACTTGTATGGTTTAATGCTGGTTTTAAAGAGACATTACCCCATAAATTAGATGTCCAAGTACTAAGGAAGAGCCAGAACTGCTGCAAATTAAAATACTTTAAAGCTCTAATTGGACAGGCCCTTCAGACAGGCTCCCAAAAGACTTTCCTGGCAGCCTTTCATAAAAGATCACATTGTTTTGCAATTCTTCTTTCTAAAGTTGCCCATAAGCTTAATCCAGCCTTCAGCCTTTAGATGAAAAAGAAATCTTACCACATTTGATCTAAGTCATGATATGGGTTATAGAGGGGATGATGTCTGCTTATGAATAGTCCGTTTGCGGTTAATTAGGAGCCAGCATGGAGCTACAAGGAACCTTCAGGTCAGGTTTCAAACCCCATCCCATGTCAGGCTCTCTCTTTCGCTGATCCTTTGTAAATTAGGACATGCATGCTTCCACATCCTCTGTTTAGGCATAATGCCACAACAGGGTGAAGGAAGCAACCCACTACAGTGGGCTGGATGCAGATTTAGTCAGCAGAATCTCCCATTCAAGTCAATGGGATTAAAAAGTTATGAATAACTTGTCCCATTGATTTCAATGGCACCTAAACTCATCTAATGGGTCAATCTGACTGCAACCCAACAGACTAAATTGTTTACCATTTGTCAGATAGCAGCAGCAGAGCTGTACTTTGAAAATTATGAAAATAAGATAGCTTAAAAGTTTAGCAATGGTGTAAATATTTTTCCAGGAAAAATATCCTCGTTTGGTTGTTGTTTTAAGGGATGAGTGACAGCTTCCAGGTCTGTATTCTCACCAGAGAGAAAGGGTTGTACCAGTCATTGGAGGTTTGTAAACAGAAGTTGGATGGCCATCTGTCAGGGAATCTTTAGCTGTGACGCCTGCACTGTTGAGGGTTGCCACCAACTCTACAATGCTATACCCAGATTCCAGCAATGCAATGTTATGTGCGTATACACAGAATAAAGTCCATTGATTTCAGTGGGGCTTACTCTCAAGTATGTGCATGGCAGGACTGTAGCCTAAGCCGTTTCAGGCCCATTTGGTATCTATGTGCTTAAGTTTGTCTGTGTTGGTTGTGACTGATCTCTTCACCAGCTACAAATTGATCTGAGTCAGCACAACTGGTATCGCCCTATTATGCAGCTTTGCTGCAAATAGTTCTCGCATTCGCACTTGTAAAAAGAGGCTGAAAGTTCAAAGGCAGACCTCTCAGAAATGCTTTTAAAATAATCTAATTTGAAATGGGAGCTGATGCAGTGTGGCTTAAGAGAGTGGGCTCAGCCAAAATGTCCCTTGTTCAATCAAACGTTGCCTCTTCCATGAACCCATTTGGTGGCCTTAGGCCAGCTCCTCTCTCAGCCTCTGCTCCCGCAGACTTGCCTGCCTTGCAGAGTGTAAGAAATAAAGCATGTTCATCTCCCTGTAGCAAACTCAACACTCAGAAGTGACAGTGATGCTTCTTTAATCTATGAGCCACTACACACTTAACAACTTCTGTGAGATGGAGTAAAGTAAAGGTAAAGGTACCCCTGCCCGTACGGGCCAGTCTTGCCAGACTCTAGGGTTGTGCGCCCATCTCACTTAAGAGGCCGGGGGCCAGCGTTGTCCGGAGACACTTCCGGGTCACGTGGCCAGCGTGACAAGCTGCATCTGGCGAGCCAGCGCAGCACACGGAAATGACGTTTACCTTCCCGCTTGTAAGCGGTCCCTATTTATCTACTTGCACCCAGGGGTGCTTTCGAACTGCTAGGTTGCCAGGCGCTGGGACTGAGCAACGGGAGCGCACCCCGCCGCGGGGATTTGAACCACCGACCTTTCGATCGGCGAGCCCTAGGCGCTGAGGCTTTTACCCACAGCGCCACCCGCGTCCCAGTGAGATGGAGTACAAAGCTTTAAATGAAAAGAATTAAATTATATTCATTAACATTATGAAGAGAAGATGCAATTCTTTCTTCCATAGAATCAGTGTTAACTTTTGATCATGGTTAAATATTTTAAACATCTTTCTGCTTTGGCTGCAAATTATTGGATCGGGGCCAAATCATTAGTTTAGTTTTGTGGAATGTTACAAGGAAATCACATCAGAGTCACTCTCAGAATATAGGAAAGAAGTTTTACCCTTCTTTCTGTATCCCAGCTGGGACTAAACACAGAGATGTGAGTGGATATAAGTCAATGTGTGCAGATGATGTCATCCCCAAGGCCAACTTATTTGCACAAATTTCATTCAAAGAGGGGAAGGGGCTGATTAGCAGCAGGGACCCAGACTTCTGCCTGAAGGGGAGGCAGCTTTGGCATGGCACCACTTTCACTTGAGCGGTATTAGGAGTAAACTGGCAGGGGGAAAATTGCCCTAGCCATTGTGCAGGAATGGCTTAAGTTGCCCCATGTAATTTGCCACCATGAAAAAGCAAATAGGAAGCTGTAACGTATAAACCGAGTAATGTTGTGGAAGCAAGTTCTCATGTTTTGGGGGTAGTGAGAAGTTCTGTTCATTTTCATATGCTAATTTTAATGTACCCAAATTAAAAAAAAAATTCTCCTTTCTGCAATATTAAGAAAGAAACACGTTTCTAATGAAGTTGGAAAAGAAACAAGCTTAGATGAGGGGGGGCGGGAATTGTACAAAATTTAAACCTGTCCCTATAATTTTGAGAGGCCTTTAAAAATAAAATGCATTTGCGGCTTAAAAAGGTAAAGGTAAAGGCGTACCGTACGGCCCAGTCTTGACAGACTCTAGGGTTGTGCGCCCATCTCACTCAAGAGGCCAGGGGCCAGCGCTGTCCGGAGACACTTCCGGGTCACGTGGCCAGCGTGACATCGCTGCTCTGGTGAGCCAGCGCAGCACACGGAAACACCGTTTACCTTCCCGCTAGTAAGCGGTCCCTATTTATCTACTTGCACCCGGGGGTGCTTTCGAACTGCTAGGTTGGCAGGCGCTGGGACCGAGCAGCGGGAGCGCACCCCGCCGCGGGGATTCGAACCGCCGACCTTTCGATCGGCAAGTCCTAGGCGCTGAGGCTTTTACCCACAGCGCCACCCGTATCCCTAGCGGCTTAAACCTCTGTTAAACCTGCTACAATTCTAAAATGAATGTATATTATCTGAAGTAGTCATCCAATGTATTACTGTATGTATTTTGTAGGTGATAGCCCATAAGCCTCAAACCAGCAACTTCAAGTTATTTTGTCTGTACAGGCAAGAACATGGCTGTACCTCCTGATGCTGCTACTTTTATCATGGCACAAAACTGAGGTGTTTTTTTCAGCACTCAAGGGGGACAGTTGGCACAAGGCCCCTGAGATGACTTCATCAGGCTGCTGTCTGGCTCCCCTGCTGTGGCAAAGGCTTTGTGCCACAGTGCCATCTGCCTCCTTCCCTGGGGGTTTGTGCAACCAGTATCGCAAGCGCTTCAGGAAAATCGCACTAAATGAAGCCCCCAGTGGAACTATAAGGCATTTCTCAATCCTCTACAACCCCACCGACAAGCAGTAAGCACAAAGCCCTCTCACCCTGTTCCCTTTAGACATTTTGATTTCATAACTATTCATAAGCACCAGTTCATTCAGAAGACTCGCTTGAATTTGCCTTCTTCACTCCTTCTCCACATTTATTTTCCTTTCCACCTGCATCCTATCTGGATTAACACCTGTGGGTTGCAACACCTGTGGGGGGGTTCAGCTGGACAACAAACCCTCAAGATATAGCTTTTCTCTTGTTATGTGAGCTGAGATGGTAAATAAGTTCAACAGGAAATAAAAAGCACATGGATTTATAAACCTCCATTCGCCCCACCCCAACTCAAAGCCAGCCTAAACTGGTAAAATGGGTGGTGCTCAAAGTGGGAGAGATAGAAGAAGGTTGATGAACCTGGCAATGAAGAAGGGGGAGAATGGCACAAACAAATGTATAGGTGCCTCCCAGGTCCAAATGCAACAGAGTACATATGGCACTCGGTTTCTCTTACTCCCCCCCTCCCCACATTGCCCCCCCCCCCCTTGGCGCTGCAATGAGAAGAACTGGCTAGTCTAGAATGAAGTCTCCTCCAGAAAATAATGGCATGCTAGAATAGGAAAAATTGTTGTTGTTGTTGTTGTTGTTGTTGTTTAGTTGTTTAGTTGTGTCCGACTCTTCATGACCCCATGGACCAGAGCACGTCAGACACTCCTGTCTTCCACTGCCTCCCGCATTTTGGTCAAACTCATGTTGGTAGCTTCGAGAACACTGTCCCACCATCTCGTCCTCTGTTGTCCCCTTCTCCTTGTGCCCTCCATCTTTCCCAACATCAGGGTCTTTTCCTGGGAGTCTTCTCTTCTCATGAGGTGGCCAAAGTATTGGGGCCTCAGCTTCACGATCTGTCCTTCCAGTGAGCACTCAGGGCTGATTTCCTTCAGAATGAATAGGTTTGATCTTCTTGCAGTCCATGGGGCTCTCAAGTGTATCCTCCAGCAAGATTTAAATGGAGAATTCCTTAAGCAACTCACTTGCACTTGTCTCAGTAATCATAGAATCAAAGAATTGCAGAGTTGGAAGGGACCCTGAGGGTCATCTAGTCCAACTCCCTGCAATGCAGGAATCTCAGCTAAAGCATTCATGACAGATGGCCATCCAACTGCTGCTTAAAAACTTCCAAAGAAGGAGAGGCCACTACTGACTGAGGGAGTCCATTCCACTGTCAAACAGCTCTTACACTCCGAAAGTTCTTCCTGATGTTTGGTTGTAATTTCCTTTCTTGTAACTTGAAGCCATCGGTTTGGGTCCATCTGGGCCCATTGCTCCATATGACAGCCCTTAAGATATTTGAAGATGGCTATTCTATCTCCTCTCAGTGTCTTAGTATCTCAGGAACCACTATAACAATATACTTATCTGGACTTTCCCCCATTAAATAAGGTGACTGCTAGCGAGAAGCCATTTTCAGAAGGGGTGCCCCACTTATGGAATGCCCTCCCCAGAGAGGTTATCCTGGCACCTATATTTGTGTCATTTTGGTGCTACGTGAAAACCCATCCTGCTTCTGCCCTTTACTCTGTTTGAGCTATAAGCTGCTTTTCTGGGCTTTTTGTATTTTCTTTGTACTCTTATTGCTACCAAACTTTAAATTTGATTTCACCTTGAGAGCTTTGTTATAGGCCAGCCTACACATACTTGGCACAAATAGATAAGGCAGGCCAGTATTAAAATCTTTATATTGCAGGATGGGGGGGGGGGCTGGCTAAGGTCCCTCGGTGAGGTTATGGCTGAGGTGAACCTTGAACCAGGAGCTTCTTTTAAGCACTAGGCTGCATAGGACTTGTATGGCCCTCCATCCTACGCTGTGGGGCTCATGCAGATCAGACAATGGCTGCTTGCTACCTGTGGCAGCTGAGCTGGAGGCAGGCAATTCCATAACCACCCATAACCTTCCTGGTTGGAAGTTAGGAGATAGAGGAAGACCAGCCTGGTGATAATGGCAAGTTCAAAGACTTTGAGACCTGCTGACTTCCTCAGGCTGGGCATTGTGTCCCAGAGGTTCTCCCTCCTCACACCTTTGGCCACTCAGCCCCGAGTGGCCTGCCTGAGCCTGAGCAATGGACTTCCCTTGGCACTGATGGCAAATTGTGCAAACAAACAGCCATTCTCAATGCACCCCGATGGCGCACACGCAGCGAGCTGTGCTTTGTACTGTCAAGACAATAGCCTTAATTCCCTATCAAACCTGAACCTAGATGGATAGTGGCAGTATTGCACTTCTTAACATGATGCAAGTCACTACCGTGACTCCCATGAAATATGATTGTGTTATGACTTGTTATGCCGTGTCAGCTCTCCCTGCGTAATTAATAAGAGATGATCTGATGCGGCACCAGTGGTTTTGGAATTGAAATTAAAAGTTGTCCGCGCACCACAGAACACATCTGCTTCATGGCATTATTCAAATTAACTTCAGGGGATTGACTCCATTTTAGTGTCTGAGTCAGGGGCATCAAATATAAAGGAGCCCAGGAAACCCTGGAAGCTTCTGCGGATTCTTGTTAGGCAGGTCGCTTTAAGGAGCTGCTTGCCCTGCTAAATGACTGACGCAAACAATTTTATTTAATATGTTGAAGCGCACCGAGTGTAATTATATTAACAGGAACTTAATACTCCAATACCCAAATTGGTTTCTGCTCTAACGTGGCCCAGGGTACCAACTTTGTGCTTGTTCAGCACTAGAGAGAAGGCTTGAGGGAGGCGGCCGTGACTTCCGCTGCATTTCTGAGCTTTGCCCAGCCTTCTTCCGCAAGCCAAAGTCAAACCCCAAAGGAGACAAAAGTGGGTTCCACATATGTGTGAATGCAAAGTTAAACCATAGCTGGATGCTGCAGGTAGACAGAATTCTTAGTAGGAATGACATTGCTACAGGTGAGTTCAGAGCAGTAAGGCAGAAAGTGCAGGGTGAATAAAAAAGAAAAACCAGGAAGAATGAGAAAATACCATTACCTACGAGGTTTTTTTTTTTTTTATGATGGGGAAAGCCAAAGAGCAGGAGGTCAGACATCAGTAGAAACATTTTGTCATTTGTAATTGCACCTCCAAGGACCTCAAGGTGCTGTGCAGGGTTCTTCATCTCCCTGTTGTATCATCACAGGCAGGGGCGAACGGAGGTGTTGTGACACCCGGGGCGGCAAACCACTATGTACGGCGCATGTGCGGCATTGCTACATACAGCAAATGCGCCGTACGGAGTGATGCTGCACATGCGCCGTACATAGCGGTTTGCTGGTGCCGCCACTCTAGCGCTGTACGGACAGTGCCAGGATCCTCTGCTCATGGCTGCAGCTGCGAACGGAGGATCCTCCATTCACGGCTGTAACGACGACAGAGGGATCTCACTGCTGTCCGCATGGCGCTCAAGCACCGCTATGTACAGTGCATGTGCAGGCGTTGGCTGTACATAGCAGTTTGCCGCCGGCACCGGGATTCTCTGCTTGCGGCTGCAGCAGCGAAAGGAGGATCCTCCACATGCGGCTGTGGTGGCGCAATGGCTGCTTGCGCCGCCGCGAGCCCCCGCGGGGTGCTTTCTTGTCACCCCCTCAGACATGGCACCCGGGATGCACCCCCCCTCCCCGTTGCGACACCACTGATCACAGGTTAGGCTGAGAGACTGTGGTGGGCCCAAGGAGCCTCATGGCTGAGTGGGGATTTAAGCCCCAGTTTCTCAAGGCCCACAAAGACGATGCCCTTGCTGACCCCCCTTCGGCCAAGAGAGCCAATGGCAGTGAGGAAGAAAGCCATTGAGGTACTCTGTGTGCACAGGGACGCGGGTGGCGCTGTGGGTTAAATCACAGAGCCTAGGACTTGCCTATCAGAAGGTCGGTGGTTCAAATCCCCGCAACGGGGTGAGCTCCCGTTGCTCGGTCCCTGCTCCTGCCAACCTAGCAGTTCGAAAGCACAAAAGTGCAAGTAGATAAATAGGTACCGCTCCGGCGGGAAGGTAAACGGCATTTCCGTGCGCTGCTCTGGTTCGCCAGAAGCAGCTTAGTCATGGTGGCCACATGACCCAGAGGCTGTACACCGTCTCCCTCGGCCAATAAAGTGAGATGAGCGCCACACCCCAGACTGGACCTAACGGTCAGGGGTCCCTTTACCTTACTCTATGTGCTGGGCCCAGGGGTATCCTGAGCAACGTGGTCCAGGTCCAGTCCCAAATCCAAGGGTTCCACAAGGAGTCAGTCCGACAGGGCCAAGACAGGACACGAGGCAGGAAACCAGGCAAGGTCAGGCACAGGATCACAGACAGGTTCTGGCAAGCAGCAACATTGCTCCCACAACCTGGGGTGGGGTCCAGCAGCCTTTTCTCTCTGTTGGGGTATCGGCCGGTCCTGATCCCCCAGTGACTCACCTCCCTGTCTCGCCCAAAGGTGAGCACTCCTCCTGCGAGTACGCAGGTCTTTGCTTCTCTCAGACCTTAGTCTCTTGGGAGATGTCGGTGGGTTACTAGACCCAGGGGCCGCCTCAACCTCTCCTGACCCAACTGGTACTGGAGCAGCTGTAAGTGATTGCCCAGCTGGAGGCAACGAGGTAATTCCCACATCTGGAGCCAGGGCAGGCTCAGGCCCCTGACTCGGCCCAGCTGGTGCTTGTTGCAGGGGAACCTGTGCAGACTGGGGCTCTTCAGAATCAGGCCCTGGACTAGGTTCAGATGCCGCCTGAGGCAAAGGATCCAGTGCGGACTGAGACTCCTCTGGCTCCAAGCCCGAGTCCCAGGCCATCACACACTATCTCAGCCGCACCTACCTCACAGGGTTCTTAGAATCATAGAATCATAGAATCATAGAGTTGGAATAGACCACAAGGGCCATCGAGTCCAACCCCCTGCCAAGCAGGAAACACCATCAGAGCACTCCTGACATATGGTTGTCAAGCCTCTGCTTAAAGACCTCCAAAGAAGGAGACTCCACCACACTCCTTGGCAGCAAATTCCACTGTCGAACAGCTCTTACTGTCAGGCTGCTTGCGAAGATGAAATGGGGAAACAGGAGAAAAGTGCATGCCACCCTGAGCTCCTTGGAGGAATGGTGGGGTGCAAATATTGCTATTATTACTCTATATAATTCTTCTTCTTAAAAGAACAGAATCATACAAAATGTAACAAGCCTCTGTAGAGCCAGTGTGGTGTAGTGGTTAAGAGCAGTAGTCTCGTAATCTGGGGAACCGGGTTCGCGTCTCCGCTCCTCCACATGCAGCTGCTGGGTGACCTTGGGCCAGTCACACTTCTCTGAAGTCTCTCAGCCTCACTCACTTCACAGAGTGTTTGTTGTGGGGGAGGAAGGGAAAGGAGAATGTTAGCCGCTTTGAGACTCCTTAAAGGGAGTGAAAGGCGGGATATCAAATCCAAACTCTTCTTCTTCTTCTAGGACCACACTCCAAAAGTAATTCTTCCATGGACCAAAAGCTTGGCCAATGTAATATGCCTGTAGCCTTTTCTTAAAGATTTTCCCGGGGGGGGGGGGGCACTGCAGCAAGTGGGAGGGATCAGTATTTCTTCTTTATCCACTTCTGTTCCAACTGAGGTCTTGCAGCTCTTAGCTGCGGTGAAACTTGGGTCTTTCAGAGAAAATGCCCCACTTGAATGGTCACTTCAGTGACATTGCCCTCATGAAGGTGGTCCAAATCAGACATGGCAAAGAGATCCATGATCAGGACACCTGGGAGCAGGATTGTAATCGCCGCAGCCAAATCAAACCCTGCCCTCCACAGATGCTATTAGTTGGGAAAGGACCAGTCCAACCTTATTTCCCTCCGTTGTGTGTTCATGGGGTGGAACTAGGGGAAAGAACGGGGGTCAAGGACTGAAGGAATGAACCCAAGGATGGTAAGGAAACTCCTCTATGTGCCAAAGAGTCAGAAAGAGCAAAGAAGTAGCAACAAAGACAAATTGTTTATTTGTTGGCAGTGCTCGTTCTTGTCCTCCAGAAGCAAACAAATCAGAGGGAAAGAAGCTGAGCCACATGGCCCCACAGCTTGAAATTCTCTTCCATGCTGGGGGAAGCAATAGGCTTGCCAAAAGGAAGCGAGCAGCTCCTTGATTTCCCACAGTGAAATCAACCGCAGCAGACATTTTTCTTGCAGTGGCTTTTTGTGGCAACTTTTCTTTACTTATTCATCAAAATTCCATTTCATATGTTTTGGACTCTGTTCTGTCCAATACACGTAAATAGGCCAAATAAACCCATGCATAAATTTATCCCCCTGAAATCAATATAATATAAAAGTATTTCACTTGGGCTGTATCATGCCCTACATGTTTATATGCATCTGACTGAATCTTTCCTGCACTCCTTCCTCCCTTCTTCCACAATATAGACTCTCCTCCCTGAAAGAGAGGGGAGGGGTTGTGGTCGGGAGCCCGAGCTCCACCTAGCAGGGGGCGTAGCCCCCTGCCTTCAGCCCACCTGGCTGGCGCTCACGCCCCCTCGGTAGCCACCCAACCAGGTGCTGCTGAGGGGGCGTGTTCAGCAGCTTTTTTGCTGCAGCGACAGCCTTTCCCCGGCCTCATTCCTTCGTCGTCGCCTCACCGGGAAGCCTCACCGGGAAGTTGTTGCATCTATACTCTGAGCATAACTATATATATTTTTTAGACTGTATACATTCTTTTGTGTGTGGTTGTGAAGTAAACAGGGACGGCCATCTGTAGTGAGCAGTGAGCTGACACACACAGGAAGGTTTTTAAGCTTCTCCGCCCACTTAAAAACATGGGATAAACTCCCAACATCACCTAACACATCATCATTACTCAGGGACAACTTACAGTTCAAAAAATTGTAAGTGGAGGAAAATATTTAAGCAGCCCAGTGGACCTGGATGGAGACACTTGGATGTACCTAAAGGCTGTATGTGGATTGTGGCCTATGAATGTCAACTTTAGTACTGTTATATCCTGTTCTGACCACAAGAAACCAAGGCCTGTAGGTGGCTTAGTCAGTCAGTGTCAGGCTTGAGTTGCAGAACCTTGGATAGCTCCAAGCAGTCAACAAAGCTCCTACAAAGCTCACTCACACCACAGTCACTCCTGCGAAGGGAGTCCACACACTGAAAGGGAAGTGGAACCCAGTCCATGACATCCTGCAGCTCCTCGGCTCCACCCCAAGATCTAAACACTGAGTATGGACACAGAGCTGTACAAGCATAGACTTACACATGACCAGAATCCTATATGGCAGCATGGAAGCCTACATAGACAGACCTCCAGGCATTCACCACTGCAGATGTCCATGTGTGTTGGCCCAGGGTGAGATGCGTTGCCTTGGTGCCCCCACTGCCTGTTCTACTCATGAGGTGGTCTACCATGAAGTGGCCTAAAGTCTGAAAGCTAACTGAAGCCTTTTATTCTACCATACCCCATTTTACCAATGCACAGTTCATGTTCCTGGGAATGTGAAAACTCAAGGGGTGCGTCAAGAAATAGTAATAATAATATTTTAAAAATTGCTTTTTATTAAATTTTTCACAAACAAAAATAAAACAAAATAAAACAATCTTTTACAGTCATCATTTTATGTCATCTTATTTACACTGCATATATTCACGCCCAGACTTCCTTCCTTCCCGCTTCGGTTTTCTTAATTTATGTCTTCTCTTGTAGATTCTTATTCACCTTCCATACACATCACAGGATTTATATCATCCCTGCTGTAGTCTTTAAACTTCTACAGTTAGATCTTATATATGCCACAAATTTACCCCACTCTTCTTCAAACTTTGTCCCTTTTTGGTCTCGAATTCTGTAGGTCATTTTAGCTAATTCTGTATACTTAAAAAATTTAGCCTGCCATTCCATTATCGTTGGGGTCTCCTGTAATTTCCATTTTTGAGCTACCAGTATTCTAGCTCTGCAGTAGCATATTGGAATAATTTATGGTCCTCCTCCTTAACTTTCTCCCCTATGATCCCTAATAGAAAAGCTTCCGGTTTTTTCGGGAATGTATACTTAAAAAGTTTCTTCAGTTCATTGTATATTAAATCCCCCCCCCCAAATTCATCTTTTCACACTCCCACCACATGTGGTAGAGATCCCCATCTTTTACTTTACATTTCCAACAGGCTTTATTACTCAATTTATTCATTTTGGCCAATTTAACCGGGGTGATATACCACCGGTACATCATTTTCCCTAAATATTCTCTTAAAGTGGAGCATGCTGTAAATTTCATACCTACGTTCCATAATTTAACCCGTTTGTCGTATTCAATTAGATACTCAGAACTTCAGAACTTCACTATTTCATACATACAAACTTGCACACACATTCATGTTAAAGGATGTACAATCCTTCCAATAGTACTCTATGAATGTTCATTTGGAAAAATCTGTGATTAACAGCTATAGTGGGCCAATTCACACAACCATTATTTTCAACATTTTGGCTTATTCTTCTCCATCTGTGTTTACACTAACCTGAATATTACATCATGTGGCTAAATAGTTATTAGTCCTGGTAGTATATTCAACACAATAACATACTCTTGCTAATTATATGTTGTATCCAATGCTGCACATGTAAAGTTCTGCTTATGCAACAGGACTTCCCTCTCCTCCCCTCTTCCCATACATCCCCCAAGTCTGATCTTCAGGGGCAGCCCATCCATGAGGCTAGGTGAAGCCATCTGCCTTGGGCAGCAGTTCTGACTCTTGCCCTGCCCCACCCCCAACCATCCCCACCAGGGTTTTGCCCATGCCACCAACACAGTGCCATTACAGTCACCACTCCCACTGTGCCCTTACTGCCATCTTGGGGCAGCAGTGTGGATGCAGCCACAGGCAAGGGTGTGACAGTGGGGCAGGAAGGGACTGGCATAAGAGCCAGCCCTCTGGAGCAGTTTTTGAGGGTGCATGGGATGCTGCATGGAAGTGGAAGAGGGGAGGAAGTTCCATTGCACTTGCACAAGTCTGTTGAGTGAGTGGAACAATAGTGTTAGGTAGAACCTCATCTTTTCTTTCAAACGACAGTGTAGTGCTTTATATATCTTATGCATGCTGTTATAAATTTATAATTAATTTTAATGAATGTTGTATTGTTTTATTGTTGTTAGCTGCCCTGAGCCCGGCTTCAGCTGGGGAGGGTGGGATATAAATAAAATTTATTATTGTTGTTGTAAAGGTAAAGGGACCCCTGACCATTAGGTCCAGTCGTGACCGACTCTGGGGTTGCGGTGCTCATCTAGCTTTATTGGCCGAGGGAGCCGGCATACAGCTTCCAGGTCATGTGGCCAGCATGACTAAGCCGCTTCTGGCAAACCAGAGCAGTGCACGGAAACATCGTTTACCTTCCCGCCGGAGTGGTACCTATTGATCTACTTGCACTTTGACGTGCTTTCGAACTGCTAGGTTGGGAGGAGCAGGGACTGAGCAACAGGAGCTCACCCCATCACGCGGATTCGAACCGCCAACCTTCTGATCGGCAAGTCCTAGGCTCTGTAGTTTAACCCACAGCGCCACCCGCGGTACCACCAAATGCTGCACCAGCTGAAGTTTCTGAAATGTCTGTAGAGGCAGTCCTATGCATAGCATGTTACAGTCCTCTATCCTAAAGGTTACCAAAGAATAGATGACAGAAGTTAAGCTGTCCCTGTCCAGACAGGAGTGCAGCTAGGCCACCAGCTGAAGCTGATAGAAGGCACTCTGGGCCACTGAGGCGACCTGAGCCTCAAGTAACCGCAAAGGATCCAGGAGTACCTGCAAGCTGTGCATGCTCCTTCAGAGGGAGTGTAACCCCATCAAGAGCAGGCCACCTCCCAGCCATCCGGTCTAGGGAACTGCCCTCTAACAGTACCTTAGTCGTATCTGGATTGAGCTTCAGTTTGCTGGTGCTCATGCAGGCCATTACCGAGGCAAGACACTGGTCCAGCACTTCCACTGCCTCACCTGCAGATGTAAAGGAGATGTAGAGCTGTGTGTCATCAGCATATTGCTGGCAATGTACTCCAAACCTCTGGATAACGCCACCCAGCGGTTTCATGTAGATGTTAAACAATGTGGGGGGATAGGACTGAGCCCTGTGGAACCCCACATTCAAGGTTCCCAGGGCTGAAAAACATTCCCCAAGTAACACCGTCTGGGAATGACCATCCAAGTAAGACTGGAACCACCACAAAGCAGTGCCACTGACCCCTAACGTGGACAGCCACTCCAGAAGGATATCATGGTTGATGGTATCCAAAGCGGCTGAGGTTTGGGGGTGTCAAAGCTAATTTCATTGGAGGAAATAGCCAGACCCAAGTTTGTATTAGGGCGTAGTAATGGTTGTGGTGGACCCACTGATTATTAGCACATGTTATTAGCACATGTAAAAGCTAGTTTTTGGGTGCTGCTGCGGTGGGACCGTCCATAAGTAGGCTCAGGTTTGTATATATGTGAAAATGAAGCCATATATACTGCAATCTCTTGTTGTTGTTGTTGTTTAGTCGTTTAGTCGTGTCCGACTCTTCGTGACCCCCTGGACCAGAGCACGCCAGGCACCTCTGTCCTCCACTACCTCCCGCAGTTTGGTCAAACACTATCCAACCTTCTCGTCCTCTGTCGCCCCCTTCTCCTTGTGCCCTCCATCTTTCCCAGCATCAGTGTCTTCTCCAGGGAGTCTTCTCTTCCCATGAGGTGGCCAAAGTACTGGAGCCTCAGCTTCACGATCTGTCCTTCCAGTGAGCACTCAGGGCTGATTTCCTTAAGAATGGATGCAGTCCATGGGATCTTCTTGCAGTCCATGGGACTCTCAAGAGTCTTCTCCAGCACCATAATTCAAAAGCATCAATTCTTCGGCGATCAGCCTTCTTTATGGTCCAGCTCTCACTTCCATACATCACTACTGGGAAAACCATGGCTTTAACTATACGGACCTTTGTTGGCAAGGTGACGTCTCTGCCTAATTAATGAAGAAAGCACAAACCCTGGTTAAATGCCAAGACCCCTGGAATTCTGTGCATAGAAAGATAGAAATGTAGAACTGTAGAGTTGGAAGGGGACATGAGGGTCATCAAGTCCAAACTCCTGCAATGCAGGAATGTTTTACCCAACAGAGGAGACTGGGGTGGAATGGATATGTGCATTTTGTGCGGATGTTTTGGTTGGAGAACAGGATTACAAAGTCCATGGAAGTATGAATTTTGAAGGGTAGCTGTCTCTGTCTGCAGTTCCTAAAGTCCAAAGTTGGACCAAATAACCTTTTTTTGTATGCCCGGACAAAAGTAGTTGTCTATGGAGTGTGTTAAATTGATCGCTTTCCAGAATCTCATCCTCCCCAGATGGGATTTCAAAAAGGCTATTGCCAGAACAAAACTCAGAAGAGAAAAGGAATGTTTGAACTGATATTTACGTGTTTAGGAGTAATGGCATTCTGGGTGGTGCAAAGGAGGATAATGGCTCTCTTACCTTTAATTGTCATGTAGAAGAAGGAATTCCACAAAACAGGTGCAGAATTTTCACACCTTGTATGTCCAGCAGCACCTGCTAAGATTCCTCCCTCTATATTGTATCTTTAATAAAGTTACAGGGCCCCTGAACTCCTGTCACTCTAATTACACTGTATGTGCAAAATTAAACTAAAGACATCACCACATAATTTATTCATTATTTAATTAATTTATTAGACATCTGCTTGTGTTGAGGTGGCTTATGGTGTTGTTGTTGTTGTTTAGTCGTGTCCGACTCTTCATGACCCCATGGGCCAGAGCACGCCAGGCACTTCTGTCTTCCACTGCCTCCCGCAGTTTGGTCAGACTCATATTTGTAGCTTCGAGAACACTGTCCAACCATCTCATCCTCTGTCATCCCCTTCTCCTTGTGCCCTCAATCTTTCCCAACATCAGGGTCTTTTCCAGGGAGTCTTCTCTTCTCATGAGGTGGCCAAAGTATTGGAACCTCAGCTTCACGATCTCTCCTTCTAGTGAGCACTCAGGGCTGATTTCCTTAAGAATGGATCGGTTTGATCTTCTTGCAGTCCATGGGGCTCTCAAGAGTCTCCTCCAGCACCATAATTCAAAAGCATCCATTCTTTGGCGATCAGCCTTCTTTACGGTCCAGCTCTCACTGTGGATTATGGTATAACTATATAAATGGAATTTACGCATGGACTTATGCAGGCAGAAGATGTAAACACAAACTGATCTAACAGCCAATAAAACAACCTGTCCCCTCGAGTGTACACCCCTCTGGGTACTCTTGAGTCTGTTTCTCTCCTCTTGCCAGATCTGAGCATTCATTGCTGCCCATGCTGGAATCATTAGGTGCTCTGGCCTCCTCTCTTTCCCTGCTGGTTTCCTTTTGTGAAACAAACTCTCATCTTTTTGGCCAAGGAATGCCATCTGTTCTGTCTCTACAATCCAGCTGTTTCGCCTCCTTTAATCCCACCCTATTCCCCTGGTGTCTTGGGAAATGCTACTGTATTCCAGTTTGTTTTGATCTTGAAATTAAAACCTCTTTGCACCCATGCACCCCATTCCACAGCTGCTCCTTAGCCTTTGGATAAAAGTGAGGATTACTTGGGCCTTTTTGAAAGGATGGGGTGGATGGCCCAAGAAGAGGCTCCCCATTGTAATGTTAACACTTGATATCAAGGTGCCTCTCTAATGAGCCACTCTGGGGAACTGTAATTAAACTTAAAAAATCAGGAGTCATTTTCTGATTTAATTTTTTTCTGTACACTAAATCCAGGCTACAGGTTTGTGGAGATGGGGCAGGAGAAAGTAAATAGTCCCTTTTTAATTTACTTTTTTTAAAATAGAAAGCTGAAGTTTGGTTTAGGGCTTATTATTTCAGCAAGTTAGAGTTTGCTTGTTTCTCTGAGATACCAGTCTCCAAATTCTCAGGTAAAGGTGTGGGAAGAAAGAATATTTTTATCCACTGACTGCCTCCAATCTCTCTCAGTTCTGAAGTAGTATGTCAGCGTTTGCCCCTTGATTTGCCGTCAGCTTCCTGCTATATTTCTGTGGCCCAAGCAGTGAATGCAATTCACACAGTTTCTAAGGAACATGGCTTTTGAACACCTGTTGTCTGTGGAAATTTATGGATACAAAAAAGTTGCTAACACTTTTTGTCCTGAGGGGTGTGTGGGATAGAGAGACAAGGCTATGGGGTGAAACTATTTGTTTGTATTGTTTTTGATATATTAAAAAACCAATGACAATATTTTTGGGAGGGAGGGAAGAGAGTGAATGCAATGGTGCCCTCACTTGCAAGATAACAGAAAATCAATCAAGACATGGAACTGGGGTGCATCTCAAGCAAGTCCCATCTTCAGAACCATCTTTGCTGCCTGGACTACACCCTGAAAATCCAGACATAAAAGTTGTTGAGCTTTTTAAAATTTTACCCAAAAGTTTCAATAATAATAATAATAATAATAATAATAATAATAATAATAATAATAATTTAAATGAAATTTACCAAAAACTACACTTCTGACATGGGCTGACATATATCTGGATTTTCCAGGACATGCATTTTTTTTGGCCTGAATGCTGTTTACTAGGGGCGAATACCGGCGATGTCTGGGAAATTCCAGACATGGCAACCCTATTAACTACAGCCCTTAAAAAGTGCACTACTATGAGTACTAAAAAGGTAAAGGGTAAAGGGACCCCTGACCATTAGGTCCAGTCATGTCTGACTCTGGGGTTGCGGTGCTCATCTCGCTTTATTGGCCGAGGGAGCCGGAGTACAGCTTCTGGGTCATGTGGCCAGCAGGACTAAGCCGCTTCTGGCGAACCAGAGCAGTGCACAGAAACGCTGTTTACCTTCCCACCGGAGTGGTACCTATTGATCTACTTGCACTTTGACATGCTTTCGAACTGCTCGGTTGGCAGGAGCTGGGACCGAGCAACGGGAGCTCACCCAGTTGTGGGGATTCGAAATGCCGACCTTCTGATCAGTAAGTCCTAGGCTCTGTGGGTTAACCCACAGTGCCACCCGCGTCCCTACTATGAGTACTACTTGGCTGCTAAAAGGGAAGGGATATATTACATGAATGAATCAATATTGCTAAACATTTGTTTATGCAGATATTCATGCACTGAGTATAACATATTGTGCTACACAGATAGCACATGTAGGAGCCAATATTATCAACATTCAGTTAGATGTTTCCAAGGCCTGCACAATATAAGACTGAATGCAGCCCTGACTCAGACAATTGCATGTGAAGACATTGCAAGTACTTCTGTTTCTGGCTTCTGCAATGTCTCTTGGACTGAGAGGCATGGGATTATGTGAGTTTTTCCAACCAAGGGCCCTGCTTGGCCACCTGCACCTGAGATTCCTTCAGGGTGTGGTTTCTAGGAGAGAGGAAGCTTTGTGCTTTGTTGTGAGGAGGATTTGAGGGAGAGCAGAAGAAAAGCAAAAAAGGAAGAGAAGAAAGGAAGAGAAGAAGAGGGCTGCAGAGAGACCTGTGGTGGTGCAAAAAGATAAAGCAGAGAGAAAAGGAAGGGGCAGTAACAGAGATGGAGTTGTAGAAAGAAGTAGAGGGCGATGGGGAGAGAAAGCCGTGAGATGAGGATGCAGAGATACCAGAGCATGTGGATTGGACCGGAGGGAGAAAAGGAGGGTAAGATAATGGAGAAGTGGCGGCAAGAGTCTTAATAGCACAAGGATGGAAGAATGAGGAAATCCCGACGAAAGAACTGTGGCAAGAAAACCTGATGGACTATGCGGAATTGGCAAAACTGACGCACAAACTACGTGCCAAGGATAACGGTGATTTCAAAGATGAATGGGAACCTTTTATGGGATATTTGAAGAAGCAACAAAATGAACTGGAGTCTTTGGCAGGTTTTGAATAAACATTTACAAACTTTTTATTGTAATATATAGATAGATAATTTGAGGATCTTTACAATTTTATAACATGCGGACAGAAAGAAGTGTTGAGAAACCAGAGAAAGGAGCTGAGGGGAGTCTGGGGGTGAGGTGGGAGGTTGGCTTTTCTGTTTGGGGGGGATGGAGGGGGGAACAATGTGGATGATGCACTTTTGTTAAAATTATTGTGTTGAAATTTCTAAGAAAAAAATAATATATATATATAAAAGATAATGGAGAAGCTCAGAGGGAAACCGGAGGTGATGCAGAGAAAAAAGCAAGCAAGCCAGCATGCTCTGCAGTCCAGAGAGATAAAGTAAATTAAACAGAGAATGGGTAAAAAACAAACAACCACTGAGCCCTTGGGCTGCCTCAAAAAAAAAAAAAAAAAAAAAAAAATGAAGGCAGGAGCACAACATACTTGCAAAAGTTCATGGACGCATCAACTCATTTGTATGTCTATGTTCTGATCTTGATCTGTTGGATGTTGACCGGGGAGGTTTGCTCCAAATTGGGGAGGTCAACAAAGCCTCTCTAGCCTGACCCTCGACTCGCGAGAATGGGATGGTGGAGCCATGCACTCACCAGGCCTTCAGATGACAGGACATACTGCCTTGGCCCATCAGGTGCATTCCTGTGACAGATAACTAGGCCTTGTGTGAATGTACTTTTTCTGGTACTTTTTTTGCTTTTACTGTTTGGATTTTTTGTTCTGTTGCTGCTGGGTTGTGCGATTGATTTACTCTTTTAATGTTGTTTTCTGCTTCAATATTTGTTTGTGTGTTACCCTGGAGAACCTATAGAGGATGGAAGATGAAAGATACAAATAATTTTGTATGTAAATCATTTTTTAAAATCCCGCTTGTCTGTCTGCTCAGATCATTGCCTTTTTCAATAATAATTTTTATTAGTTTTCAATTACAGTCCAGTAACAGCCTCATTATAACAATACCAATTTATAATACAATTATTAATACCAATCATTCAAATACCAAATTATATAATTATATAATTTAGATAAAGTGGGCCCCCGTCTGCTAGATTTGATGATTTGATGGTTTTCTTTATTTCTGCATTCCAAAATCTTACTAATTTCAATTACATTCTGGTCGTAATAATTATTATTCTTACAACAACTGCAATATTAATAACTTATATTCATGTTGACACATTAAATGATTTGTAAAACTACAAGTGAGGAACTCAAACTATATCCATATTCTATATCCATATTCTTCCTGTGTGTGGCAGTTATTCCATTCATGGTGTTTCTTCCTGTTCTTGTAAGATGTTATGTCTTTCTTTCCCCCGGTTCTTGCTGTTATCCGTCATGCCTTGGGTGGAGCTGTTATCCCATTGTTGTTCCAGAAATTTCTCCATTGCAATGGCCCCCACCTGAGAGGGGTCGGAACTGAGTTCCAGTGAGTTCTGGCTGGAAAAGAAGCCCTGCTCATAGTGATTTGGACTGTATTCCCCTTATATCCATTTAAATTTGCCCCAGTTATAAATACCAACAGGGAGATCTCTTCCATCTGATCGGAACAGTTCAGCTAAGCACTGGCAAACTTCAAGGACCAGTTCCAGGAGATCCTGCCCTGCCCTGATATATGAGCCCTGCCTTGTGTTGTTTAGTAAAGTAAAGGTAAAGGTACCCCTGCCCGTACGGGCCAGTCTTGACAGACTCTAGGGTTGTGCGCTCATCTCACTCTAGAGGCCGGGAGCCGGCGCTGTCCGGAGACACTTCCGGGTCACGTGGCCAGTGTGACATCGCTGCTCTGGCGAGCCGGCCCCAGAGCAACACACAGAACGCCGTTTACCTTCCCGCCGGAGTGGTACCTATTTATCTACTTGCACTTTAAGGGTGCTTTCGAACTGCTAGGTGGGCAGGAGCTGGGACCGAACGACGGGAGCTCACCCCGCCGCGGGGATTCGAACCGCTGACCATGCGATCGGCAAGTCCTAGGCGCTGTGGTTTTACCCACAGCGCCACCCGCGTCCCTTTGTGTTGTTTAGGTAGGTTTTAAAATAATTTTTGTTCAGGATTGCGAGAGGGGTCAATAGGGAGTAGTCTCTGTTCTTAATCTCATATTGATGTGATATTTTGGATCAAGTTCATTATATTCAACATATTTTACTGCTGTTACTATGATTGTGATTATGCTATTTTATACGTTACATGGTTTCAAGTTGTTTTGACTTTTGTAAGGTGTCGTGGATACTCTATTTTGTATAATTGCTCTAAATGTAAATAAATAAATAGAGAAAATAATTGTAATAATAGTAAATTCTATTACATTCTGGATATATATGCAATTACTGAAATATGAAAAAAAATCCATTTAACAGCATTTAAATTATCATTATTGATCAGAAGCGAAGCATCCACCAACAACTTTGGCTCATCAATTTATTGCTTGTGTTGTGTGTGTGTGTGTGTGTGTTTGGTATTTAGTAGCCTCTGTGAAAAGGATGAGTTGTAACTCGAATAAATAATCCAAACTGGAATTTAAGAATGGGCATGGCAGAAGTATATCCTGAAAATGGAGTGACCAGAAAGTGCTTGATAAAGGCCAGATGTGCTCATTAGGGAAAGGAACCCCCTGAGTTGGAGCGCAGTTTTGTCTGTGTGAGCAAAGCTAACAGAAGGCCTATTGTAACCATGTAAGTGGTGCGAAGGCATAGGGTGGAATTTCAATGATCCTGAGGCAAGGGACCACTTAGAGATCTGCAAAACTGGCAGCCCTCTGTCCAAACCTCACTGAAAAGGCCATGCTTAGACAAAATGTTATGTTAAAGCGGATTTGTTTTTAATGCAAACATGGTAACCGTAAACTTATTTTAAAGGTGCTTTCAGGAATCATTTCTCCTCCATCCGCACAGGAAGCAAATCTCTACAGCCTGAAATATCCTTTAAAGATACAGTCAGCTAACTGGAGACGGGGGGGGGGGGTAGTTATTATTCCAGTGTTCCTGGGGCCCCAGACACGCTAGCAAGCTGAGATTTATCTACCAGAAAGAGCAGTGGCAGAGCCCTCATGTTGTTCTGCTACCCTTGTGACATTCAGGCCATGCCAATGTTGCTTTATATAAGAAGCCATTGTTGAAATGGAGCTTAATTCATAAAAAGTGCACTTCCATGGTGAAATGTAGCAGATAAGCTCCCAATCAAATAGCAATTGGCTACTCTTCCCTCTAGTTCTATTGATCACTTGCCCTCAATATTACAGCTGATAACAATTCTGTTCAGGGGGGAAAACACAAAGGGAGAGAAGCTTCCTTGCTTGAGGCCAATGCAGAACTGTAACAAGAGCAGTGTTAGTGAATGTGGGGCAACCCACGGCCCTTTTACACTTTTTAAAAAAGCATTTCATAATTACATATTTTATATGTAATTATGTGCTCTGCCCATGTAATACCAATCTTAAGAGATCTGTGCTGGCTTCCAGCGTGTCTCTAGGTGTCCTCTAAAGCCTTGAGTGGCTTGGGACTGTTCTTCTCCGAGTTTAAGACCAGCATCAGAGGACCTTCTGCAGGTGTCCACAGCAGGTGAAATTAGCATGGTGGCAACTAGAGTTAACCTTTTCTGTGGACAGCCCTCCTCTACCACGGAAGGGAAGCCCCAAGCCTTCTATCATTCAGGCTCAGGGTCTTAGCAATGCCCTTGCTACAGGAGGGCAAGGCTGTGAACTGCTGTGCCATATCTAAAATGAGTTAAATCCCAGGGTAAGGAGACCGAAATGGTGGTGGTGGGAAGTTCTTTCACATGGTCCCTATGCTCCAGTCTTCTCCCATTCTGAAATTTGAACCCTCCCCCCCTTTTCTTCCAGTATCAATCTAATTCTCTTTCTGTGGTAATAGAGAGGCTGGCAATAAAGACATGGAATACGTATTGGAAACCCACAGTAAAGAGGCTACCAACTCAGGAAGAGTTTGATGGGACATATTGAAGCCTCTTGAGGAAATAAATGGCCACATCCCACCAGCCGCTGCTTCCTGCTTGGAGGGACACCACCTCTGAGCTCCCAGGCTCTGCTCCAAAGTCTCAGGAAACCTGGGCCAAAAGGTGTCAAAGAAGGATAGAACCTTTTTTATGTATGCAACAACAGCAGCAAGAATACTCATCGCAAAACATTGGAAGACACAAGATTTGCCCACCAGGGAAGAATGGCAGATGCAAGTGATAGACTACATGGAATTGGCAGAAATGACTGGCAGAATCCGAGACCTGGGAGAAGAGTCAGTGGAAGAGGACTGGAAGAAATTTAAAGACTACCGTTTCATAAGACTAAGGGTAAAGATAGAATAATATTATGTCAAATTTAAATAAATTGATATAAAGGGGAAAATTGGAGACATAATAGTTGAAACGTATAACACAAAATAAGATTTGAAAGAGGGGGAGGCACTGCTGAACAAGATTGTGTAAAAGGGAACACAGAAAAGGGAGACGTGAGGGAGTCTGGAAGGAGGATTAAGAAAATAATAAGTAAGAAATTGGCTTTTTAATCCTTTTCTTAATGTCTTTTTTCTTTTTCTTTTTTTTTTGGTGTGTTTTACTGTATTTTTCTGTTTTTTTCGTGATTGTGATGGTGTTTTTCTTTTCTTTTTTTCTTTTCTTGTTTAGAATGTGAAATTTGTTTTACTGTTTAAAACTTCAATAAATATCTTTAAAAAACAACAACAAAGTCTCAGGAAACCTGGCAACCTGGCTGGTGAGTAGCAGTAGCAGAAGAGGAAGGGGCAGGACAGGGGGCTTCAGGACATTATGTAGGGGAAAGTACAGTAAGAACCAGAACCCTCTCCAGTGAGTGCAGGTCCTCCCCCTTGGGCTGCATTTAGTCCAAATAGCAGGCACCTGCCCCATTCCTCACATTATGCCTGACGCATGCTGTGCTGCTTTGCTCTTCCACGAGATCCTCTGTCAATGGCCTCTTGCCATGGTTTTCCCAGTAGTGATGTATGGAAGTGAGAGCTGGACCATAAAGAAGGCTGATCGCCGAAGAATTGATGCTTTTGAATTATGGTGCTGGAGGAGACTCTTGAGAGTCCCATGAACTGCAAGAAGATCAAACGCATCCATTCTTAAGGAAATCAGCCCTGAGTGCTCACTGGAAGGACAGATCGTGAAGCTGAGGCTCCAGTACTTTGGCCACCTCATGAGAAGAGAAGACTCCCTGGAGAAGACACTGATGCTGGGAAAGATGGAGGGCACAAGGAGAAGGGGATGACAGAGGACGAGATGGTTGGATAGTGTTTTCGAGGTTACCAGCATGAGTTTGACCAAACTGTGGGAGGTAGTGGAGGACAGAGGTGCCTGGCGTGCTCTGGTCCATGGGGTCACGAAGAGTCGGACACGACTAAACGACTAAACAACAACAACAACAACAACAACAAAATGGCTTAGAAGTGGGCGGGCAGTCGCTCCCTGGTACAGCATAGAGAATCCCAGATAAATTTTGTGAATGTGCAAGAACTTAACAAGATACAGTGGGAAATGAGAACAGACTGCAGGATTTGACTGTCAGCATTTATCTATGTATTTCCAGAAAGTTAAAACATGTATTTCTCCTTACAGGCATTCACAAAATTCATCTGGGATTACGATCATTCGCATGTGTTGACATTTTGGTCATTTATGTGAAGGTTTCCAGGATGGTTACAGAGAAGCCCCCATGCAACTTCCAGAGTGAGAATTGGTGAGGCCTGAAACATAGCCCTGCCCAAGCTTCATTGTCTTGTGAAAAGAACTGCTCTCGGGTATCATCCTGTCTCTACACTGTAGATGATTTGTTTTGTTCCTATAGTGCCATCTGTGTGCCTGATGCTTTTAAAAAGTGCAAGAGACCCATAACCTAACATTTGACACAGGAGACAACAGAGAAAGGGGGAGGAAATAGGAGGTGCAAGTAACTATGTCAGCTTCAGACTATGTTACTGACATCTCCTGCTCATACCACTTTCACCATTCCTGAGCCATCCTCCCACCATTGCCAGAGAGCCAGAAGGGTGGTGGGAGGGTGGATTAGGGATCACACTGAGTCCCCGGCTCAGAGATCAATGGCCGTACAAACAACCATGGCAAACAGCTGCCCTACCTTGCAACATGCTGAAATCAGGCACACCTAATCAGTCAGCCATAGGCTACTCTAATGTCTATTTTGACTTTCTTACCTGGGATGACAGTGTCTCATACATTTCCTGCATTGCTGTCTATTACCGGTATCTTGTCTGTCAAGAAAAGCATTCTCTGTGAAATATCTCTCTCTCTCTCTCTCTCTCTCTCTCTCTCTCTCTCTCTCTCTCTCTCTCTCTCTCTCGCCACAGACCAAAGCACCTTTATCAACGCCTTTAAACCATGGCACTGAATCAATTAAGAAATGCTTATCTTTGAAAAATAAAGCCAGCCTTTCTGTAAGCAGGTAAGACTGCCCACACATGTATGGGAAAATGTCCTTCTCTGCATGAGCAAAATACAGTGGTACCTCGGGTTACAGACACTTACAGATGCTTCAGGTTACAGACTCCGCTAACCCAGAAATAGTACCTCGGGTTAAGAACTTTGCTTCAGGATGAGAACAGAAATCGTGCAGCGGCGGCGTAGCAGCAGCAGGAGGCCCCATTAGCTAAATTGGTAACTCAGGTTAAGAACAGTTTCAGGTTAAGAACGGACCTCCAGAACGAATTAAATACTTAACCCAAGGTACCATTGTATATCATGCCAGTACTTCATTAATTCAAATATAGTGCAGTTGTGAAACTGAAACATTTCATAAGAAGCAAGCAAGGCAAAAAAAAATTGCCAAAGTGCTGGCTATTATTATTTTCTTATTCTGTTTTGCTAGCCAGTTGTGAGTAGCTTGCTTAACTACTGAAGAAGAGGCCCTCCATCCCAGCAATATCTTCCTTTGTAAACAGAGTTGGGCATTTTTTGGCTAAGAGTTTCCTTACTTCATGGCTGTCCTTTTCCTCCTATGGATTAGAGAAATATCAGATAAACCTACGTTGGCTCTTTTAAGGGCAGAATCATGAATGTGATCTTGACTGATTCTATAACAAATCCTAGCAATGTTCCATGGGAGAAATAAATTGCAAGAAAGGTTTGACTAAAACCTTTGGTACAGATAATTGCTGCTGTGTATTAGTTTCAGGGAAAAAGATTTCTCAAACCAAGCAATAACTGTAGACCCCTGTAATGGTCTATTATGGTGGTTGGGAATCCAAAAGCAACTGTGGTATAATGCTTTTATGAGGACCAGCTAAAAAGTTATAAGTGGGACACGGGTGGCGCTGTGGGTAAAAGCCTCAGCGCCTAGGGCTTGCTGATCGAAAGGTCGGTGGTTCGAATCCCCGCGGCGGGGTGCGCTCCCGTTACTCGGTCCCAGCACCTGCCAACCTAGCAGTTCGAAAGCACCCCTAAGTGCAAGTAGATAAATAGGGACCGCTTCCTAGCGGGAAGGTAAACAGCGTTTCCGTGTGCGGCTCTGGCTCGCCAGAGCAGCGATATCACGCTGGCCACGTGACCCGGAAGTGTCTCCGGACAGCGCTGGCCCCTGGCCTCTTGAGTGAGATGGGCGCACAACCCTAGAGTCTGTCAAGACTGGCCCGTACGGGCAGGGGTATCTTTACCTTACCTTTTAAAAAGTTATAAAGAAGTAAGCAAGCTTTTGAGTTCTTCATGAGAATCTCTGTTAAACTAAAAACAAACAAAAAAATTAAAAAGAGGGTGACAAGAGAGAAATAGGCATTGCTGAGAATGATGAAAAGCCCAGTTTGTAATAGTCTTGATCTGGATAAGAAGTGGTATTATGCAGCCGCAATTAGGTAAGACTATGCATGATACAAAAAGATTTCGAGCTGCACCAAAGGCTAGCAGTACAAAGAAGCATTTTCTTTGAAAATGTAAAAGCTAGCAGTGGAACAAATGGTATAAATTCTAGAGTGGCACTGATAGAAAATTAAAAAATACTTCCAGGAAATCCAAACCATGTAATTGAAATCTCAAATACCTTTGAAGATTTACAAGTCATAAAAAAGAGGGAGGAAACCCCTTGCTCCTCTTGGAAGTGTGCAATATTCATTGTGACTTTCTATTCTTCCGCCTACAATTGCTGGCAGATTCCGGCCGCTTTGCAGAGTGCTCTGAGCGAGGAGCCACAAGTGGCAGCACGGCAGTAAATTTGGTGTCTGCAAGGACCCTGCAGAAAGCATGTGATTTAATTTCAAGCAACAGGTGCTCAAAAGTAAACATTGTATAGCACTGAACAACACGGACATTTCAAGTTATTTTTAAAATAATAAATATAGAAATTTGTATGACAACACATATAAAAATACATATATTTACACATCAAAATCCTCATTTGCTATGGCCTTCCTAGTCTCCTAAACCTATTAATGCCTTACAATTGCACCAAACAATAATTAATTATGTATTTTCACAATAACAAATAATTTAACCCTGCTTCAAGATCATTGTAACACAGATCTTCAATATTCCTCTATAATACTTAGTGTTTTAGATATGCAATTAATTTAAATAGCTCAATTTGCTCTCACAGCATTTTTGTGTAATTTTTTGGCACTGAAGAAAAATGCCCCCTTTTCTTCCCCTTTTTTTGACACTTCTAATGAAAATAGTCACTGAATTCATTTACTTTCCCTCACTTTCACTTGTCCTCAGTAAAATCATCACACAGCCAAATCTGATTGGCCCATGTGGCATTATGATGTAATCGCCTTCACTAAGTGCACTTTGCCTGAGTGTGCAATTAGCCACACAATTATTCCTGGGAAGTGGAGAAAGAAGGAGCAGTCAGGAATGTGCAAAGAAGGGCACAAAACCAACAGCCACCAGAGAAAGGGAAAATACCATTTATCTCGATGGGATAAAAGTGAATATTTGCACAAATTATTTTTTTTTGCTGGGGGGGGGGCAGGGACTAAGGTTCTACTCCACCAAATGTAGTAATTTCTGCTGAAAAACTGGAACTGGGGTTTGTTCGCTGGTGTTTCCCATTGTTCTCGCCCTGAGTGTACATTTACCTTAAGGGCACGAAGATGAGTCACCATATACAAATGTAGCCCAAAGGAGGCCAGGCTGTCTGGAATATTTAGCTGCTGAGAGGAAAAGCAAACTATAATGTTAAAATAAATATTCATTTTGGGCTTTTCTTGTCATTTTACAACTAGTTATTTTGCACTGAAAGCATTTTGTACCTTTTCTGTTTCAAGTGCTGAGTTTGTGTAAAATTTATGGTTAAGACGAGCCTTTCTACCAGAGAAATTAAAACCAAAATATCTCCTTAACTTCAGGACTACATCAGAAACGCAATAAGCACGCCAATAAATCAGAGGGGGGAATTCTTTGGTATTCATTGCAGAAGCAGCTCCAGGACTGGGTGAAGGGCCTTATTCCATAAAATCATCACAAGGCAGCAACAATAAAAATACTCTGCACTGCAAAATGAGTGTTTTCCATCCTGCATTTATTGTAATATTACCGTGGAGCAATCAGGCTCCCACTGAATCCATCTGCAGTACATTTGGATGTTCATAAACATATTTTTCACCACCATTACACTCAATATCAATACGGGAAGTTTCAATTTGCAAGCCTAAAATGATTTCTTTATCTGTTCTCAAGCTGTGCCGTCGGAATGAATCCCGGTGATCTATGGCTACAATTACTCAATACTGGATTAAGTGCAGCTACATTATGCAAATGGTTACTGTGATTAGGAAACTGCCTGCAGGCTAATGTGCTGCCAAAGAATACCACGCCATTTTAGAAGATCTTGTTCGCTCTCTACAAATTCAGATGTGAATCCCCATTTTTGTTTGTAACTAAATGCATATCGCATGAAAATGTAAGAATTACAGACGCTGATAAATTCATATGTAATATCCCACCCCCTTCCAAAAATGACTACCACAGTTTCACTGCCCTACTGCCTTCCTGGTTCAGAATGATGGTTTAGCTGCTGGATCTGAAGAGGTGGCAGCCTTCTTGGTGGAAGCCCTGAACTGACGCCAGCCATGAAGACGGGCCATGGGGAGCCTTGCTTAAGCAACAGGTTCTGCATGAGTTCTGTGGATTCCTATATCCTTTGTCATTCTTATGGTCCCAACTGCCGTTTTGTCCCAGAACTCCTGGTTCCCAGCTCCTAGTTCCCAGCTCAAGGTTTTGCTTCTAGCATTTAAAGTCCTAAACAACATGGGAACAGCCACCTTGGGCAAGTGAAGCAAAGAGAGAGTTGCGCTTTCCCCTGTGTGTGATAAAACCAGCGGCACATGCCTTTATTTCCTGACAGAGGCGGACTTTGCTACTATGGTGCCTCAGCCAGGCTAAAATTTGATGCCCTCTTCCAGCCCTTGCTCTATGCCAGCCTGGGCAAGTGCTTCCAGGGTGGCATGTGGGCACCCTTTCTGCTTGGCGCCCAGTGAGGGGAAACTGGTCGTGCTGCCCTAAAATTGCCTCTGTTACTGATAAGAGAAGTCCAACACATGCTGAAATTTGAAATGGGAAGATCTCAGTGAGTTGGCTTTTCCTTTCACTCACTGCTAAAACAGCATTTAAACAGAGCCTACTCTGCTGAGGAGTTTTACCGAGGACCAGAACAGGGTTTCTTCCTCTAGGTGGCCAATGCTCAGAAGTTTTTCTCAGATGCTTAATTTTTTATATAATTACAAATTCTGCTGCTGAGGAAAGTTACTTCCTTCTGCCCTGCAAAATTATCTGACAATTTCTATCCTCCCCCCCCCCCCAATTTTTTAAATTAGTTTTCACAATATTATAAACAAACACACACACACACACACACACACACACACACACACACACGACAAACAAACATAAATCATAGCCTTATTGAAAATTACATTTATTAACTTTGTTAAGTGACTTCCTCGCTTCCCCTTGGCTGAATTTCATTGCATGTCCTTTTAACGGTTTTCCTAATCCCAATTCTTATGAAATTTAACATTACAGTGGTACCTCGCAAGACGAATGCCTCGCAAGACGGAAAATTCGCAAGACTAAAGGGTTTTTGGTTTTTTTGAGCTGCTTCGCAAGACGATTTTCCCTATGGGCTTGCTTTGCAAGACGGAAACGTCTTGCAAGTTTGTTTCCTTTTTCTTAAAACCGTTAATACAGTTGCGACTTGACTTCGAGGAGCAACTCATAGCACGCGGTGTGGTAGCCTTTTTTGAGGTTTTTGAAGACTTTGGTGATTTTTGAAGCTTTTCCAAAACTTTTCCGAAACCGTGCTTCGCAAGACGAAAAAACTCGCGGAACGAATTAATTTCGTCTTGCAAGGCACCACTGTAACATCCTTAAATCTTCACCTTATGGAATTAAACATATTAATTCATTACTTAACATAAATAAAATCCTAAGCCAATTAAGTATCTGCAAGCTATTTTCAGTTAACAAATTTAGTTAGATAATCATTAAATTTATTCCACTCTTCCTGATACTCCTCCTCCTTCTGGTCGCGGACTCTTCCGGTTAGGTCTGACAATTTCTAAGGACCTGGTTGTGAATGTCCAAGTGCATACGTACCAGAAAACAGAGACTTGTTTACAATTTCCTTTCTCCTTTTATATTTTTGGTTTTCATTGTTCTTCTTTATTTCACACCCCATGTGTGGCATATAATGATGGACGGCTGTGAAACTTTCCTAAGCAATTTTTTCATGTGACTCTTACATTGTATGAGTTGGAGAACACAAGTCCATAGGAAGCAAAATTTTAGTTTAACTTTGCATATGCCCAAGATTAATCTACAAATCTGACCAACTCAATTGCCACCAGATCTACAGCTAGCATTATACATATGTATTACAAATGAAAATCAGGTTGATTGGTGAACAAAGAGTAGATTTATGTTGTGCAAGTCTTCCGAAAGGCTTCATAACGGAAGAACTTGCGGAAGCAGACCAAGGCTTATCAGTATGCATTTACTTGACATTGGTAGCAGTGAACAAAACACAGTGTAGGTAGGCGCTTAAATATAAAAACTCCAAAATTTAGCTGCATTTAGTTCAATTCCCACCAACACACTTTCATTTTTGAAAAAGTAGATTGCTAATTTCAGGCATCTTGATGTTTAGAGAAAAAGGCTACATATGTATTTTGCGCATGAGCATAAGAATATCCATGTAGCAGCAAAACCGGATACCTTCATCTGCCTCAGCTGCAGCAAAACATGTCTGCCCTCTGGTAGCACAAGGATGGAAGACTGAAGAAACCCCAACTAAAGAATCATGGCAAGAAAAATTGATGGACTATGCAGAACTGGCAAAACTGACACATAAGCTACGGGACAAGGATAACTGTGACTTTAATGATGAATGGGAACCTTTCACAAAGTATCTGAAGATGCAACAAAGTGAACTGGACTCCTTGGCAGGTTTTGAATAAACATTCACAAACTTTTTATTGATAATAATCAGCTAAATAGTTTGAGGATCTATACAACTTTGTAACATGCAGAAAACAGCATTCTTAGAGAAATCAAAGACTGGAACTGAGGGAAGGTGGGGGGTGGGGGCGGGTGGGTTTTGGGGGGGGAGGGAGGGAGGGAAAATGGGGGGGGGGACAAGGATGATATGTTTTTGGATAATATGTCTTGTTTTAATTTTGAATAAAAAAAACTAAAAACAAAAACATTTCTGCCCTGCGTTGGTGTGCAGGCGCTGTGACTCTCCAATGGATTGACTCTTACATTGTCTCCTAAGACAGACAGATGCCAACAATTGAGCTTGCGTCAGGTCAGTGGTGTTCCTCCAAAGCAGGCCAAATGAATAACTGGCTTTACTGTTTGTATTATGATGTGGCAAGATCTGATTTGATTTGACACCAGTTGGAATGTTAATAATTGAAAATAAATAAAAATTACTTTTTTAAAAAAGCATGCCAAAGGTGTTATGTGTGAAAAGAAGCCATCTCTGCATCTGTTGTGGTAAACGTCTTCTATTTTCTATTTATTTCTATATTTGGGATCCAGCGTAAGAGTCTTGGTACGCCTAGGAATGTACCCATCTTCACCTAAGCTTTACAAGTCAACCGAAGCTGGCCTCTTTCAACCAGGTCTGTGGCGATTCCTAGCTGTGATTATGTGCTGCAAATGACAAAATAAGAATCCTTCTATGAAATGTGACAGTTTAGCAAAATCATTAGATTTCCCTGCAAACTTCCTTGCCCCCTGCAACCACTTGGATCAGCAGAATGGCCACTGCTGCAGCTGCCACCTGATCCCCGCTTGTGTTTGTAAGAACTCGGTCATTTAGTATAGCAGCACTTGCACTTGGGGACTCCCTGCCTAGGGAGACCAAGCAGGCACCTTCACGGGACTCTTTTCGATGCCTGCTAAAAACACTCCTCTCTAGACAAGCCTACATGGGTGCTTAGAAAGTCCAGGTAGTTTAAATCCGATTTAGAATTTTAAGTTTTGTATTTTTTTGAAGTAGGGTTGTAATGTTTTTCTTGGTTTTACTGTTTTCTCTTTTGTAAAACGCTTTGAGGCTTTTTACAACCCAGCAGTACAGTGATACCTCGGATTACATACGCTTCAGCTTACATACGCTTCAGGTTACAGACTCTGCTAACCCAGTAATAGTACCTCGGGTTAAGAACTTTGCTTCAGGATGAGAACACAAATCGTGCTCCGGCGGCGCAGCAGCAGCAGGAGGCCCCATTAGCTAAAGTGGTGCTTCAGGTTAAGAACAGTTTCAGGTTAAGTACAGACCTCCAGAATGAATTCAGTACTTAACCCGAGGTACCACTGTATAAAATTTTTATGAACTAAAGAAATAAACAAAACATATGGGCAATTCCTTTTTAAAAATTTTTGTGAAAGGGATATTGGGGGCCTTTCTTGTGAGCAGCGGCTGGGGAGCACAACACCCTTGCCATCCACACCAAGTCTCTGTTCTCAATGTTTACTTTTTTAAAAAATGAGGGGCTTGGGGGGCTTCTTGTTGGTTTGTTGGGGGAGGGGGTCTGCCTGCATTCTGTGTCTGTGCTTTACTTATTTGTGTTTTTTTTCCGGGGGGGGGGGGTTTAGGAGTGGGCAGGATCTGAACAGCTATTCTTCTGCAGAAATGAATATTTTCTAGTGCTGTCAGTGTCTTAGAGGTGACCCTTGGTCCCCAAACGTTGGACTCGGGTTTCTTCGCTCAGCATATTCCCTTTCCTCTGCCCCCTGCTCTCCCCCCCAACCTGATGCTGAGCCATGCCCTCCCTGTGAGCCGAGAACTGTATTCTGTTCCCCGTAGGTTTTCATTTACAAAACACACCGACTCCACCCAAATATAATGGAAAAACGTGTTTTGGCTGCCTCATATGCAATTCATTTTGTGTCTCTGTGTGTGACAGAGGGAAAAAGAAGGGGAGGAGAAGGAGGGAGGGAGGGAGGCTGAATTAGAAATAGGAATTTGTAGAATTAAGAGAAACAGAACCAAGTAATTATATCGACATCTGATGTATGTTATTTTGTGTTCAGGATAAGATGACATTCTGTATAGAACCTTCTCTCTGATGAGAAATGCATCTTCCCAAGACTCAAACTGCAGGTGACCCAGAGTTCTGGTTCTTTCCTGTGTTGTTTAAACTCCGGCCAGCTGTTTCTGAGCAGCAGAAGAACACCCACCCACACCAAGAAAGGCTGCTTAGCCCTCTCCCAATCTCCTCAATTTAAAGCTGGTTTTTCACACACAGAGGCAAGAGAGAATTGCTGGATCTTTCCCCCCACAGCCTTTCCTTCCACAGGTCGGAAGAGCAGCTTTGGGAGGAGGGAGGATTAACAGGGGGAAGACTCTGCTAGCTTGATAATAACCTCTGTTTTCTTTATTTTAAAAAATAAAATGACTGCCAGCTCACACAGATCTCAGCTAGTGGAAGGGAGAATATCTAGCCAGCATCTGCAAAATGCTGCCAGTATTTTTTTGCTGCCTTTTTGGGTAGATGAAGGTGTTTTCATGCTTCCATCTCCCTCTAGTTAAGTTCCCCTTCATTTATACATTACACTTGCCATCTTGTCCATGCAAGTGCCTTCCCGCCACAATACAGCTTTTCTTTGCACCATTGCAGAATCTTGTGCAAACTCAAACGTTAGGGTCAGAAGTTTGAACTAAGTAAGTCAATACTTGGTTCCTTAGGGCTGCTTAGGTCCTGGTAATCACATTTGCATATTAATCCTCTTTTTATGAGTGCGGAATTTGGACTCATGGGGCAGCATTTGGATCTCATTTCTTTGTTTCATTTGGTCTGTATTATGGGAATTTGAGACTTGTCTTCTGTACTACACTATAGACATAGTGTTTTAGCAGTTGAACCAATGATATATTGCTCATTAATTCATTCCAGGGTGTCCATCTTTCAAATAGCTCAGTTAATCTAATACAGAAAGAAAATCATTCCATTTCCCCAGACTTATCTCTCTCCCTTAGCAAATTGCTGTTATCCCACTTACCTACTAATAGACTCGTGCTTTATCAGAAAGGGCTAGTCATGAACTCGAAGGAATAGAAAAATGTGAGTGAAATTAATCGAACATCATTTGAGAGATGTAATCAAATTCCAACCCCAATATCTGCAAAGGGTTTGCATTGCTGCCTGGCAGTGACAGATACTTCACCTCTTTCATCACCTTATCAAGCAAGTTGTGAAATGAAATATTTAAGTTGACCTGTTCATTCCCAAATACACAGGCTGTAATTCCATTTTAAAATATTCCAAAAGGAACCAACACTCTGCTATAGACATTGAGGCTTTTTCTTGTTGCAACAAATACAAGCAAATCTTTTGCAGATCTGCCTTTCTCTGTGGATTCTGCGTCCCACTGAAATATCACTAATTAATTAGTATACCAAGAGAAGTCAGTGCCTACCAATTGATGATTTCTTTGAAACTGCATGTTCAAGATCACATTTTTCCATATCATGTGGTATGACCAGTTTGGATCAGGACAGTGTAAATGCATACATTTTACAAGGGAAATATCTTTCATGCCAATTAGATGGCAATGTCAAGATAGCTTGATTGATTAAAACTATATGGTCAATTAAAAAGTGCAGCATGCTCTTAATCCCCCCCCCCCCCCCCCGTGTAACTGCATCTCTCTTCTTCCTTCTCTCCTACACAAAAGGAGTGCCTCTTTGGAGATGATGCCTAATTCGCTTATGGTGCGAATTAGTGTCTTTTACTTCAGAATGGTGGTTTTAGTTGTGTGCAACTGTATGCAGGTTTAATTAATTATTCTAACCCTATGCACAGAAATCAAGTGCACACTTGAAAATCTCATGAATTTAACAGGGGAGTAATTACATGTATTTAAATTTTTTGCCAAATAAGTTATAATCCACCATTCAAATTTAGAATCCATATTTTAATTTTAAATTACCTTTAACCCCAAAATTCAAAATTTTAAGCACAATCTGATGTAGGTTCACTTGAAATGTACTGAGTTCGGTTGCACTAACTCCCGGGATAGAGTGCATTGGATTGCACCTTTGCAGTCTGATCCCATAAATGTCCACTTGGAAGACAAATGAGATTTACTCCCAGGTTGGAGGGCAGAGGACGGCTGGGATAGTCTTCTTGCCGTGTTGTTCCTGACTACATCCATTAAGGTAAGAAACCCAAATGAGGGGCCCAGTGCGTAAAGATCTGTAAATCACCAGTCTAATGAAGGTGCAGGCAGGAAAATGGTGAGTGATCAGGTAAAGGTAAAGGTAAAGGGACCACTGACTGTTAGGTCCAGTCTCGGGCGACTCTGGGGTTGCGGTGCTCATCTCGCTTTACTGGCCAAGGGAGCCAACGTTTGTCCGCTCCGCAGACAGTTTTTCTGGATCATGTGGCCAGCATGACTAAGCCGCTTCTGGCAAACCAGAGCAGCACACAGAAACGCTGTTTACTTTCCCGCCGGAGTGGTACCTATTTATCTACTTGCACTTTGACGTGCTTTCGAACTGCTAGGTGGGCAGGAGCAGGGACCAAACAAAGGGAGCTCACCCGTCGCGGGGGTTCAGACCTTCTGATTGGCAAGCCCTAGGCTTTGTGGTTTAACCCACAGCGCCACCCGTGTCCCATGAGTGATCAGGTAGGGTTGGGGAAAAACAAGGGACAGTGGTATGAGCTCCTGTTACATAATAACTGAGAAAGGGCAGGGCTGAGGAAAAGGAGAAGAATTCAAGGGTTAAGACAGAAATACATTGAAACCCAGACTACCCTCCTTCCGTACCTGAAAGCTAGTAAGAAAAAAATCTAGTTATAGAGCAGAAATCAGGAGAAAGCACAGAAAGGCTCTATAATCATATATATTGTTATTGATTGCTCCAGAGAGCTGCAGTATTTTAAGTAAGTATTTCATACACAAAAACCAACCCTGTTTGAAATATCTTTTTCAAAGGTGCCCAGTGAATCCATGTTATATTCCACTAGGATTTGAATTTGTTACTGGTTAAACTGCGAGCTCAAATATTGACATCCAGTTATACCAACAAACGATCCTATGGGGCAGCAGCAGTTGTCTCAATCATCGTTAAGAGCCACACTTGAAAGAATGAACAGAGGGTTATCATCTGGAAAGGAAGAAAATGCAGATGTTCACATGATGCACTAATTCCATCACTAGTAAGATGTGGTGCTGGAACCAGCATAGTAAAACAGAACCTTTGAAATAACAGATCCAGCTGTTTAGAAGCCAAGCTTACCATTCACAATTCAAAAGCCTTGTGGTTTGGTTTTGGTCCATCTGCAATTTAAAATCATGGGTTTCATTTTGGACTACCTCCAGGAAGCTTTTCCCCCCTGCAACAATTAAGATCCTAAAATGGAAAATAGATTCAGGCTTATAAACATTTATGCGTGCGCTCCATAAAGTAATTATTTTCCTTTCTGCTGTGTAAAATTTACAACTGAGGAGACCATTAAATGCTGTGACCTCCTGCCAAACAACAAAGCAAATTCTATCAGAATAGGGCTGCCTCTCTACCACCTTTGGCTCCTACCAGATGGCATGAGAGAAACTAATTTCTGGAGCTCATTTTACTCCAAAACTTGTAAACACACCAAAGCATAACCTTAGAATATGTGCCAGTTCTCAGCGCCATTTTCTGAAGGTCCCTTTATGCTGCATAAGATTGTGCAACCCACAGAAGGAGCTTTGTCCTGCTTCTGCAGCTCATCAGCTCAAACATGGTTGCTGTGTATTTATATTTTGCTTCTTAAGAGCAGGATACGAAATTCAGCCCGAGCTTAAGGCACATTTTCATGTTTTGAGTTTGATCCTGAGTGAATTTGATGTTGGTGCTGTAGGTCCCAAAGCAGTCTTTCCCATTCACACCCCTGGACATTTTGAATTTGGGGGGGGACCTACATGTTTTTTCTTTGCCCCACCTTCCAGTTTCTTAAGCACCTCCCCTCCAGTCAAGCACTGTCTGCGCAGGCACACAAGATGTGCTGTGTGTGCTTGCACTCATTTTAAAAACGTATTTTAAAAGGAGGGAGAATTAAGAGTGAATTTGCTTGCACACACATTGCACACACAAACCATTGCAAAGTAGAGCCAAACACTTTCCCATCTGTGCATAAATCACCTGTTGGTTGTTTTTTTGAAGGGAGAATGCCTGCTGTTTCTGCTGCCTGCCGTGATTGGGAATACTCAAAAGTGGTGAGAGTCCGCAAAAGAGTGAACTCTTTTCCACCTGTGCACAAAGTACACAGCAATTGAAAAGGAAGAGGTAAAAATGGCTTCTGCTTCAAGCTGCTGGAAATTAACATAGCAGGCACCAGAAGAAGGGGAACCACACTGGAGGCAGCAGGCAGAGAGCAGGGAGGAACATTCAGTAAGGGAAGGGAAGAAGAAGACACCACAGCAACATGTCCAATTACTGTGTAGCTGCACTTGGGAGTTGGATTTTTATTTTTGGATTATCTCTGCATTGGTGGACATGCAGATTCACTGCAAAAGAAGAAGAAGTGATGGGTGTTAATTGCATAGCTGTCAACTTACAGATTTGAAAACAAGGGACCAGCAGCCTCAAAAATAAGGGATCAGCAGCCAAAATAAGGGATTTTCTGTTCATGTTCAACTTCTGAGCCCCTCCAAGCCAAAGGCAGAAAGCCCAGCCAGCAGCCAAACGAAGCCTCAAGCGGTGGTTCCCACAGCGCAGAAACCTGGCAAAGGGGATGCAGCAAGGAAAACCACTGTCACCTCTCCACTGGGAAGTGCTGAGCAAAGGCGAGTCCCCAGGCAACATGGCCGATTTGATCGGCACAAGGCATACAAGCTCCACCCCCCAGTCGTTCTTAGACTCCTTATTGGGTGAACAACGCAGCCAAGCAACACAGTTGGAGCCTCCCTCCTCCCTGGCCGACAGGGAGGGAGGGAGAGGGGCTGCTTCCTTTGAAACCCGGGAAATTTAAGGGACATCATCAATAAGGGACAGCAGCGGGACATGGCACTGGGATAAGGGAGTTTCCCGCCAAATAAGGGACAGTTGACAGCTTTGGTTAATTGAGGGCAGTGTTGCATGGAGAGCATCCCAAAAACGTGAGACACCCAACTATGAATCCACACCAGAGCAGAGAAGCCCTGTGTCCAGACAGCAGGTGCAAATATACTGAGAGAAAGATAACTATATTTGCATTTAATATTTAAAGAAGAAGACCGGCCTATTAAATGAGGGCCACGACAAGTGAGGTATCTGTGCCACACCTGGGCAGCCACAGCAGCAGCAAGGTCCACAGTCCTGGCTCTGGCTAGGGATGAGTGACTTTTCCCCATGTCCCATATAGTTCTCTAGTTTTCTTTGTCCTGTGTTCTGTTCAGCCATTGAGAACTTTGAATGGCACATGTTGGGCATCGGAAAGATGATGGTGCGCGCGCGCACACACACACACACACACAGAGAGAGAGAGATGCAGGAAATCTGATGCCGCAGCACTGGATGACTTTTGAGGTCTTTCCTATGACTCTGTAATTATACCTGGATCCCACTTTGTGCTGTAATTCAATCAAAGCACACATGGAGATTTATTTTAGGTTCTGTGATTTTAATCACTGTGTTTGGATGCACATTGGTAACCTTGTAAGGGAACGAGACATAACCTGAAAATTGTGCATGGCACAGCAGTCCCAGCTAAGTCCAGAAATCAAAAGTGAAAGAATGACATGCCGCTAATTCATTGTTTGCCCTTTTGGTAACACAATTAAGTGATGTGAGACTCCCAACTCCAGTATCCCTGGAGCCAGGCCTGCGCTGTTGCCTCCTGCTCCTCCTTTGCTTTCCTAGCTCAGCAGGCCAGAAGCAAAGCCACTCAATGGCCCTGAGAGAGGCAGATGATGCCGGGGGGAGGGGGCATTTGGCCCTTCCCCCATTGGGACCAATCCTCTAAAGGATGTTGATGCTCCATTCCCTGGTCTTGTGGCACTAATTCCTCCCTTCTTCTTCGCCCCTGTTCACAGTGCTGCCTGAAGCAGGTTGCTTCATGCAGTTGCATGGCAGGTTGGGCGCAGGAATACAAGAGTATTTGGTTTGCTTTTATCACTTTTAAAGGTAAAGGTAAAGGTACCCCTGCCCGTACGGGCCAGTCTTGACAGACTCTAGGGTTGTGCGCCCATCTCACTTAAGAGGCCGGGGGCCAGCGCTGTCCGGAGACACTTCCGGGTCACGTGGCCAGCGTGACAAAGCTGCATCTGGCGAGCCAGCGCAGCACACGGAAACGCCGTTTACCTTCCCGCTAGTAAGCGGTCCATATTTATCTACTTGCACCCGGGGGTGCTTTCGAACTGCTAGGTTGGCAGGCGCTGGGACCGAACAATGGGAGCGCACCCCACCGCGGGGATTCGAACCGCCAACCTTTCGATCGGCAAGCCCTAGGCGCTGAGGCTTTTACCCACAGCGCCACCCGCGTCCCCTATCACTTATCACTTTTAGCCACAGGCAACTCTCTCTCCCTCCCTCCCTCCCTCCCTCCCTCCCTCCCTCCACATAATTAAAACAGAATCAGTACAAGCCACATTTTAAAAAACACATTTGTAGTAGTCTCTTAACAAGATACCTACATACAATGATTTCCCATAGAGAAATATTAAGATGCAAAAGAGCTTTGTCTCAGAACAACATTGTGCACTATGCAGTGATATTCTGTGGAACTCCAGCCACCTTGCATGAGTTTCCACTTGGGCAACCCAACCGCCCTCCTCACTTCCCCTTGTACCCTGCACACTCCCCAAATCTCCATGTGGTTGGGGGCACCCCTAGATGAGATTTAGGGGAGGTGCAGAGGGAATTTCATTGCACAAGCAGCCATGCACTGACTGAATGAATTAGCTGGATACCACCCCAAATTTTGTATTATTTTACAAAATAAGTGGAAAGTGATGGGAAAGCTTGAGGTTTTGAGATTGTTTTCATGAAACCCTGCGAGATGTTCAATGAACCCCTGGTTGGAAAATGCTGGTTATATACTGATTGAAAAACTCCGAGAAAGACAGCCATGGGGTCAAACTGGTTTGCTTCAAACAAACCATAATTTGACAAGACAGCAAACTGCAGTTCATCACACACAGAAGTAAACACTCCTGATCTCTTCCTCACAGCTGTGCCAGAGGAGGCAACAAGCAACTCCAAGGCTTGTTATGTCTCACTACACTTCATATAGTTTAACATAATGTCTGAACATGGCCTACAGTAGGTCTGATTCCCACATAATGCATGGGAAAGTACGTATAGTATAGTATAGCAAGGGCAGAATGGTGTTTGCCTCTTTTGTGTTTGCTTGCTTTTTTGTGTGAAAAACAAAACAAAACAGGTATGTGTTCTTCAGCCATGAAGTAGAGAAATGTTGATTCTGAAAAAAACTCTTAAAAACCCATCACCACACTCATGGCACCAGAGGAAGAGGAAGGTCTTGTTGATTTTGTTCTTTACAGGACTGCATGACTCCTTCATGCTTGAGTGGCACGGAAATGGACTGCTCTCCTTGACTGTAAAAGTTAAGCTAGAAAAGAAAAGATTTTGAATGTTGATGGGGAGACAGAAAGAGAGGAGATGGTTCAATTTTTTACTAGGAGCGTCACAGGCACAATCCAGGAGGAACCTTTGTCTCCAAGTGACAAAATATTGTTGTTTCCATGATAGGAAAATGTGGTGTTTCTGCCGTATAGATATTAGCTTGAGAAAAGATTCATGGTAAGGAATTGTTCTTGCTGAACAGATTTCCAGAGAAGACATAGCCTGTGTGGGTCACAGGGAAAGGTTTCATATTTCAAGAACCCTCCCTCTTTGTTTAACCATGTTATTATTTTTAGTAGAAAACCACTTTTCATATGAGTCTCCTAATATGGGAGAAGCCCTCTGATCCTTTGATGGACAGGAGGTTCCTCTGTCAAGGAACTTCAGGATGAATGACGGAGTCACAATGTGGTGCTTACGTATGCCCTGAGACCTTATGGCGATGGGCAGATAAGAGATCTAACAAACAAACAAACAAACAAACAAACAAACAAACATAAAGAACACAAATAGTTTCATTTTCAGAGATTAATTTCTCTAACGGACATTTGAACAGCATGTTTTCACTCACATCCGACAAAACTCAAAAATAAAAAATTCTAAAATTTTGAAAATCTTCCTTTCAAAGTACACAATTTAAATTAAATTCAGCAGCAATAGACATAACTGCCGTCCTGGCCACCAGTAAATTGGATCAAGGGTACCTGCAGTATTCTCCATGGAATAGTAAAAACTATATTAGATCCATGGTAATTCCCCTTGCTAATACAGCTTCTTCAAGCTCTATGCCATCCACTTCCATACTTACAGCAGTATCTCTTCCATGACCTGCTAATCTCCACATCTAATACAAAGAGCGCCATCTACTGGAATAGCAGGAAATCATGTATCGTTCTTCAGTGAGAATGCTGCCTACATTTTCCATGGCTAGAACACGGAATGACTGTCTTCCTGTGTTTTTAGCACACCCACACACAGGGTACAATTCAGCAATGTTTAAGCTTGCTTTAGTCCCGCTGATTTTGATGGGAGCATTAAGCATGTGCGTATCTCTTCTTGCTAAAAGAAATGGATTTAAAATGGCTTATGCGTCACTGGATTGTGGCCATAAATACTCTTTCTATGTAAGAACGTATGTTTTATGCTAGTTTGTATCATAATGATATCTAGGTCGTTAGACAGAGCTCCAGGGAGGGACTGCCAATTCCTCATTTATCTTCAATACCTCCACTTGGAAGATCTCCATTGCACTTTGGATCTGGGAGGCTCTGTGTTCATCTGGTCCAGTTATGCTAGGGAATGTTTGCCCACAGAATTTTCTATAGCATCTCACTGAGTGTTGGATCAGCCGGACTCAAATACACGAGGAGGAGCTCTAGACTTCATCAAAGAAATAGGGGACTTTGAAATGTTTTGCTACACAGTAAAATAAAGCCAATTGTTCTGCCTCAAATACATGAGCATCCCCTCATTTCCTTCAACCTAGCCATTTACAAAGACGCTGAACAACAATGGGTCCAGAACAGAACCCTGCGCCACCCCACTTGTCACTTTTTCCCAGGATGGCAAGGAACAGTCAGTGAGAACTCTTTAGGTTCAGTCAGTCAACCAGTTACAAATCCACTTAACAGTTACCTCGTTCAACCCACATTTTACCAGCTTCCTTGCAAGAATACCATGGGGGACTTTGTCAAAAGCCTGACTGAAATCAAGATACATTATGTCCACAACATTCCCCTGATCCACCAAGTTTCTAACTTTATCAAAAAGATAGACTTCTCTGTGTTATCCAGTAGCTCCTTTAGTACCCTTAGGTAAAGCACATCAGGCCCAGGAAATTTGAATTCCACTAAAGTAGTTTGGTTTTGCCTCACCATCTCTTTTCTTATCTTGAGCTGCGACTTTCTCCTTACATAATTTATTCTGCTGTCACCAGATTGGGCACTGCTTTCATTTTGGGTGAAGACAGAGGCAAAGTGGTGTTGAGCAGTTCCGCCTTCTCTCTGTCACCCAATAGCATTTCTCTGTCTTCTCCGCACAGAGAACCGACCACTTGCCTGTTCTTCCTCTTGCTTCAAGCATAGCCAAAGAAACATCTATTATTATTTCACACCTCTCTTGCAAGCCTGAGCTCCTTCTGAGTTTTAGCCTGCCTGACCCTGCAAGGGGCCAACAGCGGAGTAGGGGTAGGTGTAGAAATGGGAGCTGGTCCAGGGCACCATTTAAACCCCCGCCACTTCCCAACCTGTTTCAGATCAGCCTGATGTACACTCACAGGATGGTTTATAAAGGTAAAGGGACCCTTGACCATTAGGTCCAGTCGCGGACGACTCTGGGGTTGCGGCACTCATCTCGCTTTATTGGCCGAGGGAGCCGGTGTACAGCTTCCGGGTCATGTGGCCAGCATGACTAAGCCGCTTCTGGCGAACCAGAGCAGCGCATGGAAACGCCGTTTACCTTCCCGTTGGAGCGGTACCTATTTATCTACTTGCACTTTGACGTGCTTTCGAAATGCTAGGTTGGCAGGAGCTGGGACTGAGCAACGGGAGCTCACCCCGTCACGGGGATTTGAACCACTGACCTTCTGATTGGCAAGTCCTAGGCTCTCTGGTTTAACCCACAGCACCACCCACGTCCCATTGTCCCTGCTGCTTCATAATGATAACCTGGTGTTAAACTTGATGAAAGAGAAGCTGTGCCCCTGAGCCCACCCTGGAATAATGTGGCTTGGCTCCTAAAGGGCAGTGGTGAGCATTCCCTGCAGAGCTCACCCTTGCAGCAATTGGGGTCCAAAAGGTTGCAGCGCCCTTGCTGTAAAAAGCCGGCAGTTAATCAGTTTGGGCCACTCTTGCCCTCTTGTGTAACCCCACGGCCAGTCAGGGAGTGCCGTGAATCCCTTGCAGGGCCCAGAGACTCTTGCATTCCCCACCGGAGCCCTTTTTAGAATTGTCTTGGAATCACAGCATCTGCTTGCTTCAGTTGCTGCTTATAGAACTGGAAAAGACAATGATCAGCACGTCTTTCCTTTTTTTACCCCAAACAAAAAAGAAATTCTTCTGAAACTGCCATGCTCGGTACAATTTTGAATCAAACATTCTGCATTAATAAGCGGGCCTTTGGATCCTAAGATGTGGCTTTTGTGTTGGGCTCACCGTGAATTTTAATAAGCCTGACTTTGTGCGGAAAGTGAAAAAGAAACATGCCCAAGCACCACAAAGACAAATTTCATTAGACTCTAATCTCCAATAGGCAGTTTCTTCTTTGACAAATACTCTCCTGCAGATTTCTCGAAATCCTTTCAGTCGAGCAATACTTTTTTTTTGTTCCAGCCAAAATACAACTCATATCAAAAAAGGCAAACCTTGGATCTACACACAGAACGCATTATATTGACATTAAGCCAGGCAATGATTAAAAAGGCAACGCCTTTCATGAAGGTGAGAGATTGTTAACGATGTCTCCCATGCTGAAGCCGACCAGCAAAGCCTTTGATGAAAAGCACACCAAGCGGCAGAGTGTGATTTATTTGTATTCATTTTCTTTCAATGGTGGAAGCATTGGCTTGGCTGGGGGGGGGGCGGGGGGGGGGATGGAAAATAATAAATGGCCCGGTAGTTATGCTTATTTTGGCAGCAAGTTTAGAACTGATAAGAAGAAATGAGCACAAAGGCAGGGGAGTGGCATAAGTTGGCAGGGACCCTAGGACAGCCCTTCTCAACCCTCGTTACCCAGAAGTTGTTGGACTACAACTCCCATCATCCCTGACCCCTGGCCCTGCGAGTGGGGCGTGTTGGGAGCTGTAGTCCAACAGCTTCTGGGGACCCAAGGTTGAGAAAGGCTGCCCACTTCACGGGCATCTGAGAGGTGCCCTGTACCAAGTCAGCATGGAGCTCTCTATCCCAGGGCCATTGAGTCTCTTCAAGGCCTTTGGCCCATGGATGTTCCTAGCCCTGCTAATTTTTATTATTTAATTAGGGAAGAGAGGGACTGCATGTGGGGCCCTTTTCATGCAAATCCAGTGCTGTGCCTCCAAAGTATGGGCCTTTCCGAGGTGGTGGCAGTGGGTGAGTGGGGCTGTCCTACCAGTAGAAACCTAACCAAATGTGAAACTTCTGTAATTTCTCTCATCAGGTAAAAGGGTGTGTGTCTACTGTTATGTACTGAAGTTCACACCCTGGGCCAGCAGGGGGATACTGTAGATAGTTATGCAAATAAGGGATCGAAAGTGGCGTTCAGTGATTGGATAGTTTTAGAAAATTGTTACAGTTACATTGTACTGGAGCTCTATATAAGCAGGCTGACTGAACCCTTCAGTTCTGTTCTGGCCTGTGAATAAACAAGAGCTGTTTGAAGAATCGCTGTGTCATCTAATATGTTCACCCACAACTTAACATCTACATTCCCTTTAAACCATCATTTGTTCCTGTTGGGACACACGGCAGCTTCTGCCCAACTCCTACGCACACTTTTGTGGCAACAGGAAGAACTGGGGATGGAGCTAGAATGAATGAATGAAATTTGTATACCACCTTTCATCCGTAGATCTCAGGGCAGTTCACAACATACAATATTAAAACACACACAACACACACAAAATACATATAAAAATAGGAACAAAATCAAAGCAATTCTACCCCCCCCCCCCCCGCACGCAACACATTTAAAAGGGATTCAAAAGCCTGGTTGGAAAGAAACGTTTTCGTCAGGGTCTGGGGGAGACATGCACTTCTTCACATGTCCTTTCAAAAATCAGGCTGCTATCTCAAGTTGCTGGATCTCAGTGATTAGGGTTTTATTTATTCCATAAAATTTATACACTGCTTTATTGTAAAGATAAAACAATAAAATTGAGGGGGGAAATCACAACCGTACTTTAAAACATATGGATTAAAATTACCTCACCCTTATAAGTATCTGGGTAGGCTTGTCTAAACAATATTTTTTTAGAAGGTGAAAAAGAGTACAAGCAAATAATTTGCATACTTTGCAGATTATGTTTACTGGATTTAATGACCTGAAATGCTTCAACACTGTAAATTTTTAAACATATAACTTATGAGTGCATTCTTATGCAGTATATTAACATTTATACTCGTCCTGATAGAATAGCACTTATTTAACAAAAAACAGCGCGGTGCGCAGAGTAAACACTGGACTAAAATAGAAAGGGAGATTTCTTGAGGAGTTAGCAGAAAAAGGCAAAGCTAATGGCACATTTTACCTATGTGGTTCTTGCTGTTCTATCTGGTAACAGATTTTAAGAGTATGGCTTTAAGAGTTGCAGTCTTCCATAGGTGTGGCTATGAGGCCATCATTTCCCCAAAGAATGAGTGAGAGTTGGCTGCCTGTGGCTTGGCTTTTAGGCATGAAAGCAAATACCTCATACAGGTCACACCCTCAGGAAGATTTGCAGAGGGAATTCCTGGGGATGCTCAAGCAAAGGCGGATTCAGCGACTGACAGGAGATACGGAAATTCTTCATTTTCAGAAGATGAAAGGTCTGGCATTTACTCACACATGTGCTTTGACGTCGCTTTACTTTTCCACTTGCTAATTTGTTTGTCTTTTGGGATGCAGCTTTTGGGAAGTAACCTGAGGAAAAGAGAAATTGTGGTTTCCTTTAACAAATGGACACACTCCATTTTATTTTATCCAAAAGCTACAGATGTAAGGGAAATTTGATCCTGTAGAGTTGGAATGATGTTATGAGTCATACAGCCCAAGCCCAAACTCTTACTGCTTTGTCTTAGGAATACCTTTTTTTCATCCAAGTTTTCTTTAACAGGTAGGTGGAGGTTGGGAAGAAGGGGGAGAGGGAGGAAAGGAGGAAACTGTGTGCTTGAGAGAAACCAGTTTGTTTGAAGTGGATGCCATTCAAAATTTCAAATACACTTCCTCTCAATAGGATTTTTTTTATTTTTTTCATTATTTGTGGTGTTCCTTCACACACACTAATGGCCCCAGTAACATGCATTCCCACCCCATATTAGAATCATAGAATCATAGAATCATAAAATCATAGAATCATAGAGTTGGAATAGACCTCAAGGGCCATCGAGTCCAACCCCCTGCCAAGCAGGAAACACCATCAGAGCACTCCTGACAAGGTCAAGCCTCTGCTTAAAGACCTCCAAAGAAGGAGACTCCACCACACTCCTTGGCAGCAAATTCCACTGTCAAACAGCTCTTACTGTCAGGAAGTTCTTCCTAATGTTTAGGTGGAATCTTCTTTCTTGTAGTTTGGATCCATTGCTCCGTGTCCGCTTCCCTGGAGCAGCAGAAAACAACGTTTCTCCCTCCTCTATATGACATCCTTTTATATATTTGAACATGGCTATCATATCACCCCTTAACCTCCTCTTCTCCAGGCTAAACATGCCCAGCAATACAACATTTCTGTTCCCATTCTGTTCAAATCCATTAGTAGTACATCTTTTCTGGGGAAATAACTTTTTAAATTTGTATGGCTAAGCATCACCTCTAAAGCCACCTGCATATCCTGAAATGGCAAATGCACATCTCAACCTTTCCTTTGTTAGACTGGGATCAAAACAACAGCAACAAAAAGAGGGATTGGTAAAGGAGCAAAGACAAAAATTCCACAAAACCTTTCATTTTTCATAAAAGTTGCTACTGGCGTATGAACATACAATAAGCACAAACATACATGGTTTCTCCAGCATAAGCCACCAACATTTCCCTCTTTGGTTGCACAGATTGGGAAAAAATTCCGTGGGGCTCCTCCAGGCAAGCTGAAATGTTGTCTTCCATGCCAGCCCCTCTGCTAGGGCCACGGCGGATGTTAACCATTCCCCTGGCGGTCAACACAGGCATGCAGTTCTACTCAAGCAATGTAGACTTGGCTTCTGCCTGCAATGGGAAAGTTTACAGAGTTTCCCTCAAGTCTTGACATTTTTCCTGCAAGAAATTAAGACTAAAAATCACTGTGTGCTTGGCAGCACCTTTTAAACATTCTAAAACCGATATTTTGCTTAAAACAATTATGATATCTTTTTACATTCCATCTTACATTTGTAATCATCCCTGCTAAGTTAAGTTAAGATGAAGTTAAGATGGCTTCATAGGCACCACAAACCAAGATTTTAACGTGATATTCAGCTATAGTGGTACCTCGGGTTAAGTTCTTAATTCGTTCCGGAGGTCCGTACTTAATCTGAAACTGTTCTTAACCTGAAGCACCACTTTAGCTAATGGGGCCTCCTGCTGCTGCCGCGCCGCCGGAGCACGATTTCTGTTCTCATCCTGAAGCAAAGTTCTTAACCTGAAGCACTATTTCTGGGTTAGCAGAGTCTGTAACCTGAAGTGTATGTAACCTGAGGTACCACTGTACTTGTCTGAACTTGGACATAACTGTTGGTGGATGACACTTTAAGTCAGACTTAAGATTACTTCATATATTATATTTTCCCAGGTTGGTGTAGGAAAAAAAATCATGTACATCTGATTCATTGTCATGCAGAATTATGTACATATGCAGCTTCAGTAGGGAAGGCAAACATTTCCCCCTAAAATTGATGAAGTGTTATGTGCTTAGTAGCTCTGAATAGTGGGCTCACTACTTTTGCCATTAATGGAAACCTCTTTATTTCAAAACCATTTTTGGGCACAATCCTTAATGGGTCAAACACCCAGTGAAGTACACTGGAATTGCAATCATAGTATTCAGGTTGATTGAGAACTTTCTTATACTGCTGCCTTAAGTGCAATACTTCTACAATATTTACAGCAAACAGCATTTTTTTGGGAAAAATCTAAAATGATGGAAATAAAAAATGGGCTACATTAGAGTGTAATGCGTCAGAAACAAAAAACCCAGGAATGATTGAGTTCTTTTTTATATTGAAAAATGTGCACCAGAAATTGATCTTAGAAGTATTGCAGAATGAACTGCCGAGACACAAAACAATCTCCTCTGAAATGAAGTTGAACATGTTGCCAAATGCACCCCTCTATAGAATAGCCTAATCCGCCCCCACTCCAACGCAGATAACATGAGAAAATATTGACAGCATGTGATATTGTTTGTTTGATTGTTTGTTTCATATTTTTTTTACACTGTTGGTTGTAAAAACATCAACCATCAAAGCGGTTTACAAAAAAAAGTTAAAACAAGAAAATCAATAAAAATTCACAACCATACTTTAAAACATACAAAATTTAAAACACTAAAAGAGATTAAAATACCGTAACTGAAAATCTTGTTTGGCGCTTTTCTTGGAATGTACTACCAGCTTTTGCACCTTTTAATAACAACAACAAAAGATATGAGGAAGGAACAGAAGAAGCTGCTAAAGGTCAAAAGGGTTTGTTGCAGACCTTGTTAGAATTCCTGCATCATGATCGCAGTCATGGGATTTTTGTCTATCACATGACGGTGTATGCTTTGACTCCACAGAGTGGGATGTGATGGAGACAGGATGTTTGTGTTACTGTGTTCCGTGCAGTGGGACTATTGTCCTTTGTCATTTTCTCTTTGCTGTCTGATGCCAGAGAGAGAAGGAGCCATGTTGCAGTGCTCCGTGTGTGTTTATATGTAAATAAAGTAGATTAGCCAAAATGCTGAGTTGCTGAGGTCTGTTATGCAAGCTGCGAGGACTCTGCGGATCCCTAAATGTGCCGATGTCAGTTGGCATCGGTCGCTGTGATGTTCGGGCTGAAGAAAGCTTATGAAGCCCCCGAACGATCGGCCTGGAGGAAGGGAACATGCCAGTCGGGCATGTGTCTCTGCCAGGGTCCTACTCGAGTGTGGTCCTGACAGACCTTTCTACATTGTGGCTTCTGGAGGGAAAGGGGAGAAGCTTTATGAACAAATTGCTCATGTGTTGCTCATATTTGTTCCACTGCTGCTTTGGCAAGACTTTAAAGACTATGTCCTTAAGTTATCCTAGCCAATCAAAGGCAGTTTGAGAAATGCACCTCGTGCCCTGGTTCAGCCCTAAGACACTGGTTATCATAGGAGCCAACTCCTAGGGGACGGGGTGGGGGGCTTTGGCCCCCGCCATAAAACATTTTAGGGGGCCAAGCCCCCACTAAGTTGCTGGCCATTCCCATTCAAATGGTGTGTGTGCACTGTGTCATGTGACTGATTATGCGGGGCAGGGCTTACCTGGGCCCCCACAATATTTTATTCAAGTTGGCACCTGTTGGTCAGTATGTTCTGCTATCCAACAGAAATCTGACAAACAATAAGAGGTGCCTGAGACAGAGCTGGGGAAAGGTTTTGCCATTTGTCAGGAGATGTTTATAGAGGAATATGACACCCAGCAGGACAAGTGAGCAACCTAAGTTACCTTTCAAGCAACCACACTCACATTTCCTCTGCCCTTTCCAAGCACAGTCCGTGATTTAAAGCTCTGTGTCTGGGTGCCCTTTTTATGCACCAGAGCTTTCCCCACAAAAAAACTGCTCTTCAAAATGCAATCGGACCAAACAGCAATCTGTGCTGGAAAGAGCAGGGCAAAAGGTGTGGATAAGCCCTGATAGGGCCAGTGTTCTCCATGGCTTCTGGGACCATTTATTTCCAGGAGAACATCCCTCTTCTTGTGTGGCAGGTGAGAGCATTTGTCAGCTGGGTCCCTGTAACTTTGTGGGCCTGTTCACACTAACTGGAACTCAAAGGGCTTCACTGGATGAAAGAGATTGCATGGGATCCTGCTCCTACAATGCTTAGGGCTTGAAAGGTGAAAAACAGCACGTTAAGTCGCGTCTGGGAATTGTCTCCTAGTCTGTGAAGCTGGAGCTTCTGTATCATGCAATGCCTACACTAACTCTGAACAGAGAGGTGATCATTATGGACCCTGTACTGCAGAAAGTGTCTTGCTGGAAGAACTCCCCCCACCCCGGCTCATGGCAGAGGCAAGAGTCAAACTGTGGAGATCCAGACTTGTGAATGACCTGTGAAGAGGAGTGTGGCTGTAATGTCTTGTTATTTCAGGGTAACAACTGTGAAAAAAAAGCAAGCCTTGACCTTGAATTAATATGGGGACGTTTATTAAATGGAACGTATCTAACAAATGCATCACATAGCAGACATATTTTGCCAGACACAGTGGTGCTTAAATAACACATTTTCTGTGCACATAGAACATTTGTAGCAAAAATACAGGAAATGTTTGTTGAAAACTGAAGACCTAGCATGAGTAATGTGATTGTGGGGCCATAGCATTACACAATAGAAAACCAAATTGATTGATGCATAAAATGCATGGACCACCATTTTCTGCATCATTTAGTTCCAAAAGGAATGATGAGTTCATCTTGAACATATTCTCCTACCCACCCCACCCCACCCTGTTTTAACTTGAACATTTAAGCAGCTCCCTGGGTAGGCAGAACTATCCCTTGATATAGAATCACAGAATCATAGAACTGTGGAGTTGGAAGGGATCCTGAGGGTCATCTAGTCCAACCCCTGCATTGCAGGAATCTCAACTAGATCATACAGGACAGGTGGCCATCCAACCTCTGCTTAAAAACCTTCAGGGAAGGTGTGTCCACCACCTTGAGGGAGCTGATTCCACTGTCGAATGGCTCAACATCAGGGTTGAGTTGGAATCTCCTTTATTTCAACTGAAATGCATTGTTACTTAAGAGAAGTCTGTTCATTAGAAGGGGGAAATGCTGGGAGGTCATGAGAGGAAGTTATGTTGCAAACAAACCAGATATTATTAGGCATCAGGGAAAGTGGAAACTTGGTGTATGTACTCGGATGTAATGCAAACTTAAACAAGTGTGAATGAGACAATGCATAAACAGGATGCTGAAGTGGTTTTGGTTCTGCTAGTGTGCTCTTAAATGATAACATGCACCCAAACCATTGTACATTCCTGATCCCTACCATGGTCCCATAATAGCCTGTTTACATATTGTCTACTACAGGCTGTATGATTTATGTGTATGCTTAAATATGTCCCATTGGTTTCAGTATGTTCCCTCCAATATTTCACCATTAAAAATGGGGACACACTCGTAACAACCTTATTCTTGTGCCAAGTTCATGTTGTGATCTCACTGCCCCCCTACCCCCCCCCCACATTATCCTTTGCTGAAGCTCCTGCTCTTTCTGTGGTTATATGGCAGCACAAGCCCTTTAAATCCAGCTCGGAATATGCAAGGGAATTGGACCATTAGGTCCAGTCGTGACCGACTCTGGGGTTGCGTGCTCATCTCGCTTTACTGGCCGAGGGAGCCGGCGTACAGCTTCCAGGTCATGTGGCGAGCATGACTAAGCCGCTTCTGGAGCAGCACACGGAAACGCCGTTTACCTTTCCGCCGAAGCAGTACCTATTTATCTGCTTGCACTTTGAAATGCTTTCGAACTGCTAGGTTGGCAGGAGCAGGGACCGACCAACGGAGCTCACCCTGTCACGAGGATTCAAACCACTGACCTTCTGATTGGCAAGTCCTAGGCTGTGCGGTATAACCCACAGCGCCACCTGCGTCCCTCTACACACCAATTAAACTTGCATATACAAGTAGTCAGTCAAGAATGCCAGAGAAGATGTAAACAAAAGGAAACTTCTTGTCACCTCTGGAATAACTTTTAAGGAAGAACTTTCTGACATTGAGAGCTGTTCTGACAGTAGAACAGTCTCCCTCAGAAAGTTGTGGACTCTCCTCCCTTGGAGGTTTTTAAGCAGAGGTTGGGCGTCCATCTGTCAGGGATGCTTTAGCTGAGATCCCTGCATTGCAGGGGGTTGGACTACAGTAGATACAATTCTATGATTATGTGAAATGTAAACGTGGATAACTGGTGCAGAATACTCTGGTGTTTGGCAGTAGCCTAACCAGGTACAGTTAGTGTAAGGGGAAAATGACGCTGGAGTCCCTTTGAGAAACATGACATATTTATACATGCAACACTGCAGCGTATCCCCCAGAAAAATATGGGATGATCTGGAACAAAAGTTTTAGAATTCCCTCTTTCTTTCTCCACCACATCCTTGAAGGAGGTTGATGATATTCCTGGGGAGTTGTAAGCTATGGAATCTACTATGTAATCTAATATTTTTGTACTTTGCATTAAGAGATGGAATAATTTGCTACTTTTGCTTAGATATACCTTTGTTAGCTGCTTTCTTCTTTTCAGTGCTGCCGCTGAATTGGTAACTATTATAAATGAAATATTATATATTCTGGGGGTGAAGTCAAACCACTCTGTCAGCAGCACCAAAGTGAGGTCCACGGGGCGCAAGCCTGAATAGTGGGGGAAGGGGGGGAGGTCCTGGGCTGCCAGATGACAAGCCCCCCCCCCACTGATGGGGTCCAAAGGAAAGCAGAGCAAGACGTTGGGCACCAGCTGGGCTGCAGGAATTGCTGGAAGGAGGTGTATGAGGCGCCATTCAACTGCCATAGGGACTCTGTTCCGGATTTGTGTTGGGTTTACTCCTTGGCCTTTTCTTCTCCTGAAGATGTCCCACTAGGCAGCAGAGGTTAAGGTCAGAGTTCTCCTTTTCTTCGATGGATTCCCTTCCCGGGCGGACGAGCCTCACCTGCCCCTCACTTCCTTCTACAGAATGTGCAGAAACAGAAAAAAGCAACCCTACCGTCTACCGCCTTGCAATGATAAGGCAAGCTGAATATGCTGCACCCACCCAGATTCTTAAGTGTCCTGAAAATGAGGCAGAAAAATGGAAGCCTCTTTGACGGGGGAAGAAAATGTTTGAGAAACTGCAGAGTTTGGCACAACATTAATCTGCACTCAAACTTTGTGTAATCTTGGTGTAATGAAACCATGTTTCAACCCCCCCCCCCTTTATACTCTGTAAAGATTCCATTATACTAAGATGGCATAACGTTTGCATCCAGATGTTGATTTAGACAGATGTGTTTTGTTACATGTGTTTCGTTTTCATTCAGGTCTGGTTCTAAGCATATGATGAATCAAAGGACCATCTTGTTTAAACAGTGTCCTATTAAATAGTGACTGTCCTGTTAAAACATGTTGCTTAAATGACTCAGAGCAGTAACTGATTTATGTATTTGTTATGGACAATCTGTTACAAATTTGTTATTAACATGCAAAGTCCCCCCCCCCCCATTTGTCTATTTTGCAGGGCTTAAGACCAAGTTCTGCTTGCATATTATATATCTAGACATAACAGCAATTTTTATTTTAAAAGGGGTAAAGGTAAAGGTACCCCTGCCCGTACGGGCCAGTCTTGACAGACTCTAGGGTTGTGCGCCCATCTCACTCAAGAGGCCAGGGGCCAGCGCTGTCCGGAGACACTTCCGGGTCATGTAGCCAGCGTGACAAGCTGCATCTGGCGAGCCAGCGCAGCACACGGAACGCCGTTTACCTTCCCGCCAGTAAGCGGTCCCTATTTATCTACTTGCACCCAGAGGTGCTTTCGAACTGCTAGGTTGGCAGGCGCTGGGACCGAACGACGGGAGCGCACCCCGCCGTGGGGATTCGAACCGCCAACCTTTTGATCGGCAAGTCCTAGGTGCTGAGGCTTTTACCCACAGCGCCACCCGCGTCCCTAATTTTTATTTTACTCCTCATCAATTATTGATCCCCCAGTGAGTTACATTTTTTAAAATCTCCATTTAAAAAACCACTTAACCAGTTAAACAAAAGTAATAATAGTACAACAACAATACAACAGCAAGCCAAATAACCATTTTAGAGTAACACATCAGATTATTCCCCCACCAAGGCCTTGGTAAATAATTTTAATCATTTCCAAAAGATAAAACAATGGTGGGCCCCCGTCAGTTCTCAGAGGAGAGGGAATTCTATGTCTCCACACTATGTGCTCCTTTCCAGCCGCAGGGAAATTTATATGGATAAACGTGTTTTTGGAAACCACACGGAAGTTAAAGAGTGATTGCCATCTGTGGAACTTCTGTACACCCCCCCCCCCCAAGTGTCCCGATGTTCCGGGGACAGTCCCAGAATTACAGAAGCCATCCCAGTTTCTGATTTGACCCTGGAATGTCCCGCTTTTCCTTTTTCCTCCCCTCCATATCTCAGACAACAATTAGAAGCGGTGTGTAGGTGTAGGTGCAAAAACAGAGTCCTGCTTATCCTGAAAACAGTATTTCTGCATCAAACGAAGGAAATGATGAAGGTGGCCTATGAAGCCCTTCCTATAATTTTGAAGGAAAAGGTCACTAATCCACTTTAAATTCTTTCATTAAGGCAGCCCTGTTCAGGGAAGTTTTTAATGTATGATATTTTAGTGTTTTTTGGTTTCTATGGAAGCCGCCCAGAGTGGCTGGGGAAACCCAGCCAGATGGGCGGGGTACAAATAATAAATTATTATTATTATTATTATTTCATTGCAATGCTTCCACAGCCAGCCATTGCTTAGGAAATGTGTGGAGTGTTGATTCCTTTATTGCAAATTGAACCTTACACTGTCTACTCAGAAGTAAGTCCCACTCTATTCAATAGGATTTTCTCTCTGGTATGTTCCGGATCATCCTCACAGTTCCTATCATCATCATCATCATCATCATCATCATCATCATCATCATATCCCGCCTTTTTCCATGCCAGGGACTCAAGGCAGCTTCCCGCTAAAAACTTATTGTATTCCATTAATCTGTGGGAGGTGTTGTACATGATGATAATAATAATAATAATAATAATAATAATAATAATAATAATAATAATTTATTTATACCCTGCCCATCTGGCTGAGTTTCCCCAGCCACTCTGGCCCGCTCCCAATCGAGTGTTAAAAACAATACAGCATGAAATATTAAAAACTTCCCTAAACAGGTCTGCCTTTAGATGTCTTTTAAAAATAAGATAGCTGCTTATTTCCTTCACATCTGTTCCCTTCACACATGATCCCTTCCCTCACACATTTTTTCTTTACAACAATCCTGCGAAGTAGGGTCAGCAGAGAAGTTGTAATGAGTGTGGCGAGATCAAATGTGGGAAAAGCTTCCTGATGTAGACTAGGAAGTCCCTATTTTCATCTGAGAAATGTTGGAGGGTCTGTGTACATCTAAAGGTCAACCAAACAGACCAAACCTGGGACTTTCCCATATCCATCTTTCTGGGCTATCTACTCCCAGCTGTCCTGTGGGAGGTATTAAAGGGAGAGAGGGAGCAGGGAAAAGCCATTCCTAGCTGGTCGACACCCTCCCAGGGCCACCCACCACCCACTGCCCTGTGCAAAGGGGCCTGGTCACTTTTCATATGCTGATTTTGTTCATTTATTTTATTTAATGCAGTTGATTATCTCCTTGGAAGGATTTCTAACCTGATAGATGGGAAATAAGCACTGAACAATGAAGTAAATTACCATGTAGGTATTTGCAGCTCATGTTTAATCTGATGCATTTCCTGAAGTGTATAAAGCCATGTAAGGATGAAAGGGAGGCGGGTGGCGCTGTGGGTAAAACCTCAGTGCCTAGGACTTGCTGATCGTAAGGTCGGCGGTTCGAATCCCCGCGGCGGGGTGAGCTCCCGTCGTTCGGTCCCAGCTCCTGCCCACCTAGCAGTTCGAAAGCACCCCTAAGTGCAAGTAGATAAATAGGGACCGCTTTATAGCGGGAAGGCAAACGGCGTTTCCATGTGCGGCTCTGGTGCTGGCTCACCAGTGCAGCTTCGTCACGCTGGCCACGTGACCCGGAAGTGTCTTCGGACGGCGCCGCCTCCCGGCCTCTTAAGTGAGATGAGCGCACAACCCTAGAGTCGGTCACGACTGGCCCATACGGGCAGGGGTACCTTTACCTTTTTAAGGATGAAAGGAAGGGAGAAGAAATAAGACCCTTAAGGACTGCCATTCACCTGATTTCAAATCACTCTGCTGCTGCCCTTTACGCTCTCACCTTCCATTTCAGACTTGCTCACATAGCCTCTTGCAGTCCTAGAGTTTGGGCACTGAATAAAGCAGAATAAACTCATTCTGTCCTCCTGAAATTCATGCTTATACCAGATTCCCAAATAAATGCTGAATCTATGTGGGGCAACTCTAAATCAATGCTTGTCTCTTGAGCACTATACATATTGGAGGTGGACCTTTTTGTAAGGAAAAATCTCTTTACAAATGTATACATTTGTGTGCATCAAGAATGTCTAAAGATCCTGGACCAACAAGCTGTGTTCAAGACAAGTAGCTGTACTCCATTCTGTACCCAAAATGAATAAGTTCTTTGTGCAGCCTTGGTGAAAATGAACACTTTTCCCTACTACACACATTATCACATTTGGTTCCAACTTCCTAAATATGTCTTTGTCTTCTAGTTCCAGTAAATATATCCTGGAATGTCTCACAGTATATCTTTATGGCTTATTTTGTGTGGAATGAGGTCATCTGGGTTATAATAATGTTGAGGGCCATGGCAAGACGTTCATGAGGTTAACAAAGAAACAAGGTAACATGGCTCCATTTTTTGCCCAGGTCAGCATATAGTTTTGGAAATTTCTTAAGAGAATTTCCCCCCCTGTGAGCTTTTTGGATAATGCATATGTTTGACAGACTTTGTGGATATATTTCTAAAGAATGCAAATACAAAACATCTGGAATATTTTGAATGTCTCGTGCAGCATAACAGCATAAATGCTATTATTATCTATCTAAGACCTATAAAGTTGGTCAAAAAATATAGGGCTTGGTTTTGGAATATTCTAACTGTTCTAATAATAATAATAATAATAATAATAATAATAATAATAATAATTTAATATTTATACCCTGCCCAACTGGCTGGGTTTCCCCAGCCACTCTGGGCGGCTTCCAACAGAACACTAAAATACAATAACCTATTAAACATTAAAAGCTTCCCTAAACAGGACTGCCTTCAGATGTCTTCTAAAAGTTTGGTAATTATTTTTCTCTTTAACATCTGGTGGAAGGGCGTTCTATTGGACCCTCCTCCAATTTACAATGGCATTATGGTTTTAGTCTGCGCAATCTAAAGTACTGCTTTTTATTGTGGCATCTTTGTTAGTGCAGAGTATATTCCCAAAATATCCTGTGTAAGCAAGGCATTTGCATAGGGAAAGGGGGCTCCTAAAGGGGTGCCATCTAGTTAAAGTCTTAACTACTTACACAACTTACAAAACTTACACAATAAAAGATTATGGGTGCTGCTCTATGGTCCGCAAGGGGGCACCTCAGGAGCAACAGGATAGATTGGATCAACCTTCCAAGGCAGAGGTCCAAAATTGGCAAAGGAGCTCTGATGAAGTTCTGAAAAAGCCCCCCTTTCTGCCACTGCTGGATCCGCCATTGCCAGATCTCCATCGTCAGAAGGGTCAAAAGTGGGCTGTGTCAGGGGCATTCCAGAAAGCTGCTTAGATCCAATCTATCCCAATCCCCTGAGGTAGTCAGGGATATATTTATTCACACTCCTGAGCAGTGATGGGGGAGAAAATAGATTCAGTTCACATCTAAAGCCAAATTGATCAAATCCACATTTTCTGAAACAAAATGAGAACCAAACCCAGAAATCCTTCAAAATATGCGCTTACCCAAAATTAGCTATATGCAATTATCAAACTAATGTTTACAAAAATGCATGCATTAGGATCAAGTGTGCATAAAAATGAATATATTTTTGAAAATACCATACAACATAGCTGTCAACCTTCCCTTTTTCCCCCGGGAAATTCCCTTATTCCAGGGCCGGTTCCCGCTGCTTCCTGTTGCTATCCCGGATTGTTAGATATCCCATAGACTGTCTCCGGGACAGGTGAGGCTGCTGATCCCTTATTTTCAAATCTGAAAGTTGACAGCTATGCCATACAAAAATATGTTGCAGTAGGAGAAACTGCTTGCAAAAAAATGTGTATACTAGTCAGGTCAGCATACAAAAACGTGTCAGGAGAAAGTCACACTAAAGTGTTGAAGACTTTTCATGGGGATCTTTTAAAAAACAAAATTTGCAAATGGCTGCAAAAAGGTGGATAACTGAATTTAAGATTGGAAAAATGAGAAACTGGGGGAACCAAAATGGGCAGATCCTTCCATCCCTGCTCCTGAGTGTCAGTCAATCTCTTGCTCCCATTTCTTTCCCACTGTTTCCAAGGGGAGGGTTAATGCAAAATATTTTGGGTAAATAAACAAAGAGCCTACCTAGGGATGGACAGAGGCATACAGAGCACTCCTCCCCCTTACTGGCTCAAGTCTAGGAGGGCATAAGATAAGCAGTTCAACCACCTCACCTTCCCCACTTTAGGATTGCAATCTTAATCTGGTTTTTGCTGTCCGCAACAAAAATATGAGATGCTTGGCACATGAATAAGACATTACAAGATCTAGTTTTTACAATGATATGCCCAGCTGACGATGCACCAGAACTGTCCTTTTATCGTTTAGAACTGCGAAATGTTGTGAATTTTCCAAGACATGGGACAGAGCTTCCTGCTTGGTTAAAAGGCTGTAGACAAAACACAGTTTTGTCGTTATCTTGCCCATAAAGATAAACAGAGGAAGGCCCTTCCTTGGCTCAGTATTCCAAGTCAAATTGTCTGTTTGCAGAACTAACAAGACAGTGGGGTATTGATTTATGAAGTGAGAGCCAATTCCCTCTCCAGAAATAGGAAAAATGTTGTGTCCTGAAACATGAAAGATCAGAGGTCTGACATGTTGCCAGCCCTTGCAAATGCTTATCCTCTGGCAGGAAGGTATAGCTGTGCAGATGAGAGGAGAACAGACTTTGGCTACACCTACAAACCATTCATTTAGAAAAGATCCTGAATCCAGGTTGTGGGATACAGGTGGCGCTGTGGGTTAAACCACAGAGCCTAGTGCTTGCCGATCAGAAGGTCAGCAATTCGAATCCCCGCAATGGGGTGAGCTCCCGTTGCTCGGTCCCTGCTCCTGCCAACCTAGCAGTTCGAAAGCACGTCAAAGTGCAAGTAGATAAATAGGTACCACTCCGGCGGGAAGGTAAACAGCATTTCCATGCGCTACTCTGGTTTGCCAGAAGCAGCTTAGTCATGCTGGCCACATGACCTGGAAGCTGTACACCGGCTCCCTCGGCCAATAAAGCGAGATGAGCGCTGCAACCCCAGAGTCGGTCATGACTGGACCTAATGGTTAGAGGTCCCTTTACCTTTTTACATGAGTGTAGCAGACAAATACCACGCTGGCCTTGCCTCCTAGTATGCTCACTTGCTTCTGGTCTTTGTGTTGCTGTCCTTGCCTAAAGCACTGCTGTGGAAGTGTGTTAGCAGAGGGGCTGTTGCTTGCAGCTACAAGTTCTCTTCAGCTGCAGCTGGCTGCTGCCCCACACTTGGGGCAGGATTAGGGGAGACTCTGCACTCGACAGTACAGCCAATAGAATGCTAGAGATCCTTGCCATGTCACTAGAGCAAGGAGTGAGACTGCCTATGGCCTCGCTGACTAGGGCTCCTTGCTTGTGCATCTTCTAAAACAGAGATAGGCAACCTAAGGCCTGTGGGCCGGATGCGGCCCAATTGCCTTCCCAATGGACAGTCTGGGAATCAGCGTGTTTTTCCACGAGTAGAATGTATGCTTTTATTTAAAATGCATCTCTGGGTTATTTGTGGGGCATAGAAATTCATTCATTATTCTTTTCCAAAATATAGTCCGGCCCCCCACATGGTCTGAGGGACGGTGGACCGGCCCACAGCTGAAAAAGGTTGCTGACCCCTGTTCTAAAACTTTGCAGCTTCACAACAGCAGCCCCTGCTTGCAACACTCCCTTGGTTGCTTCAGTATGTCTTCCAGGCCTCCTGATAGGTCTTTCAAGATCTTTGTTGGACCTTACAACTTGAGGCAATCTAGAGCTCTGCCTGCATAATTCTGCTGGGTTTTTCTGAAAGCAGAGCAATGTGGGATTTGTTTTCTAAAAACAACCTTAAACGAACCTTTAAAAAATTTTTAATTTCCACTGCTCAGCCATAACAAAAATAATAACCCAGAGCTCTACAATGCTCTGCAAGCAAATCTTGGTCAGCCTCACTTCTTGTGAAGCCCATGGGCCTACAGAAACCCAGAGACATCTTAAAGGAAAGTGAGGAGACATGTGACACAGACACAGGGGGATGCAAACCTCTTTTGTGGTCCCTAATCTGAAATGGGTAGGATTGTTGACATCATGCTTAAACTCAGGAGGGGGTGGAAGACCCCCCATAATCTTCCTGATTTGCCCCATATTCTGCCTCCACAGAATGCATCAAGTGCACACCCCTGGTATTTGCCAGAGAGTACAGAAAACACAGCGAGTGGTGCTGTGGTGTAAACCACAAAGCTCAAATTTAATAGATGTGATTAATCTCCACCTCTCCTAATTTGCTTCCCCCACTGCAGAAATCGAAGGCTAGTCCTGATAGCCAGTTCTGAATTAATCATAAGCTACTATCAGATATCTAATTAAGAAATTACTGTAACCAGTAATTAAAGGAAATTGCTACATTATAACTAGTAATTTATTAAATGGCAATACTGAATTGGCAAAGACCAGGGATTCAGTTCCAGTTAGTGGGCAATGGATTTTAACAGCATCAAAAGTGGTTTTGGAAAAAGTTTAATTCCACATCCTGTACACACATATCTCTTTAGCCCCACTGCCACCTCTGGTCAAACAATTACAAAATCTGTTCACTAGAGGCAAATTTTAGGAAGAATGTAGAGACCACAAGAGGCTTCTGTCACTGAGTCTGGAGGGGGAAAGCCTGTTGTCTGTTTCAAGTCTAAGAATCAGATGGCAAGTGCCTACAGACATCAGCTAGTTCAATCTTCCTAAAGCTCACAGGTCTAATAGTCTATTTTCTTAAGCCCCCCCCCCCAATCTATATGGGGCTGCCTACCTGACCTGGCTGGATTTATACTCCCTCTGAAGGATCAGGTGCATAGTGTAGGGTACTCCTAGATCAATCACTGTCGCAAGAGGTCAAAGATGGCAGCAATCATCTTGCATTGGTGGTCCATGTATTGGTAACCTCACTATTAACTACCGTATTTTTCGCTCTATAAGATGCACCAGACCACAAGACGCACCTAGTTTTTGGAGGAGGAAAGCAAGAAAAAATATATTCTGAATCCCAGAAGCCAGAACAGCAAGAGGGATCGCGGTGCAGCGAAAGCAGCGATCCCTTTTGCTGTTCTGGCTTCTGTGATATCTGCACAGCCTGCATTTGCTCCACAAGACGCCCACACATTTTCCCTTACATTTAGGAGGGGAAAAGTGAGTCTTATAGAGCAAAAAATACGGTACTTTGTGCCTGGTTCAGAAGCTGCAGCTAATGCAAAACACAGCTGCTAAGGTGCTTAGGAGGACACCCAGCTTTACATTCATTACAGTGATACTGGGGTGGGTGGGAAATCTGTACTGGCTCCTGAGCAAAGTCCAAAGTTTTCTTGCTGATAATTAAAACCCTAAACAACTTGGGACCGGAATAATGAGCAGATCACCTCTTCTGTCCAGACAAAGCCAGTCTTCAACTTATTCCCTGGATTGCCATCGGGTGACAAGAAGGAAGTGGGCCTTCTCAGGGCTGGCCCCCAATCTCTCACATGCCCCTCCTCAGGCAGGTTGTGAGGCAGAGAGACTAATGACCTTTAATCATCTCTTTGAAACACATATACGTATTTACCCAAGCTTTCCTGGACTCTTGGTGCTTAATACAGTGGTACCTCGCAAGACGAATGCCTCGCAAGACGGAAAACTCGCTAGACGAAAGGGTTTTTTGTTTTTTGAGCTGCTTCGCAAGACGATTTTCCCTATGGGCTTGCTTCACAAGACGGAAACGTCTTGCAGGTTTGTTTCCTTTTTCTTAACACCGTTAATACAGTTGCGACTTGACTTCGAGGAGCAACTCATAGAACGCGGTGTGGTAGCCTTTTTTGAGGTTTTTAAAGACTTTGGTGATTTTTGAAGCTTTTCCAAAACTTTCCTGACACCGTGCTTCACAAGACGAAAAAAATCGCAAGACGACAAAACTCGCGGAACGAATTAATTTCGTCTTGCCAGGCACCACTGTATTCACTTCTATTGTGTACCCTGCTCAGTTTTATTTGTGATATATATTCTGTTTTATCTTGTTGTTAGGAAATCTTATTAAATGTCATAGTTGTATTTTCATTGTTTTACATAAACTGCAAGTGTGTGTGTGTTTATATGTATATGTATATGTATATATATTTAAAATAAATAAATATACCAGCCAAGGAGCCCTGTCCCTTGTCTTCTGGGCAGTTCGCAGTCTAAAACTCAATAAAATTCAACTGCATTAATAATACCCTCATTGACCTATAACTCACCCCTTTGGTGTCAGCTGAATGAGTCTGTGCTTCATGACTTCACCAATGTCCATCTGATTATCTTCAGAGCCACCATAAAACACTGTTTATCATCAAGTGGGCAGGTTACCTTCACTCTGCCTCTCACTTCTAGTGCAAGCCCTCACCTTTTGCAGGTAACAAATACAAGTCACTCAAGTAGAATTTGCCATTAACTGTACAGTACTGAGAGCTGACATCCTTCTCATAGCTTCTCCATCCATGTTTGGTTGGCACCTGTCTGTCTTGGGAGACAATGGAGGAGTGTGCCTTTGAGGGTGGAGGCTGGAAGGTTGCAGCGCCTGCTGTGGCTATAGAGACCAATGCAGGAGAGACATGTTTTGTTGCAGCTGGGGCAGAGGAAGGCAGCTGATTGTTCTGCAGCAGATGCACCAGGCTGTTTCTTCTCTGCACTTCTCCCAGCCATGTAACTTCGACATAAAACAGTCTAATCTTTGCAAGCTAGAGGGAGGAAATGTCTCTTCTAAAGGGAAAACAAAAAAAATTCCTTCCAGTAGCACCTTAAAGACCAACTAAGTTAGTTCTTGGTATGAGCTTTCGTGTGCATGCACACTTCTTCAGATATCTGAAGAAGTGTGCATGCACACGAAAGCTCATACCAAGAACTAACTTAGTTGGTCTTTAAGGTGCTACTGGAAGGAATTTTTTTTGTTTTGACTATGGCAGACCAACACGGCTACCCATCTGTAACTCTTCTAAAGGGATTAAGGCAAGAAAAGGAGGCAATGCAGAAAACAACCAAGAAGAAAAACCTATGGCCAGAGACAAAGAGCAGAGCCACTTCCCAGGTTAACAACTGGTTCTCTCTGATCTTGGGAAACGTCGCCTTGAGCTGAACAAAAAAGGGCAATGGATTATGTGACTTGAAAGAAGACCCTGGTCTGCTGTCTAGACAATGCTAAATAATGTCAAATAAGAGATTCCCATTCATGAGGAAATGCAGCTGTATTTCTACTTTCTTCAAACAAGCAAATGAAAAGGTGTGTGGAAGTCTTGAAGCGGATTCTCCTTCACCTTAAATGATCAGCTCGGTCTAACTGTTCATGACTATCCATTTCAAAACGTCATACGTTTTCAGGGTGTTGCGTGTATAGGAGTTAGGTTTGCTTGAAATAGAGATCGGCCCCTGCTAGGAGAAGTGAAGCTCTCACCAAGGAGGCACTTTCTGTGTTCAGCAGCACAAGGGGACCCTGGAAGGGCCACTGTCTGAGTCTGCTTGCTTTGTGCCTGCAGAACCCAAATGGGAGGACCTGGGGAACATTTTGCCTCCACAGACGCATGATGTCTGTGGCCGGTGCAGGAAATACTGAGGAAATGAACACAGGAGACTGGAATTGGGATGAACTAGGCCACACCTTTATGGACTACAGGTAAGAGTGGGTTTGGCTAAGGCACTGGGCATCTATCCAGCATCAGGCAGCCTGCCTGCTACTTCAAAGGACACCTGGCTGCCCTCTTAAATACGGCAGGTGTGGGCTCCTTGCCTCTGTCTCGATTGGCCTTGTGGACAATGGCCACCCCAAATGGAGGGTCTGGCACAGCCAAAAGAGGGTGTTGCCAAGTGGCCCTCCCCTCCCCTGGCCACACAGGAAGATGGCAGCCCCCAGGACCAGCTGCAGCCATTTCATGTGGCAAACACCGCTCCCCCAGAGCCCCAGGTGAGCAGATATTATAATGTTAATTCGCATGCATGCAAATGTCAGGCTGCAATCACTTGGGAATAAGCCTTACTGAAGAAATGGGACTTCCTTCTGAGCAAGTTTGATTTAGGGTTGCACAGTTAAGAGTATCCATACTAAGGGAAAAATGGAATGTAAGGGCAGAAATAAAAAATAGTAGGGGGGAAGCAATGCAAAGATGTAGACAACTTGAAAACAGAAAAAGAATGTTTTTAAAAAAACGGGGGGGGGGGGGATGATCAGCAAAAAGAATAGATAAAGAAAAAGAGAAATCTTGCATTCCAGAAAGAAGAGATGAAATATAGAACTGCTCCACTTCCCCAATATGAGGGTTTCAAAAGGTTCTATTCAATATGGCAAAGAAAAGGTTCTGTAACTTGAGACATACTTAATAAATATTAAACATTCATTGCTACTTTAATTTTAATAATTATTTCACTGAATGGGTTTTGTCTGATGACAGGATGACAAGAAAGAGCTACAGAAGTAGTGGCACAATGCAAGAAAGGCTAGTCTTTAACATGCCCTAAAATGTTAGGGTCAAACAGGAACCAAAATTTAATGGCACAGCTAAATCATTAGGGATTCAGAATGAACAGTTATGCAACTGCTAAAAACTAGGCCATTCTTAGTCAAGAATGCATGACCTAACATTCATTTATAGCGGGGAAGATTGCCTGCTCTGCCCTGGGATTTGCTTGCAAGAGAATGTAAGATTCTTAGAATTGAAAGGATCCCACGAATATAGACCTTGCTGATTTGCAGACTCTGCGATTAACATTTTCATTCACTTGACATCAGCCTGATTCAAAACAGCCCATGCGCTCATTTCTGTACTTGGTCAAGCTAGACATGGGCAATAAATATTGCTTCTTGGTGAATGAAGGCTGACTCAAAACAGCAGAGGTCAGGTGTTAGCCTCCTCCAAAACAGAAACACTGCACTGTGTCTCTGTTGATGCTTAGCCTGATCTGGTTTGGCATGGTTGGCAGGAGAGAGATTTTGTACTTATTTAAACATAAATTATATAGGTTGCCACAGGACCTTAAACCGAATACCCTGCCCTTGGCGGAAGATCATACTGAGAAACTGCAGAGCAGGCAGGGCAGGGTCTTAACTCTTGCTGGTGTAGAGAATGAGCTAGCAATGAGCTACCCCCAAGTCTGGATCTTGCCTCTTCTGTGTGCTTTTGTGATGGAACCGAACCCTCATGCAATAATAATAATAATAATAATAATAATAATAATAATAATAATAATAATAATATGCCACCCATCTGACTGGGTTTCCCCAACTACTCTGGGCAGCTTCCAACAAATTAAAATATCAAACGCAGTAAAGCATCAAACATTAAAAACTTCCTGTTAAGTTGTGGGTGAACATATCAGACGACACAGCGATTCTTCAAACAGCTCTTGTTTATTCACAGGCCAGAACAGAACTGAACTGAAGGGTTCAGCCAGCCTGCTTATATAGAGCTCCACTAGAACGCAACAGTAACCACTTTCTGTAACTATCCAATCACTGAACGTCACTTTCAATCCCTTATTTGCATATGTGGACCTGAGTGAAAACTATCTACAGTATCCCCCTGCTGGCCCAGGGTGAGAACTTCAGTACATAACACTTCCCTAGACAGGGCTGCCTTCAGGTGACTTCTAAAAGTCAGATACAGTGGTGCCTCGCAAGACGAAAATAATCCGTTCCGCGAGTCTCTTCGTCTAGCGGTTTTTTCGTCTTGCGAAGCAACCCTATTAGCGGCTTAGCGGCTTAGCACTATTAGCGGTTTAGCGGCTTAGCGGCTATTACAGGCTTAGCGGCTTAGCGGCTAAAAGGCTATTAGCGGCTTAGCGGCTATTAAAGGCTTAGCGGCTTAGCGGCTAAAAGGCTATTAGCGGCTTAGCGGCTTAGAAAAAGGGGGGGGGAGCGAAAAAAATCGCAAGACTCACAAGACGTTTCCGTCTTGCGAAGCAAGCCCATAGGGAAAATCGTCTTGCGAAGCGCATCGAAAAACGGAAAACCCTTTCGTCTAGCGGGTTTTTCGTCTTGCGAGGCATTCGTCTTGCGGGGCACCACTGTAGTTGGTTATCTCCTTGACATCTGATGGGAGGGCGTTCCACAGGGCGGGCGCCACCACTGAGAAGGCCCTCTGCCTGGTTTCCTATAATCTCACTTCTTGCAGGGAGGGAACTGCCACAAGGCCCTCGAAGCTGAATGATGGGGTTGGGGACACCAGACCCTGCAAGTGTCCCTATTTTCCAGGGATGGTCCTGGATTTACAGAATTCATCCCACTTTCTGATTTGATCCTAGAGTATCCCGCTTTTTCTTAGGATGTCTCTATTTTCATTGGGGGAAATGTTAGCAGGTATGGAGTTATGTGACTCCCGAGTCAAGTAGATAAGTAACTATACAACCTTTAGAAGACATCTGAATGTAAAGGGAAGGGTTTTTTTTAATGTTTAATGCTTTATTGTGTTTTTATGTTGTTAGTTGTCCAGAGTGGCTGAGGCACCCCATTCAGATGGGTGAGGAATAATAATAATAATAATAATAATAATAATAATAATGGAATAGGAGGTCCCTATTTTCATTGGAGAAATGTTGGGAGGTATGAGACATTCCTTCAGGTAGTACAACAGTGCTCTTCTTCTGATTCTCTTTTCTTTGTTGGATGCCATATCCAAGAGCCTAAAACACGTGTGCTGCTTATAATAGATCCATCTTTTGATCCAAGTCAGAATTTCAGGAATGTCCTGGATTAGACACAGGCTAGCCCATCCCAATGGTGCTGGAGGAGACTCTTGAGAGTCCCGTGGACTGCAAGAAGATCAAACCTATCCATTCTTAAGGAAATCAGCCCTGAGTGCTCATTGGAAGGACAGATCCTGAAGCTGAGGCTCCAATACTTTGGCCACCTCATGAGAAGAGAAGACTCCCAGGAAAAGACCCTGATGTTGGGAAAGATGGAGGGCACAAGAAGAAAGGGACGGCAGAGGACGAGATGGTTGGACAGTGTTCTTGAAGCTACCAGCATGAGTTTGACCAAGCTGCGGGAGGCAGTGGAAGACAGAAGTGCCTGGTGTGCTTTGGTCCATGGGGTCATGAAGAGTCGGACACAAGTAAATGACTAAACAACAACAACAGCCCATGCCAGGATTAAGAGAGGATCTTAGGAATATTGGAGAGTCTAGTTGTGGAGACAGAAACTGAGCATTACTTTCTGCATCTGTGAAGCCCATTCTTCACCTTTATTCCATTCACTGAGAGCCTCACCCTCCCTCTGTCTTCTCCAACGTGATGGCAGGAAGCAGAAGAGACGACCCAAGAGCACGAGAACTTAACCTCCTCCCTTTCTCTGCTCTCTTTCCTGGCTGTTTCCCCACAGTGGCTCCTAGCATTCGTTTCCCATTGTAAACTAGAAGTATTTCATCAGGCGCATTGCACTTTTTCTATGCATACATCCCTCTCAGTGGTCTCTGCTGAGCTGGCACTGCTGGGATTTTGCTGGGGGAGGGTTGGGGGGGTTGTTGCTGTTTCTGATATTATTCTTTTGTATAGTTATGTTAGTTCTTATTATGATTTATGTGAAAATTCTTCAATTTTGTTGTGTTCTTTTTGATGTTTTATTTACTGTTTATGACTACTTTTGGTTATGTTTGTTATTACGTAATTTTTTCTTGTAGGCTGCCTTGAGCATGATTTGAAATATGGAAAGGTGACATGCAAATAAAATGATATATTTACGTATGTAGAAGGCAACTTATACATAGATTGTAAATTGATTTGCTCATGTATTTCCTACAACATGAGACAGAGCATTTGGTCCCAATTTAAGAAAAACATTTTCATTTAAACTGATGACATTCCTAACTACTTGCGTAACTTTACTCTATGAGCTGCAAGATAACTAAACAAATATGATTCCTATGATGAAGAGCAATTAAAGTTAGAAAGGGTGTGTGTGTGTGTGTGTGTGTGTGTGTGTGTGAGAGAGAGAGAGAGAGAGAGAGAGAGAGAGAGAGAGAGAGAGAGAGAGGAATATCTGAAACTAGTGCAAGACTTGGAGGTTAAAGATGGGAGAGGTTAGCAAAATATTCTCCAGGCAATGCAGTAAGAAGTGGAAGATTTCTTGAGTGGAAGAAGGAATTTTTGGAATGGCTGCGTTACTAAATATTACATGAACTTAGGCAGGGAAATTAGAGGTAAGGCACGAACCAACCTCTCCCATAACATAACTGTTTCTTTAGCTCAGTTTGTGTAGAACAAAGGAGCTGGAACCAAGGCCCCTGGTGTCTTCCCAGTGTAGAAGCACAATTCTCATTGATAAGCCAAAAATGCTAATTCTCTGTCAGACATGTTTCCTCCTATTAGACTGAAGCTTAGCTGAGCATCCTGCAGGCCAGGCTCACTTCCTGACAAAGAAGTGCAATGGTTTGGACATGGTGGTGCTAGTAGTGTTTTGGGGTTAGGAGAAGCAGTCATTTGCGTGCAAGAACTGCTGGGGAGGGGAGGAAATAGTAATTAAAAAGTTGAATAGTATATAAATCCAACTATATAAAAATCATTTTATATACGCTCTATACAGCTGACTGTGCTCCCAAATACCCCAGTAATAAGATCATTAAGTTTGCAGATGATACAACGGTGGTTGGTTTAATCACGGCTGGAGAGAGGGAGGCGGCTTATAGGAAGGAAGTTGAGCAGTTGGGGGAGTGGTGCAGGAAAAACAACTTACTCCTTAACTTAAAGAAAACAAAAGAGATTGTTGTGGACTTTAGGAAATGTAAACTGAATATTCAGCCACTTATTATTGCGGGGAAGTGCGTGGAACAGGTCTCGGTGTTTCGATTTCTGGGAATGGAGTTGAGAGATGACCTAACCTGGGGAGAAAAAAGCAAAGACCTGGTGAAGAGAGCACAGCAGAGGTCATATTTTCTGAGAATCCTCCGGAAAAACAATCTCTCAAAGGACCTGTTGATGACATTTTACCATTGTACTGTGGAGAGTGTATTAACTTATGGTCTGTGTGTGTGGTTTGGGATCTGCACGGCCAGGGAAAAAATGCTGTCCAGGGTTGTAAAGACTGCAGAGAGAATAACTGGGTGCACTCTTCCCACCTTAGATCAAATCTATGCTGTCAGGTGCCATAAGAAAGCTGCAGAGATAGCGCAGGATAGTACGCACCCCGGAAATTATCAGAGATGCCTTCAAAGTTCCATGAATTTGTAGTTCTGTTGCATTATCTGTAGAGTGGCATGAAAGAGGCAGATGCCTAAGACACTCTGGCACCATAATGCCCTCACCTCCACTCCTTGGGGAGCAGCGGCTAGAGAACACAGCAGTGGCACTTCAAACAGATTTCTTCCCCTGCAACACCATCTTGTTCCAGGTTTCCACCCCCAGACTCTCTTCTCCACCTTTTCACCTCACACATGGATGCGCTTTGTCTTTGGCGAAGGCCAAGATTTCCCTCTCCCATTTCTGTTGTGCTCCTACAACTACACCACACAAGTTTCTCCGTGATGTTCTCCACAGCAACCCAACGTCTTTTCCCCACTAGGCAGAGTCCCATAATTGTGGTCCTCACAGCCTTCTTCTTCTGTCACTGTGGACTCTACCAGAGTCATCCTTCTCTTTTCCTTTCTTCGAGGTGGGTGGCAACCGCTGCAGGTGCTGTCTGAGATCCTCACTTAGAGAACAGCTCAACAAAGGATTGATTTAAATAAGGCTCACACATACGATCTCCGCCTCCAGCTCTTCCCTATCGGTTAGTTCAAGATCCCTTTGAAACAACAGATTCAAAGTAAGTACCTAATCTGCCTTACCCTAGGCCTAGCTAAGATATTAAATTGTACTTTCCACGTTCCCTGGGCAAGAAAATCCATCTACTTTACTCCTTTTGAATGGTTCTGATTACTGCCTTATTGATTCTGAATTTTTGTTGGTCCCTTCCCCTGGAGGCAACCTTGCAAAATGAGCTAATTAGGAGGGAAAATAAAGCATACTTTAAAAGTTATGCCTTTTAACATAATCCCATCTGTGTTTTCAATTAAAGGTGAGCAGGTCAGAACTTAAGAGAAGATAGCTATGAAAATACAAGAGGCAAATCCAAGTCTGAGCAGCTTTCTGAAGCTACAGCCACCTCCGTTCCCCTGCAGTGTTTCTACTGCTACAGCTCTGGAGCCAAGGAAATCTGGTCCTGTGTGATTATTCTACACACCTACCATGAAAGTGTCTCACTCGGGACGCGGGTGGCGCTGTGGGTTAAACCACAGAGCCTAGGGCTTGCCGATCAGAAGGTTGGCGGTTCGAATCCCCGTGACAGGGTGAGCTCCCGTTGCTCGGTCCCTGCTCCTGCCAACCTAGCAGTTCGAAAGCACGTCAAAGTGCAAGTAGATAAATAGGTACCACTCAGGCGGGAAGGTAAACGGCGTTTCCGTGCGCTGCTCTGGTTTGCCAGAAGCGGCTTAGTCATGCTGGCCACATGACCCGGAAGCTGTACGCCGGCTCCCTCGGCCAGTAAAGCGAGATGAGCGCCGCAACGCCAGAGTCGGTCACGACTGGACCTAATGGTCAGGGGTCCCTTTACCTTTACCTTTACCGTGAAAGTATCTCATAGGCCACACAGGGCTGTAGGCTAGGTTGCCAGGTCTGGCCCTTGCCATTCCTTTCAGTGTTATGATCTTGCAGGTATTCGTTTTGCCAAGTGCCTTTTTGAGAATTTGATTCACTGCTGGTCATTTCCTTTGTATTTTATTATTTTATATCTTTGTGATTTCATAGTTTTACAGTCTTTTAATGATGCCTGGGGTGTTCTTTAACCTAAAAAAGAGTTGGCAGTTTATAAATATTCTTATAAATATATTTTTAAAAAGATCATGGTGCTCCTGCAATGCTTAAAAGTGTAAAGGCACCTCAAGGCATGGACAAGGCAACCACAAATGACAATTATTTTGGATGTTGGACCTTGTTGTGACTTCATAGCTCCTAGGAAAAAAGGAAAGAAAACTTATTTAAATAACCAAGATTCTGAGAATCCTGAGGCATGGTGGGTTATAAATGACTATAATATAAAACGACCCAATTGCTCTAAAAGCTATAGAAGAAATGACAGGTGATAATCCTTACGGTTTCCTGGGGGCTATGCAAAATCTCTTCAGGGGACACACGTGTTGCCCAGGGGCTATTTTTTCTGAAAGCAATAAATGGTGGGAGCAAAAAAAGATCCTAGCTCTGCAGTGGCTCACTTCCTATTAGCTTCATCAAAATGCCCCAACAGAGGGATCAGTGATGCCTGCACAGTATTGCCTTAGGTGATCTTTCAGAAGACAAGATGGTACTTACATTTCCCATTGATATGAATGTGTTCCTTTATCTTCTAAACATTCAGCAGGTCATCATCTGAAACACTTTGTCCCTGCCCCCCCCAACTCACATGCAAGTGACGATGTCAGTAAATGAATATTTTTCCCACCCTGACCCCAATATTCACTTCACACATCATGCATCTGATATTGATCTGCAATAAACGAACTAGTGTGTGGGGCTCTTTGTCTTCTTTACTTATATTTCCAGTTCCTTTGCATTTATTATCATAACGCTGTGGGTTAAACCACAGAGCCTAGGACTTGCCAATCAGAAGGTTGGCGGTTCGAATCCCTGCGATGGGGTGAGCTCCCGTTGCTCGGTCCCTGCTCCTGCCAACCTAGCAGTTCCAAAGCACCTCAAAGTGCAAGTAGATAAATTGGCGGGAAGGTAAACGGCGTTTCCGTGCGCTGCTCTGGTTTTCCAGAAGCGGCTTAGTCATGCTGGCCACATGACCCGGAAGCTGTATGCCTGCTCCCTCGGCCAATAATGCGAGATGAGCGCCACAACCCCAGAGTCGGTCACGACTGGACCTAATGGTCAGGGGTCCCTTTACCTTTACCTTTCAGACCACCCTACCATTTATACTTGGCTAAACGTTAAATCTCTGGCTCTAACAACCCTGGGAAATTCTCAATAATGATCGTTCTCAGCTCCACACTGGATGCTGTGGGATATGTTTATAATAATGTAGTAGTAGTAGCAGCAGCAGTAGTAGTAGTAGTAGTAGTATTTATTTATTTATTTATACGCCACCCATCTGGTTGGGTTTCCCCAGCCACTCTGGGTGGCTCCCAACAGAATATTAAAAATAGAATCATACATTAAAAACTTCCCTAAACAGGGCTGCCTTCAGATGTCTTCCTTGCTTACAGCCACTTGCTTTATTTGGATCATAATAATGTTTTTCCTTTCTACTCATCAACCAAGTATTAAAACACGCTCTTTCAGAAAGCTGCACACCAAGAAAATATGGCTCAATGTTTTTCAGTGCTGTACAAGGAGTAAATGCATTGCACTAGTGACTAGCCAAAGAAATAATCAATGGATTATTTGAAACTAGAGTGACACTGGGTAATTCTGTAACATTTTTGAGAAATACTCATAAATTAATAGAATCAAATTGCTCTAGAGATGCACCATATGGAAGGGGTTAGGTAGAAGGTGCCCTCCCTGCCCTCTCCTCTTTCCAGCAGCGCCCCACCCCCAGCCCCCCAAAAGGCTTCTCAGAGGGCCAGGGAATGCTGCTCAATGAGGTGGGCAAGCCATGGGGCTAAGGAAGAAAATATGGAAAATTGGGCAGAAACACACTCTGTGAGTGGATGAACTGCATGCTTCTTTGCTCTGGCATAAAACAGTAACAGGCCCTCCAAGTGTCCCGATTTCCCAGGGACAGTCCTGGAATTACAGATGCCGTCCCAGGACCTCCAAACATACAAACACTGCCAGAAACAGAAGAGAAAAATGCATGTCGTTTAATATCTGCATTTCTGCAAATGGCCACAACTTGTTGTTGTTTAGTCGTTTAGTCTTGTCCGACTCTTCGTGACCCCATGGACCAGAGCACGCCAGGCACCTCTGTCCTCCACTACCTCCCGCAGTTTGGTCAAACTCATGCTGGTAACCTCGAAAACACTATCCATCCATCTCGTCCTCTGTCGCCCCCTTCTCCTTGTGCCCTCCATCTTTCCCAGCATCAGTGTCTTCTCCAGGGAGTCTTCTGTTCTCATGAAGTGGCCAAAGTACTGGAGCCTCAGCTTCACGATCTGGCCACAACTTAGAGGATGAGAATTCTGTGACTGAGGAAATTGAGTTATTTGGTTTAAAACGGTGTCTTGCTCATTATCTTATTATAAGCAACCATACCAAGGTCATTTCTGTTTCCATTTTATTTCCAGTCCAGAAAGGTTTGGTCTGGTGTCCAGATTACATTTGGTCCACCTAGGCAGCTGTAAAGTGCTATTTAGAATGCAACGATCAAGGTTTGTTTTCATCTGCTCAATATGAACTCCTTCCATACTGTGAAACCTTACCTCAGCCTGCCAAGAAAAACAGAAGACCCTCTTCTTTATGAGGTGGCCCTCCCTCCCTCCCTTGCATGCAGCAAAGAATTTCTCAGTGTGTTTCTGCTTTAGGAGAATCCTGTTTGGAGATGTCTCGCACTGATAGTGATCTGTTCAAAGGACTCGGTCTGCATTAATTGACGTTTCTGTCTTGGCTTGGGTCTGTCATCCCTCACCCTTCTCCCAGGCTGCATTCTGGAGCCTGAGTCCATCTCTGCTCTTGTACTTGGAAGGTAGGTCTTGTGGGAATGTTCTGGGGTGCAGGAGAGGATATATTGACTAATTATATCCTTATCCAACTTGTGCTAACAAGTTCCCAAAAATATCAGCAGAGTTTATAAACATTCCCCTTTAAGTGCGCAACGGTAACGCTTGCACAGGTTCGCTAGAACCTCTATAATAATTACCCTGGTAATTTCCCCTTTTGTTCCCTCTTAAAATACAAGACACGACACAGTCTTCATAAAAGTATAAAAGAGTTTACTCACGTTCTGTTCACAATGTGATCCCAGAAGGCACAGCTTAAAAAGGTTACATACATTTAGAATCTATCTTGTAGCAAGATAGGCCTTATCTCCTCTCTTGGCTGGGAGCCAAGAGAGCATCCTTAGATGTTTCCTCATCGAAGGAAGATGGCAGAGAGAGAGAGAGTGTCTGCCTGCCCTGTGCTTTTGTCATTACCTGCACAGGTGAGGCCACACCCACCTCTGGTCACATGCGGAGGAAGTCCATCCCCAGGAAGTTTACCTGCTTGCTGGACAGACATCCCCCCCATGTTCTAAACATGTACACTCTAGGAATGTTGTCATTGACTGCTCCTGTGTTTACATCCCACAGGTCTCACTAAGTCCAATGGGACGTACGGTACATCTATCCCAAGTATCCTCTATGAGGCTAGACAGGTGGTGTTTTTCAGCTGCTCTAATCAAAATCTCTGCTCAGAGGTTTCTGCTGTGATCTATCTACTTTGCACATTTCCTCTGACTTCAAAGTGGTTTAATTGTCAAAGCTTTCCCGATATTAACTTTTTTGGGGTAATTTTTTTAAATCGGGGATTGTTGGAGCTTTCAGAAGGCTGCAATTCCAGGAGCTCCTAAACTGAACCTGAAAACTGAAGGTTACAATCGTCTACACTTCCCCAATGGGATTTATGCCTGAGTAAACATGCATGGTCACCACCGGATTTGAAACTGAAGGAGGGAGAGGGGAACAAATAGTTTCTTTTCATAGTATGTGCCCATCCATGTCTTTGGAATGAGCCACTACTGATACTCCTGGGTTTTCTTACTTGTCTACATCTGGGTATTTCTGTAAGTCTGCACAGTCTTGGTCCGGAAATGACATGGGACTCTGCAGGAAGCCCTACCTTTGTATAAGCTGTGTTTTGACCCTGTGCTACATATTCAACAAGTCAAAACAAAAAAAAATCCTTCCAGTAGCACCTTAAAGACCAACTAAGTTAGTTCTTGGTATGAGCTTTCGTGTGCATGCACACTTCTTCAGATACATCAATCTGAAGTGTATCTGAAGAAGTGTGCATGCACACGAAAGCTCATACCAAGAACTAACTTAGTTGGTCTTTAAGGTGCTACTGGAAGGAATTTTTTTTGTTTTGACTATGGCAGACCAACACGGCTACCCATCTGTAACTGGAAATATTCAACAAGTGTTTGTCTCTAGCGTCACTCCAGACTTCATTGCCTAATGTGACTTCATTGCCTAATGTCATCCACATGCTGTCAAATAGCATCATATCACATGATAACTTTTCATTCTGCAGCATTTTGGGTGAGCAGGGTTACCAGGCGCACTTACCAGGGTCCGTGTTTCCTTTTGCAATGATGAGACACAATGGAGACTGTGGTGACTTCTAAGATATATGGTTTATTTACACATATAGACAACCTGAATCTAGATGGAGAGAGTGCATTCACATCCCAGGGGGGTCCTTTTCCTTCCACTGCTGCAGCCTTCAGATTCCAAGAGACCTCAAACTTCATGTCTGACCCTCTCTGCACTATAAAACACGGCTTGCTTCGTGCTCTGCCCCCGCCTCTCCAGCTTGCAAAACAGACTTTTTCCTTGCTTGCTCTGACCTCATTGTCCACTGCAATGCTGCCCCTCCCTCCTGAAACTCTGGCCTTTTGTCTTGGCTAACTGTCTCTCACCTCAGCAAGGGACTTTGCCCATTTCTCTGTTAATGGCTTTCTTAATGAGTTAATGACTTGGCCATTGTTAGCTACAGGAAAGTTCAGGCAGAAAAGCTGCTTTGTATATGTGGGACTCAAGCCATAGAAGACCTTATACCCTACCTGTGTCTTCTGAACTGAGAGCTAAGTACATTTGCAAACTATTGTGTAAGATGCCTGATGTGGACAATCGAGTGAAGATCACGTATTTGTTGTCCGGATCCAATAAGTTCATGCCAGACAATGTTGCAAGATTCACAGTGGCAACCCCAAAACTGGGAAGAGCTTTCATCAAAGACAATATGGTGGATTGTAAAGTCTAATTGGCAATGATAGATAGAATTTATTTGTGTAGGTCCATCTTTCAAGGTATATATGTATAAAATAGTTATCACTGTATTTTATCAGGGTATCTGCACAGTATACATAGAATACTTTTCTTTCCTTTTTGGTTGAAATGACCAGGATGGCCACAACAAATAAACTTGGACTTAGTTAGTCATTAGCTTTGTTCCTTCAATGACCCACACTCAGCTAGCTTTGCCAAGCTGGCTTGTTAGCACAAGCTGAATCTGGCCAGGTTTGGCAAAATTTAATCAAACCTTGATTAATTCTAACTTTTACTAAATCCAGGAATTAAGGGGAGGACCCAAGAGTTTAGGGAATCCTTATCCCCACCCCCGATTTATAGCAGTGTGTTTTAAACAGATTTTATATATGTATATAGTTTTGATTCTATCAATGTTTGATTGTATTTTAATGACTGCTTTTTCTATGCTTTTATCTGTTCTTAGTTTTATCTGCAAGTTGCCTTGAGTCCCGTCAGGGGAAAACACGGAGTAAAAATAATTAGATAATGATCATAATACTACTAATACTACTGGAGTAGTTTTATAAACTTGCTCTTCCAGAGTTTGTGAAAATCTTGCAGGAGAGGAAACACCCAAGATGTGATGTAGTTATTTTATATTTGACTGTGATTAGGTCATGGCATGAAAGCTGCCAAAACTGCAGGCACGCTCCCCTCTCTTTTCAAACTAAATAGCATGGTTTGTTTCTGTCATGGTGGGTTGGAGAACAATTATAATTCCTATTACCATTTTGTTAACTGACACCATTGTCCAACCAGATGTTCCTAGAGAAACATTCTAAGAACTGGCAAACTCCAAAGGATGTCATTTTGTAATTCATTTTTGTTTTGTTAAGTGTAAACACGCTAGATCCTGGTTTGGACCCATGCTGAAATGTTGCAACAACAATGAGCAGCATCGTGGCGCCCGTAGCAAAGCATCAAGATGAGGAGTGAGGTAAATAGCCAGCGACTACAAGTACCATAGATCGTGAATCTGAGGCTCCAGTACTTTGGCCACCTCATGAGAAGTGAAGACTCCCTGGAGAAGACACTGATGCTGGGAAAGATGGAGGGCACAAGGAGAAGGGGGCGACAGAGGACGAGATGGTTGGATAGTGTTTTTGAGGTTACCAGCATGAGTTTGACCAAACTGCGGGAAGTAGTGGAGGACAGAGGTGCCTGGCGTGCTCTGGTCCAAGGGGTCACGAAGAGTCGGACACGACTAAACGACTAAACAACAACAACAACACAATTACCATTCATTCATTTAAAGCATCAGCTTAAACTGTAGCAAGGACACTGTATGCTAGGAGCTAAATCCTATAAAAACTTAGAGCTCAGGACCTAAATACTAGGCGTAGTAAACCTGTAGAAACCTAGTTTTGAGCCCTACCCAAGCAAAGAAGCTGGGGAGGGGGAGTCACAGTAAACCAGAATCCTAGAATAAACCCTAACTTTGGAAGGTGCCGTTGCACTCATGTTTGTGGGCTTCGCATAGCTTCCAGTTGGCTTCTGGGAAAACAGAATGCTATACTAGATGGCATATATCTAGTATATACTAGATATATATACTAGATACATACTAGCTATATCTAGTATATACTAGATATACTAGCTCCGGCGGGCAGGTAAACGGCGTTTCCGTGCGCTGCTCTGGTTCGCCAGAAGCGGCTTAGTCATGCTGGCCACATGACCCAGAAGCTGTACGCCGGCTCCCTCGGCCACTAAAGTGAGATGAGCGCCGCAACCCCAGAGTCGGGCACGACTGGACCTAATGGTCAGGGGTCCCATTACCTTTACCAGTTTGGTATGTCCAAAAAGGAACTAATTCCAGCTCAGTTCACTCTTTTACAAAACAAAGTAATTGTTGGATTCAAGTCCATCCAAATGATTAATGGCAAAAAACAGCATTCAGAATATTACAAACTGCTATGCTGGAGCAAAAAAATATATACTTAAGAAGACTAAGAAAACATCAAAGCAGAGACACAGCATCTTTATCCCAGTATTCAGCCAAAAATGTTTCAAGAGCTGCTGAGGGAAGAAGAGAAGGTATTTTTATTGTATTGCTTGGCTCTCTGCTTATCTTTGCAATAGGCAACACTATGTACCATAATTGCTGTGCGGCTACAGAACCATTCTTCCTCCCTATTTCTCTTTCTCTTTCTCTCTCTCTCTCACATACAGCCACTGCTACCCCTCACAGAAGAGGTAACTGCCCCTGAAAAGGTTTTTGTGTTTTGCCAGGGAAGGGGGGCAAACAAATGGCTTATTTTGTTGGTGTTGCAAATCAAAGAAGGGTAAAACATTAGGATAAGAGACCATCTTCTCACTTTTTTCTCTCCCAAGTTCTCCCTACCACCACTCAATAGTAAATAATTAGAGGTGATCTCGTTAGTTAGTGTTCTCTCTTGTGCTGGGATTTTCAAGAAGGACACTGTGCCCTACAAGCAAGTTAAGCACAGGGGGGTCAGGGGTGGATGCAGTGCTGGCCTGGTCTGTATGTGAGCATGAGGCAAACTGTTTCAAAGAAAAGAGCCAACACACCAATCTGGCGGTGATGCGTGGATGCCGAAGCTCTTCAGTGAAGACAGCATTTAAACACCCTCACTTCTAGCAAAGCGCATGGGCCAGAGACATGGAATCAGTGATGCAGTGACAGAATATGGACAAACCAAATAAGTCTTTAGCCCCTCCCTTCTCCCATTCAATTTGTTGCACTTTGTTCCTGAGAAGCTTATTCCACATTTCTGGGGCCACCACAGAAAATGTCCTACTCCTAATAGATGACAGCTTCACCTCCTGAGAGGACACAACCTGAAGCAAGAACTCATTGAGGGTTTTGCTTTGTTTTTACAATCAAGTGGTGCATCAATTTTATGAAATAAATAAATGGGCAAATCTTAAAGCTCTCAAGGAGACATACTGCACTCTGAGAGGATCCAAGCTGCTCCTGCCCTGATGGAGCAGCGCCCGTCTCCCTCACAGATGCAGCAGAGCCCTGCAGTTCCAGATGAGCACAGGGCGAGTGGCAGCGTCGTATCGAGGGATGGGGCTTCTGGGTCAGCAGAGCTAGAGGGTGTTGAGCTTCCTCCCTTGATCTGCTCCAGGGCCCAACGCAAAGGCAGGGAACCAGGCAGCGTGCTACCTGGCCTCTCACCAAAGCGGGAACTGTACCTGAGGCCCAAAGCAGCCACACTCCTGCATTGCAGTGGGTTGGACTAGAGGACAATTCTAGGAACCTGCAGTTCTACCATACTGGACTGTAGTTTTCTGCAGCACCTCTGAAGGAACACCTGTGTGAAGCATCATTCTGGTAGAGCAGTCATCCATGGATACCTTGTTTGTGGTGACCCTTTCCTGGAAGCTGGTGAATGTCAGCTGGCTCCCCTTGGTGTGGATCAACTGATCTTCTTCCTTCAAATCCTTGCGAGGTGCCATAAAGACCAGTTCCAGAAGACTTCCCAGACGCCCTGTCTTGTTGGCCTCCCTTCTCATATGGTGTGCCTAGAGGCTTTGGCAAATGCTACCTCACAACAGCAACCTACTGGTACTTAAAAGCTTGCACTGGCTGCCCATAAGTCACTGGAATAAGTTCTTGTATTAATTTGCAAGGACCTTAACGACTTGGCTCCAGGATACTTCTCTGTTACTGTTCTTCCATGGTTCAGATGCAGGGCTCTTAGCCACCAGAAACCATGCAGTCAGTACTGTGCGCCCGATTCTGTGGAACTCCCTGCCACCTGAGATTAGACAGGCTCTCTAGTGTTTGACAAAGACCTTTCTATTCCAGCAGGCAATTTAATGAAGACTTCTGTTATTGGGATTAATTTTAATTGAATTTTTCCACTGTATGCTTTGTGTGATTTTTAGGTACACCACTTAGAGATTTTGGTTATTACTGGGTAAGTGGTATATACTGAACATACATACATACATACATACATACATAACAACATTCCCAAAACCTTTAGGTTTTAGATGGAGAACAGATGGGTGAGATGCTATACACAATGCAACATATTTTTATTTATTGCTCTAAGGCTCAACCCACTTTTCACTATATCAAGGGGAGGTCTATTGTCAAAGGATATGGCACTGTTTGGAGCTGAAAAGATTATGTATTATGTGATTTTTCCTGGACTGAAAAATCCTTACGTGTAGACTTCCGGGTTGGTGCGATCTGGAAATGGCGGATTCCCTCCGAGCTCCGGGGGGAATCGGCTCCACTGAGGACGGGTCTCGCCGCGCCGGCGACGCGGGGACCCTCAGAAACCGCAGGCGCTGAAGCCTGCGGACAGGAGGACTCGGTGGGCATCTTAAGCGCCTCCCCCCGACCCCCAAAAAGGGTACGGAGGGTGGCGTGGTGCTGAGAGTCGATCGACACCTCGGTGGAGCGAAGCCGCGAGCCATGACCAGAGAGCGCTGACTTTCTACCCTGAAATTTGGACTGAAAAAGAGGAACCCGTGAGTAAAAGGGAATTCGGTTTAAAGAAAAGATTTCCTTGAATTTGAGACGACCGGGGGGTGTGCTAAAAGGGAGTCCGCACCCCCTCTAACTACAGAAAATTTTAAGCAAGGACGGGAGAACTAAGGCGGAGAGGTATTTTTATCTTTATAAAAGAATCAAACTTCCGCGATTTACTAAAAGAAGTGTTGTGCTGGAGAGGAGTTTGAAAGATGGGAATTTTTCCGTGAAATCCCCCCCCCCCCTGGCCAGGGGGAGTCCCGAATTTGAGCCTGTTGGAGAAGAAAAAGGAGTTTGACAGCTGTCAAAAGAGCTGTCAAAAGGACAGATCTAAGTAAAAGTGCATGACATCTTTCTGAAATTAAAGTATCAGAAACTGTAATAAAGTATTGGAAATCCGAAAGAAAGAAACAAAATAAGATTTGGACTGGTGGAAAACTATACAAAGTAACCAGAAGCCCTCTAGGGGGATTCTTGAGTAATTACAATGGCTGCAGAGGGAAAATTGCTGGCAGAGATAGAGAGGATGTCTTTTCTCGTGGGAATATTGCAGAAGCAGAGTTCGAATATGAGCAAACAACTTATGACCTTGACTTCCGGAATAAGCAACTCTGCTGAATGCATGAATGACCTAACAGGAAAGGAATCTGCAGCTGTAACAGAAGGGACACTTCAAGAGTTGGAGGAAATTGAGAAAATAGAGGACAAATCACAGAGGGGAAATATCAAGCAAAAGTCTACAATGCCGGAACACAAAGAAGAAGATTGCTGGGATACATGGATTACAACTCTGCAGAAGATGTTAAAGAGGAAGGAGGGGGCCCCTGAAACACTTGGAGTACAGGAACTAATAAGAAACAAGAAATATGGTTGGGGCACCTCCTTTGAATATGAAAGACTGGTTGGTTTGTGGCAGCAGTGGTTACCAAGTATCCTGGTGGGAAGAGAAACTGGAGTGATGGAGACTGGATGGATTCGAGATCTGATGAACAAGAAGAGAGATTTCCAACAAAATCGACGAAGAGGAACGGAAAGGGACTTAAAGGCCTCGGACATCAGAAACCCAGGCTAAATATTAATGATGACTTTTATTTGGAAAGGGACCAGAACTGGGGCAGGGGGAGGGGGAAGCAGAATGGTAGGAAGGTTCATGAACTTGGGGTTGGTTAAGGAGGTCTTTACTAAATATGAAAATGGGGAATCTGTGGAGGGGAAATTGGGCCGACCTTAGGAAAGAATCTATATGTTTATAAGAAATGGGATTAAGAGAAATGGGACAAACTAGGAGGAGATACAGTAAAAAATTTATATGTTAATTTAAGGAGGAGGAATTTGAACTTGCTGAGCCAATTATTGAGGTAGGGATGTATGAAGGGGGGTGGGGGGGAGTCCAGGGAACAAGGTTAAAGAAATGTGATTTTTGATTTTTGTTGGTAAAAAATGTGAAAATCTAATAAAAATTATTTAAAAAAAAAAAAAAGAAAAATCCTTACGTGTAGAACGGTAAAAGCTCTTAGGCCATTTATGTTGTTGTTGTTGTTAATTGAATTTACCTGCCTAAGCCTGCAGGTCTCAGGGTGGTTCACAGAATAATATCGGAATACAAAACCACAAAATGCATAATCAAAATAAAAACAACAACAGCCCAGTAACCTCCCCTCCCCCCCGCATTTTAAAAGGGCCCAGGATGTCTAAAGGTAAAGGTAAAGGTACCCCTGCCCGTACGGGCCAGTCTTGCCAGACTCTAGGGTTGTGTGCTTATCTCACTCTATAGGCCGGGGGCCAGCGCTGTCCGCAGACACTTCCGGGTCACGTGGCCAGCGTGACAAGCTGCATCTGGCGAGCCAGCGCAGCACACGGAACGCCGTTTACCTTCCTGCTATAAAGTGGTCCCTATTTATCTACTTGCACCTGAAGGTGCTTTTCAACTGCTAGGTTGGCAGGCGCTGGGACCGAACGACGGGAGTGCACCCCGCCACGGGGATTCGAACCGCCGACCTTTTGATCGGCAAGTCCTAGGCGCTGAGGCTTTAACCCACAGCGCCACCCGCGTCCAGGATGTCTATTCATGTTTAAATCCAGGGTTTTTTTTCCTCCAGCAGGAACTCACCTGAACTCAGTTCTGGCACCTCTCATGAGGCAGCATAAGAGAACAAGGGAGGTGTTCATGGTGAATTCCGGCACCTCATGTGCTAGAAAAATAGCAGTGTTTATATCTGATGATGATATTGGGTGTCTTACTGAGTTTGTTCAAGTTCATTGCTTTGATTACAACAAGGACAAAGTACAGTGATACCTTGGGTTACAGATGCTTCAGGTTACATACGCTTCAGGTTACAGACTCCGCTAACCCAGAAATAGTACCTTGGGTTAAGAACTTTGCTTCAGGATGAGAACAGAAATCGCGCGGTGGCAGCAGGAGACCCCATTAGCTAAAGTGGTGCTTCAGGTTAAGAACAGTTTCAGGTTAAGAACGGACCTCCAGAACGAACTAAGTTCTTAACCCGAGGTACTACTGTAGCTGTAACTGTAGTCAGAAAACCCTGGGATTTTAGACAAGCTTTGAATCTGCATATGGCAGGCAGCTGTCCTTTAACAGCTGAAAAAATAGCCTGCGGTGTTAATGAGAGAAAATCTACTATGCTCACATTCCAAATTGTTTCCATTCATTTTTCAAAGAGTTTAATTGGTGTTGTATTAGAAGAAAGGCAGAAGGATGACATGGGGGAGAAAAGACACAAAGCAAGTAAATTAATCTATTCCAAATAATTGGGGGGCATCCCCCATTTTTTTCCAAGGCACTTCTATTTTTATTTCTCCCACATTGTCTTTCATTTCCCAGATTTTCTTTGCCACGTGCAATTTTGCCAATACCCATTGGGTCCTCCGTTGCATCTGGGGTTAAAAGTGAGTCCTTGGTCTGAAAAGTTTGGAGATACTTAAATTACAAAAGAAGTTTGATCACCATAGCGCCTTTCTAGGGAGATTCTGACTTGGTTACAGATTGAGACCTAATTCATGTCTGTGTATGTTCCTACCTGGTACAGAAACCCAACCCCAAGGGGAATATGGGGCTTTCCTGCCATAAATCCATGTTTTGGCTTAATCTCAAATTACTATAAATCATTTGATTGGAATTAGGGTGAAGGGTTACTTTGGGCAGATTTATTGTGGCCATTGGGGATTGTCTTACAATAACAGCTCTGATGCATGATTATAAAATGCTGCCATTTGTATTCCAACCCTAAGTGGGGAATTTGTCATAATGTGTTTCCCAGGTAATGCTAACAATGCTGCTGATATTCATGCATAATAGGCCTGGCATTTTTCCTGGCCTTAGAAGAGAGGCCAGACAATGACAAAAGAGAAATGCAGCTGTTAAATGCTGTGTGGCAGTTCTAAGACAAGGTCACAGAGCGAGTAACCACCTCAATGACACCGCAATAAAGAAACAAGATTTCTGAGTCACAGAGGTCTGGGAAATTAGACATTGCAGAGAGTGCGCATTGAATGTGCCCTTTTTCATTACTTTCAGAATCTCTCTTCTGCTGGAACTATCACTGGAAGTGTAGCGTTATCATTTTCCCAGGCTGGAAATAGATAATAGTTTTTCAGAGAGCTGAAACTAGGGTGAATGAGGCATTGCTTCCCACGGAGCGCACACACTCCTTTCTTCCTGCCCTACTGTCGTCTCTGGCCATCAGTTTTTGCAGGTTTTTGAAGAACAAAATTCCTGTGAACCCAAGTGCCATCACATCCCTTTCAGATGCTCCTCATGGCTTGGCTCCAAATGTCCCACTATGAAGCACTGCTGCTCTTTGAGGGCCCCCTCTTCCCTCCCTGCTGGAAGCCCCTTCAGCCCACAGGAAACTGGCTCGGGAAGCTCAGGGGATCCAGGAAAGAAGCCTTTCCAAGGGTGGCAAAGCCCTGGGCCTCTCCACCTGCAGAGGGACACACAGCAAGAGCTCCACATCCAAGCCACTGAAACTGGAACTAAAAATGCTGTGTTTCAATTTCAGAATTAACATAATCATTTAAAATTCACCTATTTTTATTGCTTAGATGAGGAGTTCTTAACCTACCGTCGGGGATCTGTGAACGGCGCACAAAAATAATGTTTTCCCCCCAATGCAATAAAATAATTTTTACACTACATTTTGTGTGTATATGTTTATGTGCATTTTTCAGATTCTCAAAGGCTTCCATATAAAACAAGGGTCCTATTCAAGTTTAGCCAGCCTTCCAAGGGCTGTGTGCCAGCGATGGTTGTGGCACACATAGAGACCATGCAGCGCATACCTGCACATGGCTGTACATACAGGCCACACACACATGCAGACACACAGCACATAGTCTCTCTCACATAAACATTCTGGCACACACAACACTCAGCTTTTTGTGTTTGGGCTATAGTGGTTCTACGCATTTATCATTTATGTATGGACGAGTTTATGCATTTTTAAAACTATTATTATTAAAAAGTACATCTTGGCTTATAACTCTACAGGATTTTTACAATTTTGAATTGCCTCAGACAGTAGGGGAGGTATCAAATGCTAATATGCACCAGCTGTTACAATTTGGCAATATTTACTGGTTATATGCAGTGCTCCTTTATGTCAGCTGTCATATATTGACTGTCCTGGCCCCATGGTAGTACACATGCTGTATGGACAGTACATTTGCGGTGCAGCCCCTGGTATTTCCAGGGAAATGAGCTGCAGGCTGTAAGTAGGGCAGAGAAAGACCTGTGCCTGAGAATCAAGGGTGGCCTGGGGACGGACCAGTCAAAATGGACAGAAGCAGGTGTAAACAAGCTTGCACCATTTCCCATGTGGCAGCCATTCAGATATTTAAAGATGGCCATCAAGCGCTCCTCATAAGGCTGTTTTCAGACCCTTGATCATCTTGATCACTGCCCTCTGTGGCGCTCAGAACTGGACACAGTACTCCAGGTGTGGTCAGACGTGGCAGAATAGAGTGGTACTATGACTTCCCTTGATCTGGACACTGAACTTATGTTGACGCAGCCTAGATTTGCATTAGCTTTTTTTTTTTTTTGCTGCTGCATCACACAGTGGATTTATGTTAAGCCTGTGATCTACTAAGACTCTGAGATCTCTTTCATGTGTCCCCCATCCTATATTTGTGGAGCTGGTTCTTCCTGCCTAAGTGTGGGACCTTACATTTGTCCCTACTGAAATTCATTTTGTTAGTTTGGTTTCTAGACCTTTTATCTTGGTCACCCTAGAATAGCATTAACTTTTTTTTTGCTGCTGACTCATGTTCAGCTTGCACTGCTGACAATCCTGGTGTCCCCCAGCTGGTTTTTCCTACCTAAGTGCAGAATTTTACATTTGTCCCTACTGAAATTCATTTTGTTAGCTCGAGCCCAGCTCTCCAATCTGTTAAGGTCATCTTGAATCCCAATTCTGTCTTCTGCAGCATTGGTCTCCCTTCCCTCTTTGGTGTCATCTGCAAATTTGAGGAGGGTCCCCTCAGTTCCTTAATCCAAGTGGTTTATAAAGATGTTAAACAACAAGGGGCCTAGTACAGAACCCTGTAGCACCCAGCTTGTCACAAGGACCTCACCTGTTTTCCAGGAATTCTCAAAGATTATAGACAAAGGCTCTGAGATTACACCTGCAAGCTCCTTTATAATCCTCGGATGCAGCTCATCAGACCTTGGAGATTTGAAATTTGCTACATGATCTTGCAAAATCTTCAGTTAAAAATAAGTGCACCAACATTTAAAAAGCAATTGCCATCGAACAGGGATGCCCTCCAAGTACACTTCCACTCATGCACTGGGGCTCTCGCTTCCCCACCCCTTCTGACTGCTTCATCCTCTGGCATAGTCCTATGGGGGGGTCGTGTGGGAGTGGCCAATGTGTGGGGAATCCTGGAAACCAGAGAAGCTCCCTTCACGCAAGGGTCTCTGTGGAGCCCAGCCATTATCTGTGCAGAAGGCGGCTGGGTCTTTCACAGCTCTGAGCTGCTAGCAGATGGAAATATTTGGTTCTGTTTCCATGAGTGCAGCAAAACAGCTACCACAAGATATTAAAAGCAGCTTCTTGGGTTTATTCATTGTGGGGATTTCCACATGACCTCACATTTGGTTCACTGTGAAAACTCCTGGAGGGAAATGGAAAAGGACCTTTTCTGGAAGAAAATGCTCCAAATATCTGTGTCAAACTCATGCTGAGGAAATACAGGGGTCTTATATTTTATAAAATGCACTTTTATTTGGAGCCTATTTCCAGATACAATTCTTGGGGCACATGGCTTGCGGCCCTTGACACAATTCATTGCATAGTTTACTTTTAAGCAGCCCCTTTAAGCAACCCGGTAAGCCATAATGGGATAAAATGAAGCTGCTGAGAACTTATCTTACGTCCACTGCTTCATATCCAGTTGACAGAACTGCAAGTTGGTAGGGCTGCTTAAAGGAATTCTGTTTTTTCACTTACAACACCGCTGATTATAATCAGCAAAACTGAGCTGACATCAGAATGAAAACATACTTGGTCAATTGAATATATCGGGTTGGTGCTATTGTTTTGACTAGATGTGACTCAGCCTGAATATGGCGAATAATTAAGATCTAGGAAAAGAAATAATTTAAACTTATTTATTTAAATGTTGCCTCACTTACAAGAGAAGCCATGAAAGGTTAGGGGAGATGGAGCAGAAGGGTGGGAAGAATGCCAGCTTCTGTCTATTGGATCTTCACCAGCTGGTTGACAGGATTTTTGCAAACTGCTGTGCGCTAGGTCTACTCCGTTGTGTTCACACTGCAAGGCACTTCTTATTGCAGATGGTAATAATGTGCAGCTTGAAGCGGCAGGATGAATAAAAACTGCCTCCTCTTGGAATAAAAATTGTCCACACCCAAAATATGGTTTCAAAGCTTTACTAACAACCTCACAGGCCAAATGAAGAGGCCTCGTGGGCCTAATTTTGATGGGTGTTGAAGGTTTCCCACCTTGTACTTTGTAAATTTAAAACACATCACAGGACCACACTAGCAAAATGAAGCAACCATCACCCTCCAAAGTAGCCCAAACAAAACTGACTTCTGCCCTCCCTTGGTATAATAAATAGTGCCAGATTTTGACTAGGGAGTCAAGGTTTTGAATCCCTGGTCAGACATGAGGCTTGGTCAGTGACCTGGGGCCAGTCATATATTTTCTCAGCCTAATTTTCTTCTCAGGGATATTTAGAAGAAGAAATGATGGTGGGATGGGGGGGGGGGACATAGCCACTGCTTTCAGGAAGGGTGGTCCTGTGCTTCTTATATTTAAATAGATAATGTTACCTGTGGGGGAGCACCAGTGTTAATTCAGTTTCATCAGCTCAATTGACTTTACTGCTGAAAAACTCCCATTTCATTGAGATCCCATGGTTATAAATATTCTCAGATGGTGACCATCAAACATATTCTGGGAGATATGGAACCTCCTATCTGCACAGATTTATTTATTTTTAATCCCTTTTCATTGAAAACACTGTTTTCTTGCTCTGGTTGAAAAAATAATGGGGGGCGGGCAGGAATGCCAACAATATGCAGATTTCTCAGAGGTCACTGCTTCTAAGGAATTCTGACCTACTTTTCTGCATACCTAAGATTGTGATCTTATTTGCTTGCTCTCTCTTCCCAAGGTTAAAAAGAGGTATGTCAGGCCTCAAGATCTCCTCATCATTCTTCACTTTCAGATCCTTTCTTCACTCTCAATCACTCCAACTTTAGAAATGAGAGTGAGTGAAGAAGCTGCTATTTCTTAAGTACAACCTCTCCCTAGGGAAAAATACTTTGCTGAAACTGATATTCGAAGCCACTGAAATTATTTGTTTCTGGATTTGTCTTTTGATGTGCTCGGTGCTCAGCAGGGAGATTTTTGTGGGGAAGTGATGAGGGCATCAACTGCTTTATCAACTGCACTCCTCACACTCTTAACTCACTAATTTAGGAAGTGACAGAGAAACCCGGAAATTATTTAAGAAGCCAGCAACCAGAAATATGAGGTGTTGGATAAACACCTGCGCTGTGCATTCCTCTACAAGATAGAGAACTTCTAAGGAGATGACAATAACACTGTTTTGGACACACAGAGGTTTCCCAGCAACACAGCTCTGAGTGTTAGTTCCTGCAGAAATCTCCATAGCTGATTTCTTGGTGTAAAATACCAGAACCACACCTGCAGAACTGCCGAGGGACCTGCTTACCAGCCTCACACTGGTACTTATCCCATCTCCACAAGGCCAAAGCCTTGTCTTTCTGAAACTGCAGTAAGAATCTTCTTTTTCCCACTTAGGTAATACATTTTTCAGCATTTAAACAATAGACATCGTATCATGTGTCCTGCACGCCTGGGACTTGGTTAGACCTTTGTGCCCCAAAATTTGTGTTTCATTATGGCATTTCCTCCTGCACACATTTCTTCACTGTTGGATATACTGTAAGCTCCCTCCTCTTGCAGGCCTGCAGCTTTGCAGTCAGCCTGCAAACCTTCCTTCTGCATTCAAGCAGTCCCCAAAAACCATAGGCTCTTCCTCACTAGCCCCAAGGAGATCCACTCTTTCCTTTCCTTATGTGCTGCTGTCCTTGTCAATGCTGTGGCTAGACCACTACATACCTCCCGGCTGGCTTTCCAATCTGTTGCATTTCTCCCCCCCCCCCCCCCAGTCTATAAAAGGTAAAGGTAAAGGGATCCCTGACCATTAGGTCCAGTCATGGCCGACTCTGGGGTTGCGGAGCTCATCTCGCTTTATTGGCCGAGGGAGCCGGCGTACAGCTTCCAGGTCATGTGGCCAGCATGACTAAGCCGCTTCTGGTGAACCACAGCAGCACATGGAAATGCCGTTTACCTTCCCGCTGGAGTGGTACCTATTTATCTACTTGCACTTTGACGTGCTTTCGAACTGCTAGGTTGGCAGGAGCAGGGACCAAGCAACGGGAGCTCACCCCGTCATGGGGATTTGAACCGCTGACCTTCTGATTGGCAAGTCCTAGGCTCCGTGGTTTAACCCACAGCGCCACCCGCATCCCACAACTCTGCTAAACCATTTCTTTTGTTGCTCTGGCTAGTGAAGTGCACAGAGCTTGGGCATACGTCTGGATCCATCACTGTGGCTTGATGGTCAAGTGGTTTTGATGGTGCGAAGTGCCTTAAATCAGCTTTTGCCATGGACTGGCTGGATGCAGAGGAGAGCTGGGAGGCACTAGATGGGGAACCCCCAAGGGAAGAAGGCTCAGAGCCAGGGGATTGGTGGTGGGATGACAACGAGTGGTCAGAGGGAGCAGACTGGGAGGAGGAGGTTTGGAAGCTGAAGAGGTAACAGGGTTTAGTGAGCAGGAAGAGGCTGTGGCAGAGGGCAGTCTGGAACCAGAGGAGGCTGCAGAGGAGAGGGGTCAAGAGGCAGGGTGGAGGCAGGCTGCTCAAGAAGCCAGGGAGTCTCCCCCTCCTGCTGTGACCAGCTCTCCTCTCTCAGGTCTCCCAGAACATTCAGAGGAATGAAGAGGGTGGAGCAAAGAGAGACAAGATGGTGAGCCTTAGGCTACTGGGGAAGGAACCAGGGGAGGAGCCTTAGAGAGGGTGGGAAGGCAACTTCAGTCCTCACAACTGAATAGGTCTTGGGGCAAGACCTATTGGAAAGAGTTGATGTGATCACAAGGCCTGCACTGTTTTGGTATCTATCTATCATCTATCTATCTATCTATCTATCATCTATCTATCTATCTATCTATCTATCTATCATCTATCATCTATCTATCATCTATCTATCTATCTATCTATATCTATCTATCTATCTATCTATCATCTATCTATCTATCTATCTATCTATCTATCTATCTATCTATCTATCAATCATCTATCTATCTATCTATCTATCTATCTATCATCTATCTATCATCTATCTATCTATCATCTATCTATCTATCTATCTATCTATCATCATCTATCTATCTATCATCTATCTATCTATCTATCTATCTATCTATCTATCTATCTATCTATCTATCTATCATCTATCTATCTATCATCTATCTATCTATCATCATCTATCATCATCTATCTATATCTATCTATCTATCTATCTATCTATCTATCTATCTATCTATCTATCTATCATCTATCTATCTATCATCTATCTATCTATCATCTATAAACTAACTAACTAACTAACTAACTAACTAACTAACTAATAAATAGTTAATTTCCCTGACCCTGGTGTTTTTTATTGCTGACTTTGGCTCCTTGCAGTTTTGCCTGGGGGCTGAGCTACACTCATGTCTGGACTAGGATAGCCTAACTTCTGTTGTCTACACTCTTGTACCCTCTTGGTTCGATTACTGCAATGCCGTATCCATGGGGCTGCCTTTGAGGACAGTTAGGAAACTGCAGCAGGTGCAGAATTCCTGGTTTGGGCTGCAGCTTTGGAACCAAATTTCCCGGAAAGAACCTGCACTTAAGATGCAAAGAAAAACATTTGGTCAAACTACACAAAACATTGTTTATGACTTTTTAAAAGGATGTTTGAGCTGGCTACTTTCATTTGAAAGAAAAAACCACTGCATGAGCCCCAGTCCAGAATGTGCTTCTGATGCAGATCAAGGTCTCACACCAGTTTCCCACCCCCAAAATTGCCCCCCTTCTGCTGTTGTTTGCCCCCAAAAGTACTGTTTCCTCTCCCCACCTTGCCCCAACTCAGATCAAGAGTGTATTCCGTATATGAATCTTGCATCTCCTTCAAAATAAAAGTGGCCAGCCTGAGCATGCTTTCAAAACCAAACAAAAGCTATGAATCAGGTAGCGTGCAGTTTGGCCCTTCCATTTTTTGATTTTGATTTTCCTGTGCTTTTAAGAATGTTTTTAAATTTCATGCCGCTGCCTTCTGTTTTCATTCATTCTGTTCTCAGCTGTTTTATAGTTTGAATTATAAAAATTCAATTATTTAATATTTACAAAACCTTACAGAAAAGTGATCGATACATTTTAACAATAGCAACAGCAAAAGAAAACCTCTGGCCTTTCTCTCACCCTTGTTTATATTACCTAGAAATACTTAATAGTAGCAATTGAATGAGCATGTCCGAAATCTCTGTAACAGAATGTGTTCTGTACAGCCAACTTGTTTTCTCCTTGACACTCAAGGACACTGCATTCTCATGAATGTTTTACATGCCTTCTAGCAATGCACTAAAAACAATCAATTTTAAGTATGACTAATGCCTTATTTTACCCAGCTTTCAGCAGATAAAGACAACGCCATCAGACAATTAGTAGTCTGGGAAAGTTTGACTTGCCTTGATTTTGCCTGATTTTGTTTGTTTAGAGAGCACTTGAACAAGACCTCCCCTATTTTAATGACTCCCAAATCACTACTGAAACAAATGAAACAAACTCATTCCAGCAGATTAGTAGCAAAACAAATATTGCTCTTTTAATCATGAGAATTAATGGGAAAATGCAACTTTCCCTCCCTGAGAGTCATCTGCCAGGGCTCTCTGTATCCTGGCTATTGAAGACAAGGCAGGTGGAAACAGGCAGGGGTCATTTTCAGCCCTGGTGCCATTTGTGGGGCTCTTTCATGCAGCACCTGCTCTTGCATCCTTCCTTCTTCAGGGCACTGAATGTGTACTCAAACCACTTTGACCACACTTAGCATGTATGCCTGGCATCAGCTCCAGATACAGTCCTACAACTTTGCTTCCAGCAAAGCACTCTATAAACACCAAATTGCAGCTCTTTTCTTTTGCAAAGTGATAAGAGGCAGCTTTCTGTTCAAAGGACAAGCAACACTTGGACTAGATAGAAGTGCAAACAAAACTGGTGGAATCCAGATTGCTGCCTCCCAGGTGCTTAACTCTTATCTAGCCTTTTGTAGGCTTCATCTCAAAGTTAGATAGCAAGTCAATGATTTATTAATTTCATAATGAACTTACTTTAACATGCATGCACCACCCAATATGTCTCATAGAGAAGAAGAAGAAGAGTTTGGATTTGATATCCCGCTTTATCACTACCCACAGGAGTCTCAAAGCGGCTAACATTCTCCTTTCCCTTCCTCCCCCACAACAAACACTCTGTGAGGTGAGTGAGGCTGAGAGACTTCAGAGAAGTGTGACTGGCCCAAGGTCACCCAGCAGCTGCAGGTGGAGGAGCGGGGAAGCGAACCCAGTTCACCAGATTACGAGTCCACCACTCTTAACCACTACACCACACTGGAGACCTGAAGGTGGCCAGTTTTTTTATGACTGGAGCTTCGGAAGCTCATTCAGAGCCAGTCAGACCATTGGTCTAGCTAGCTCAGTATTGTCTAAGCCAACCATGAGGAAATTTTCCCATCCCAAGAGCCACATTTCCTTTTGGGCAACTGCCCAAGGGCCACATGTCCTTGGTGAGTGGAGTCAGAGGCAAAAATCTGCAGAGCAACAATTTTAAATTTTACTTCTGCTTTGGTGCTGCAAACGCAGCAAAATCAATCTGGGAGGCAGCGGTTTTGAGTTCTAAGCTCAACCTGATTGGGATAAGGTACAAGTGCTACAGGTTGCCTTGGTCGGTGGGAGAGATCATTGTGTGGCATGTCACTCCCATATCAGCCTCTGCAGCCAGGGGCATACGAAGGGGGGGTGCAGGGGTTGCGGTCTGCCCCATGTGTCACCCTGATGGGGGTGACAAAATGGCGGGTGGCACTCGTCACTGCCAGAGCCTGCAGCATTCACGAGCCATGCATCTCGGCGCCCACAGGCTCTGCGCTGTTCGCCTGCTGCCTTCTCCCCAGCTGTAGGGTGGCTGAGACCCCTCTGCGTGCCTGCCCCTATGGGCACCATGCGCCTCGTGACGTGTGGCACCCATAGGGATGGCATGGCATGGGGTGCATGACATCCATAGGGGCGGGGTGCACTGAGGCGCCCATGGGGACGACACGGGATGCCGTGTACCCCATTCCGTCCCTATGGGCGCCGCGCACCCTGCCCCTATGGGCAGGGTGCTCCATGCCCTATAGGTGGTTTGCCCTGCCCCTGGGCACCCCGCCCCTGGTGCCAGAGAGCCTTCCTCTGCCACTGTCTGCAACCACAGCAGGCGCTGTAACCTTCCAACCGTTTGGCTTCACCCTCGAAGGCACACTCCTCCATTGTCTCCCAAGACAGACAGGTGCCAGCTTTTGCACAGAGGGCAAGTTTCTATCCTCCATCCAGGCAGTGGCGTAGCGTGGGTTGTCAGCACCCGGGGCAAGGCAAGTAATTTGCGCCCCCTAACCTGTGGATTTGCGCCCCCTAACCCTAACCCCCAGATGTTGCGCCCGGTGCGGCCGGCCCCCCCTGCACCCCCCACGCTATGCCACTGCATCCAGGCAAGTGAGAAGCATCATCAGAGTTCAAGGGCACATTCCACCCAGGCAAAAACACCTTTTTTTGGTGGGGGATGCCACAGGACCAGTGTGGGGTGTGGCCTGGGAAAAGTTCCCAGCAGGAGTTCTTCTCAGCCCTGTCTGGAGATAACAGGACTGAACCTGGAGTCATTTTCCTGCAAAGCAATTGCCACTGAGCTCAGCCTTTCTCTGTAGGTTCCTGCCAAGGGACAGTTGAACACATGCTGAGCACTACACTTTAAGCTCAGCCTTCTTTGATTTTTGACACCCTCGTAACCTTTTGAAGTGGTGGCAATCAAGTGACAAAAGCTGATCTGTGTCAAATTCTGCATTTGAGGTTGGCAGTTACACGAGCAGCTTAGTCTATGGCAGTGTGGATGAATATCAGCCCAGGCAAATAAAAAATGGGCTGTCGCTGGCTGAAAGGCTCGTGCAATTGACCCCAAGTCCTCCCATTAGTTGAAGAATCTGTTCCTGTACAAAACTATCTGCCAAAAAAAGCTACAGACTTAATTCAGTTGTTTCTCAACTACCATGGCTATCTTGTTCCCTCCTTGAGAGATTAATTGAAAATAAAATGCACTTGCAGATAAGGCTCTCCCATGTAATATAAATCATTAAAGTTGTCATTTAGAAGTGTGTCCACTCCTTGAATTGGAATTGGTGTGGGAGTCTCAAGCTAGCATCAGAATGAAAAGGGGACATGCTCAAAGTGATCAGGAGGAATGTTTCATTAAATTCTTGTACATGTTGAACCTGGTTCAAGAAGAGGGCAATCAGTGGAGCGGTACCAAATACAGGAGAAAATTGAGCATTTGCACGTAGAAGCCAATCTGAAATCAACGAAGATGAGCGCAGGAGAGTTTCCAGAGAAGTTGCCCCAGGCTGAAGGGCAGAGGGAAGAAATCTCACAAAAATGGACAGGGAGAAATGGAGGCTTGCAGGGCAGGGCATCAAATCTACTCTTGGAATTAAAGCCAAGGTCAGGGTCTCGTCGTGCCTTGAGGCTTTCCTCACATGGGTGGAGAACTGAGTTAAGGACCTATCCTTATGGCGGGCACCACTCTCAAGAAGAAGAAGAAGAGTTTGGATTTGATATCCCGCTTTATCATTACCCAAAGGAGTCTCAAAGCGGCTAACATTCTCCTTTCCCTTCTTCCCCCACAACAAACACTCTGTGAGGTGAGTGGGGCTGAGAGACTTCAGAGAAGTGTGACTAGCCCAAGGTCACCCAGCAGCTGCATGTGGAGGAGCGGGGAAGCGAACCCGGTTCACCAGATTACGAGTCCACCGCTCTTAACCACTACACCACACTGGCTCTCCAGGAGGTGTGGGGCGCAGGGAATGCAATGGCAAGCTAGTCAAATATTTCACGGCAGACGCCACATGCAAGACTTTTGCTAAACTCTGTTGATGAGCTTTCCCTCTCAATATGCCTGTGAGAATATACAGGCTACAACAAGAATGGTTAAACTGATGTATCACACTCCAAGGAAAGCACATGCATTGCCCCTCCCATTTTGCAATTACTTTGTTAACCTGCACTTGACGAATTAATGTTGACTTCAGAGATCTGAAGGAGTCCAATCCACAGGTGAAAGTATGTTGGGCACCTCATTCTCAGCCACATGGATTCTGGTGGCAAACGCAAAGCATATGCATGGCACTGCTGGCAGTTGTGTCTCTTTTAGGAGCAGCATGGTGTTGCTTGAATTTACAACGAGACGGGAAACAGAGCTTACTGCATATGCTCTGTGGTCGTCTTTAGCGTGCTTCCACATATTCTCCAAGGAACCCATATATGGCAACCGAGGTCCAAATGAGCAAACTTGAGAATGTGCAGAAGAGGCTTGGTGTTCCCACACCTCATTCCTCAACATACCTGCCAGTTAATTTCAATGGACTGTGGTAGGCTTGGGTAAACGACAGCCTGTCGAAATGCATACACTGACTTTCTGAGGGAGATGCTTGAAACTAATTTATTGCGGCACTCTCGGAGTCAGGCTTTAAGCTTTAAGAAATTATTTGAAACCTACTTCTAAACACATGAAATATTAGGCTTAAGCTATAACTAATTAAGAGACGCCTGCTTCTTGGGAGGAAAGCAATGACAAACCTAGACAGCATCTTAAAAATTAGAGACATCACCTTGCCAACAAAGGTCTGTATAGTAAAAGCTATGGTTTTCCCAGTAGTGATGTATGGAAGTGAGAGCTGGACCATAAAGAAGGCTGATCGCCAAAGAATTGGTGCTTTTGAATTCTGGTGCTGGAGGAGACTCTTGAGAGTCCCATGGACTGCAAGAAGATCAAACCTATCCATTCTGAAGGAAATCAGCCCTGAGTGCTCACTGGAAGGACAGATTGTGAAGCTGAGGCTCCAATACTTTGGCCACCTCATGAGAAGAGAAGACTCCCTGGAAAAGACCCTGATGTTGGGAAAGATGGAGGGCACAAGGAGAAGGGGACGACAGAGGACGAGATGGTTGGATAGTGTCTTCGAAGCTACCAGCATGGGTTTGACAAAACTGCGGGAGGCAGTGGAAGACAGAAGTGCCTGGCGTGCTCTGGTCCATGGGGTCACGAAGAGTCGGACACGACTAAACGACTAAACAACAACAACAACAATAACTAATTAGCAGCAACAAATCACAAGGTGTACAAAGCAGCACTGTTGTTAAGGTATGGAGTCTAAAAAAGGATAGCAAAAGTGGGCTGTGCGGCCCTAATCCTTAAACCACTTGCTCTGGAGTATAAGGAAAATCAGTGAAACTGAAGTGTATGAGTTAAAGACAATCTGCTCTTCCCAGTTATTTTAAACAGTCAGAGTTGAAGTGTCACTCATCATTATCATCTCATTAGGAAAAGGGGTACTTACGAGACTCAACATTTTCTTATTTTTACGGAAGAAATCTGATGGTTAGCAATAGCATATTAAATGCCATAAAATGGAGAGTTCCTGCAGGAAATGAATTGTTATGAGCTTATCTTTCAAAATAGAAAGGTACAGCAAACCTTGTGTCGTCTCTTGCAATTGTGCGGTCTAAATGTTGTACATTTCAGAAGCTAACATGCTACAATATATTAAAAGCAAAGGTAGTTACATCAGCACAAATAAAGTTCTAAAATTCACATTAGGGTGATTTTGGCACTGGAAGTCATGAGAACTATAGTGGAATTTTAAATCTATAGTGAGATCTTCAATCTTATAATTCTGTAGAGTTTTATGGTATGTAAAAGACACTCTGTGATTCGCAATGTAAAAGAACATTCAAAAGAATCTATACATCTGATCATCTTGAACTCTTTATAAAAATGTTTGTGGTAAAGTAATGACTGTAACATATTATTTCTCTGAGTGGTTAGGTTCCACTCCACCCATTTTGCACTGGTAAAGCTCAACAGAACAGAGAATCTCAACCTGTGTTGTTTTAACCCCATTCTAAGAGGCAAAACTCATGCAGGGATATGGCAATTTCATGGTTCAGAAATACAAGTTCTGCGTGGAAAATTGAGTTCAAGCCAGCCGCCGTAAGGTGTTTCCTCTGGAATGCTGATCTCTTCCCCTTTGGAGGAGTCCATATTTCTCCAAAGGGCAGCATATGGAGCACTGCTTGTCAGGGTCATGCTCTACTTATGAGGAGAGGAAGGGGCTTGGGAAAGTTTTACATCCTACCACAGGAAGCGATCAGGAGATAGGAGGCAAAATCTGAAAAATTCATCGCAGGGGTGTGTTTGTTGAAGCAAAAGGCTGGACCTGAAGGCTTGCTAGCATTTTTCTCCATGGGATGCACTGGATTGATTAAAGATTGTTTCTCTTGTTTTATATCCATCTCACTTCCCTTTTAGGAACCACCTTAACTGGTATTTACTTGACAATGGCCCAGAAATGTCTTTTTAAAAGCTTGGCTTCCTTTTACAACACTATCTGCAAGAACCTTTCCATTTGTCTCATTAGGTTAAGTTCCCACACCCTTGCAAGTGCACAGTTCACCCGTATACAGTAACCACAAAGGAACCAGGTCTTTAATTTTTGCTGAAGACGCCCACAGCAGGTATTGCTGGTTTTTTAAAAATACAATTCAGAATTCTTACTAGGAATCTTTACTGTAATCCCTTAAAAAAGACCCCTAAGCTATACATTAGAGACTGGATTCTCTGTCAGACGCAGATTCCCCACCACGTGGGAACAAAAAGGGCAATCCTCCAGGTATACCAGACACAAGCCTTTTAAGGCTTTACCTAGGCCAGCTCCCATTGCTCAGTTCCTGCTCCTGCCAACCTAGCAGTTCAAAAGCACGTCAAAGTGCAAGTAGATAAATAGGTACCGCTCCGGCGGGAAGGTAAAATGGCATTTTCGTGCACTGCTCTGGTTCGCCAGAAGTGGCTTAGTCATGCTGGCCACATGACCCGGAAGCTGTATGCCAGCTCCCTCAGCCAATAAAGCAAGATGAGCGCTGCAACCCCAGAGTCGTTCGCGGCTGGACCTAATGGTCAAGGGTCCCTTTACCTTTACCTTTAGGCCATTTACAGTGTAATGCTTTTGGTGTCAGCAGAAACATACTTGTTTTTCCAGGCTTTTAATAGATCCACCCACAGCAGTTGTTAGTTTTATGACACTTTATGGTCCACAAATGACCATTATTTAGCTCTTGGTCCACTTTCTCCTCATTTGTATTAGACCAGACCCCCATATATAGGGGGGAAAGTCCCTTTTGTCCCTGCTTTCTAATTTGTTGATTCTGTTATGCCAATTTAGTACCCATCAGGCATGGATGAGCACACCTTGGGTGTTTTTGTTTGGTTTTGTTTTTTAAAATGACCCCCATCGATGTGCCCTTACTAACAGGCTGGAAAAGAAATTAAAGCAATTGTAAAGTCCCATCATACACTTTTTGGATTGTTGCCCAATATATCTGGAGTAGGCAGATGTGGTTTGCTTGTGGAGTTTTCTGGTTTTGTACAAATCTCAGGGATCAAATGAAAATATATATATTCCTCCATCCTGGAGTGCACCAGAAATGTTTACAAGGACAACCAGGAATGAAATAAATGAAATGAAAGCATTTATTGATCTTGAATGTAAGAAAAAAAATCTCAAAGCATAAAAAGAGGCGCATCAGAAAATGACAGTTGATCCACTCACTCCTGAAACACCAAAACAAATAATCTGAAAACCTGAGAGGAATGGTTTGGAACACAATTTCCCCCAATTTATCAGATTATCCCCATATCGGGTAAACCTGAATCGACAGTGGGGAAGCATTGTGGTTGCTGTTGTTTGAGGGTAACATCATGTGGACTATTCAGATTAAATGGGAACACAAATAGCTACACATTCCCAGTAAACTCCAGTGTGGGCAAGCCCTTAATTCATTTCAGTAATGGTTTATCTGTTCTTACTGATGCTGATATGTATTGCATTTATATGCTTGTAACCCAGCCTGGGATCAAGAATGATAAAATCAATGATACTCTTAATATTTCTTGTAAGCTGCTTAGAGGTTTTATTATAATCAGACAGTATATCCATTTTGCTAAATAAAATAAATTAAATATTTCCTAAACAAATTAACAATGAAACCAATAAATATGCTTTCCCCTTCCGTTGAAGAGCAAGTTCTTGAGGTCTTTAGTTGTGATTTATTTGAATTTTATGATAAAAACATGTTTGAGTCAATGCTTAGAGTGACCATGGCTATTTTAAACCTTCACATTTTGAGAAGGTTTTATCCAGCAGATTCATTACTCGTTGCAATACAACCTGTTGAATAGGAGGCATGTTCCACAATCTGGGTTGAGAGTTCATTTTTTTGGAATCTGAGAATTCCAAAATAATTTCATATCTCATATTTAAGAGATCTGTTCTGGCAAGACTTCAGTAGCATACAATAGTCACGCCTCCTTTGCAAATGGGCCCCTTTTGTTAGGTTTTAATACCATTTCCTTACTTGTAATGTTTCAGTTAAGTCCAAAGATTGCCTGTTTACTTAAGGAAAGTAGCCTTCAGATTGTGACCTCGGCCCATATTTATGTCTAAGTAATAATGCACAGGAACTGGACCATCCAAACCATGACCTCACGGGTATCCAGAGATGGAAACTTCAGTGAAGTACACAATATACCACACTGAAACTTTGTTCCAAGTACAGTAGCTACTTAATACACGGGTGGGGCAGCCATGGCAAAGACAGCTTCCCTCTGTTGCCAGTTCCCTGTGCAGCCTTAGGCCAGTGTTTCCCAACCTTGGGCCTCCAGCTGTTTTTGAACTACAACTCCCATCATCCCTAGCTAGCAAGACCAGTGGTCAGGGATGATGGGAATTGTAGTTCAAAAACAACTGGAGGCCCAAGGTTGGGAAACACTGCCTTAGGCAACCAACTGTACAGTGGTGCCCCGCAAGATGAATGCCTCGCAAGACGAAAAACTCGCTAGACGAAAGGGTTTTCCGTTTTTTGAGTCGTTCCGCAAGACGAATTTCCCTATGGGCTTGCTTCGCAAGACGAAACGTCTTGCGAGTTCTTGCGAGTTTGTTTCCTTTTTCTTAAAGCCGCTAAGCCGTTAATAGCCGCTAAGCCACTAATAGCCGCTAAGCCGCTAATAGCCGTGCTTCGCAAGACGAAAAAACCGCAAGACGAAGAGACTCGCGGAACGGATTAATTTCGTCTTGCGAGGCACCACTGTACTTCTATGTTGGGGGTGGGATAAATGTTTAGTTGGAGCTGGGGATTAGTTTAATTTTAGTTTTTTGTTTTGTTTTGTTTTTGTTTAGTTGCTACTGTTTTACTGGGGTGTTATATAATTTATATTTTGTTCTTAAGGGGAGAGGGTTAGGGCTGCCTGGGAGTGGGCCTCAGTCAATAGAATGGCTGGGGCAGGTTCCACAGGGGGGGATGTATTGGGACACCCGATCTCAGTGATCACGTGTAGGAGGAGGAGTTACGCTAAGACCAGACCATGTCATTACCGAGGAGGCAGGTTTAGTCATTGTTTGAAGATTATCCCTGCCTCTGGGTATGGTCTTGACCGGAAGGATACTGGAATCACCAAGGGAGACCCACATGACCTGAAGGTGCTGCTGTGCAATGCCAGGTCAATGATTCACAAGACCACTGCCATCCATGACTTGATCATGGATGGAGGACTTGACCTGGCATGTGTGACAGAGACTTGGTTGGATGAAGCAGATGGGCCTGTCCTTGCCACTGCTTGTCCACCAGATTTCTCTTACACACAGCAACCCAGGTCATGTGGGAAGTCATTAGTTTACACCAGGCGTCCTATTGGGAAGACCCAGTTTTCTGAGTCCATGTTCCGGAAGTTGGGCAATAGGGTTCCATCACTGTGAGAAGTGAGGTTACAGGGAACCAGGCAGAAGGCCTTCTCAGTACAGTGGTACCTCGGGTTAAGTACTTAATTCGTTCCGGAGGTCTGTACTTAACCTGAAACTGTTCTTAACCTGAAGCACCACTTTAGCTAATGGGGCCTCCTGCTGCTGCTGCGCCGCCAGAGCACGATTTCTGTTCTCATCCTGAAGCAAAGTTCTTAACCTGAAGTAATATTTCTAGGTTAGCGGAGTCTGTAACCTGAAGCGTATGTAACCTGAAGTGTATGTAACCTGAGGTACCACTGTAGTTGCACCCGCCCTGTGGAATGCCCTCCCATCAGGTGTAATGGAAATAAACAACTACCTGACTTTTAGAAGACATCTAAAGGCAGCCCTGTTTAGGGAAGTTTTTAATGTCTTAAGTTTTATTCTGTTTTTCGTGTTCTCTTGGGAGCTGCCCAGAGTAGCTGTGGAAAGCCAGCCAGATGGGTGGGGTATAAATACTGATATTATTATTTTTTTATTATTAGACATGAGTGATTTAGCAACATCCAGTTGTTACTGTTTTGCTTCAAACTGCATGCAGAATGCTATTTGCAAAGGGAAAGCTTGAGGTGACAAGAGTTCGTGGCTAGAGATGAGAGGCAGACCGCAAATGGCTACAGCAATCTACATTGGACATGAGATGCTGAGAAGACAGCTGTGGAATGGGTGCCCTACATCTGGGGAAGCTGCACTCCTGTTTTGCTGTGTGTGCTTGCACGTGCTTTAAAAAACAAATTAAGCCGAAATGGGAAAAGGTGGGAGGAGAATGTTTTGTTCACAACATCATCCAGATACTCCATAAACCATGGCTATTCAGCAATAAATGTTCAGGGCAGAAATAGGTGTCATCTTCATTTCCTGCCTCTCACATCTTTGAAATGGACGTAACAATGCTCATCTACCTCACATGGCTGTTGCAATGGCTGCAAGAGAATGTATGCAAAGTGTTCTGAATTCTCTTTAAAAATTAAGGAATAAAAGTATTTTGCTGTATAAAAGTAAATAATTTTAATCTGCATGCTGTGTAAACAGCAAGTAATAAGCCATCAATAAGAATGTTCCGATGCCATGGACATGACAGTTATCCATCTCTGTGTCTCACATATTGGCAACTTATGGACTGCATGCAACCCTTGACAGCTTTCTGTGCAGCCCACAGACCCCTCCCCCACCCCTCCCCTTGCTGCCCAGTTGCTTGGGGATGCAAACAGTTGAAGAGCAGATCAATTGCTGGTCTTCGGCTGCTTCCATATAGCTGTATGACCAGAAGTTACCTCTTCAATGGACTGAACACTGACTTTTCTGGGGTTTTTTTTTTCTTCTTCTTGCCTTTCTTGCATGTAATCTCCTTAGGGTGTGTTAAGTGAACAGGTATATTTAACATGCTTGCAGTGCTAAAGGAGATTTAAAGATCTGAAACTGTGCCATGGTGATTTTCCTACTGTACCTTGCCTTATTCTTAAAAATGCATTCCTGTCTGGTACTGATAAGAAACTTCCTGTCTTTCATGTCATTTCCAGATGCTTTGGGAGGTTTCCTTTTATGTGGCGTTTAAAAGGCACCCAGGGCCTCCCACCCCTTTTCTTGATCCCGCTTTGCAGATAAAGGATAAAGGAAGGTCTGCCATGTGCACCCATGGGACAGTCAGTGAACAAGCGGCATGCGCAATGCCCTCATGGCAAGACATTTGCAGACCCAGGACACTGAGCGCAGCCTCCCATGTCTGTGCATCACCTCTCCAAACGCTTCCTGCAAATGACCACAGGCCCAGGTCTTGCCAGCAGCACCATACCTTTGAAGTACATGGCTTTTCCACAACCCTTGGCAAGTGAGTGTCCTTGGGATTCTTTAGGAGAAGCCATGTGCTTCATGGCTTTATGGTGCTTTGCACAGCGCCAGTGAACTGCCTGCTCACTACTGCTTTTCACCTGGGCAAGTCTTGAAGTATGTAAACAGGGCCAACCAAATGGAGGTGGGAGCCTACCCAGTTTATTATTGCTTGTTATTTTGATGTGGAGCTGAGAGACAATGGAGTCATTCAGTCACCTACCTGTGGGATTTAATTGCCCTACAACCTTCTGTGCTGCTGCTCTTCCATGACAGTGGCTCTGGTTCGCTTACTCAGGGGAAAGCTGTCTCTCAGAGTTTCTCTGCCTCTGCAGAACATCAGCCCTCTGATTTGAACTTGACTAGCTGATTTCTCCAGCAACCCTAGAGGAATTTTATTTACAGTTTCAATAACTCAGAAACAGGGGAACCTATTACATTTCTTCAGTTGTTTTTTACGATAAGGGTTTCTGGAAAAAGAAAAAAGTGGGAATAGTTTATTTCCTCAGGATTGGCCAGTGCTTTATTCATATTCAATTGAATTAATTGTCCTCTATCATGTTCAACAAATCCCAAAGCAATCAAATAATGCTTAGCCCACTTCTTAGAGCTCTCCATTTCTGAAAGCCTTGTTTAGCTCTTGTTAAACTGAACAAGGCACGCTGGGGAGGAGCTGGAACAGTTCAGCTGGTCTATGTAAAATGAGCTTTGATTTTCGGGAAGGAAGTCATTTGTGTGCTTTGCTTGAGAGCAGGCACAATCAGTACAAACCCAAGATTCTCAGGAGATACGGAAGGGTGTGGGGAATTTTTACCTTGGCTTTCTGTCAATATTCTGCTTACTTGGTGAGTTAAACGTTCATTTCCCATTATTGTACATCGTGTTCAATTTTGGTTTTCCTGTAAAGTTTCCCCCCTTCACACAAGGCTTTTAAGGAGTTCACCTAAGCCTTAGATCAGGGGTGGAGGACCAGTGCTATAGGTTATTTCATTGGGGGGGGGGCACATCCAGCAACATGCCTAACCATCTCCTGTGGGCCAATCTGAGCACAGGTCTTGCTGTGGAGACAACCAAACTCATATTAGCGCACATAACTAGCCTTACTGCATGGCAGTGAAAGCAGCAATGAGGGCCTGATTTGCTGCTTCCAATTCATCCTCAAGTGATCTCCCAGCAGTGCTCTTCAAGGCTGTCTGTAGGCTGTTGACACCTGCATTAGTAGGTGGATCCTGCTGCACCCCAGAGACCCTCGGTGATTTGCTTGCTAGGCACTTTGAGGATCAAGTTGTTCACCTCTGTAGAGAGCCAAACACCACAACGGATGCACCTCTGAGTCAAGTTTCCGATGCTCCACTGAGCCCTGCTTTGTGGGATCATCAGTTTCACTTTTTGCCGCCAAATGACCCTGGCAAGATGCTTGTGAGAACGCGGTGCCCACTGGTGTGCCCGTTGCCTTCATGGCTGATCAAAGATGGCCAGGAGGTCCAAGGCGTGGTGACTGCATTGGGGGAGGGAGGGGCCTGCAACCTTTAAGCAGGTGTCAGGGCAGGTGCTCCTTTAAAAAACCACCACCTTCGACCTGATGGCATTGAACAACTACTGCCCAGCTGCAACAAAACAACCCTTTTTTTGGGACAAGGCTTTCCAGAGGATTGTGGCACAGCAGTTGCCGGCATTCTTGGAGGAAACTGATTATTTAGACCCATTCCAATCTGGGTTCAGGCCAAGATTTGAGACTGAATCCACCTTGGTTGCCCTGGTGCATGGATAGAGCCTCATCTTTTCAGGAAGGGACGGGGAAGTGTGACCATGCTGCTCCTGCTTGATCTCTCATCGGCTATTGATTGCATGCAGGATGGTATCTTCCTGGACCACCTATGAGTCCCAGGGGCACTATTCTGCAGCAGGTGCTGTCTTCTGTTTCTGAAGGTAGCATCAGATTAATGTTTTTTGGCCCCTTGGCTCTTCAGCTAAGCGGTGCTTCAGGGAACGATCTCATCTCCAATTCTATTTAACATCTATATGAAACTGTTGTGAGCTGTTGCCACAGGAGTTTTGGAGCCAGCTGTCGTCAGCATGCTGAGCATCTGAGTCAGGAATGGCTGTGCAGGCTCTTGACTGGTGGATCTACTGGATCTGGATCTGCTCTCTGTGGGTGAGAGGTGTGGGGGTCCAGGAACTTGGTACAATGCCTGCCCTGGATGACACACAGCCTGAAGGGGCGCTTTTCGACCCATCTCTGTCACTGGATGCATAGGTAACTCGAGGGGTGGCTAGGAATGCCTCTTACCAGCTTTGGTTGCCAAGACAGCTATGTAGGGCTGTTCCTGGATCAGGGCAGCTTGGCCAGTTGTCCATGCATTGGTAATCTCAGTTCTGGATTGCTGCCATGTGCTCTTTGTTAAGCTGGTACAGAACATGGTGGCTAAGTTGCTTGTGGGGGAAAACTTCTGCTAGCACAGCTTCAGCACTGGTCTGGTGGAATGGGTGATGGAGTCTCATGACCAAAAGTTCCCTTCACCATTTGCACTGGGCTGTTGCTATGTTTGGATTCAGACATTTACACACACAGTGGACATAAATATTTAACATAGAGTGCAAAATAAAAAGCAGTCTATTTCATAGTGAAACCGCAGGAATGAACACATTGTCTGGCTGCAATGTCTATCAGGCTGTTTTTTCCCCCAGACATGGCCATGGGCTCTAGCTAGCTCATCCATCTGAACTTCAGCATAATGAATTGGCTTATAGCAAACAACAAAGCTACTCTGTGAGCTTTTCTGCATTGGTGAGATCGTCACCCTCTTAAAGAAATGTCTTGATAGAGAAAGAGGAAAGAATAAAACAGATCTATGCCAAAGTTACACCGCTATGGACGGAGAGGAAAAGTCAATGTTGGCTCTTGAGAAATAATGGCAGCCTTAGGTGGGCAGTTGGCAGTGCAGCACCACCACCACCTGGAGGAAAGAGGAAACGCAGGCCAAGCGGGGCTGAACTACGCTCCAATCCCTCCTGTGGCAAATAAACCTGATTAACTGCAAGGAATTCAAAATGACACAGACCCATGCAGAGCCCATCTACCTGTTCTCACATTTCAGCATTTAATGCAGATCAAGCCTCTTCCGAACTGTACATTATTAATAATAATTTTATTATTTATACCATGCCAATCTGGCTGGGTTTCCCCAGCCACTCTGGGCGGCTTCCGCTACATATAAAAACATAATTGCAACTTTCATTGTTAGAAGGGAACTGCTGCTAAAGAAAGAGTGATCTTGGAAACTATAACTGCTCCATCCATGAGAATTAGCTGGACTTTAGGGGTGGGATTGAACTCTGCACCATGCTGAATGTTCCATCTGCGCAAATATATCAGCTGGTCAGGCAGAAAAACCCCTGCCCACCCACGCACTGTTCTGGGGGTCCTGACACATGCACCCCAACCAAGTAATGGGAAGTGGGGAGCCCCATTGCACAAGCCCTTCTGATAGGGTTCGCTACATGAATCCTGCCCAAGTCTTTTTTTACTGATGATAAGGGGCTTGTGAGTGAGAGCAAGGCTTGCCTGAGAAGGTGGGGCTGGGTTTTTTTTTGGTAATATTTACACATTACCAGAAGCACTGAATTCACAAATGTGTGCCAGGCAGAGTGTGTCACACATACAAAGCCAGGGCATCTTTACTATGGTAAATGTACATGGAAATCTACCTAACTCATGCACCATCAAGGCCACCTGAGCCTCCGGGGACAGTGTAGATTCCAGGAGCACCCCCAAATTGTGAACCTGCTCCTTCCAAGGGAGAGCAATCCTATCCAGGACAGGCTGTCTCCCTACCTCCAGAACATGAGGACTTGTCTTTTCAGGATTCAACATTATTGGTCCATATCCAGGCATGGGCATAGCCAGGATTTTTTTGGGGGGGGGGGCAGAACCTCAGGTTTGTATTGATTTAGGGGGCAGCTGTCCTCCTTAGCTATGCCCTGCATCCAATCCCTCACCACCTCCGAGCAGTGGTCTAAAACCTCAGTTGCCTCTCCTGATTCAGTCTGAACAGAGAGATGGAGCTGGTTGTCACCAGCATTTTAGCACCACTTCACTCCAAATCTCCTAATGACAGTTCCCAGAGGCTTCCTTTGGATGTTACCTAGCATGGGGGCCAAGATGGAGCCCTGTGGGACACCCCAGGATAATTCCCAGGAGCCCTTTAGGACAGTGCCCCCCCCCAATCCACACCCTCCTGAGGCACCACTGAAGTACCGGTATCCTCCAGTTGCCCACAGTTCCAAAAACTCCTCTTAACTTTCTCCTGGCAAATGTCCTCTTTTTTAAATGATTTTTTATTGAGTTTTTGATGATTTTATACATATAAAACAAAACCATTTCAAACATTAAAATACAAGGTTCTTTCAAACTTTCGAACCTCCTTCCCTCCATGGGTTCCATATTTAGATTTAAGTTTACTGCATCTTTTACCCTTATCCATCTAACATATAACCATAATTACCACAAATAATTCCACATTACAAGTGTCATTTACATCCCTGCCAAAGATTTTAACTGTTTACTGTGGTGTTTTAAATAAATCACTAATTTACTCCAGTCTTTAGAAAATCCTTGATCTTCCTGGTTTCAGAGCTTCCCCGTCACTTTCGCCATCTCTGCATAGTCCATCGGTTTCACCTGCCATTCTTCTTTCGTTGGTGCTTCTCCTTCCTTCTGTCTCTGGGCTACTAGCATTCTCCCTGCCGTCGTTGCAGACATAAAAAGTCTTTTATCCTCTCTTGGTATCTCTTCACCTATTATACCAAAGAGGCTTCTGGTTTTGGGACAAATGTATTTTTTAACAAAATATTAAAAATACAATAGAACATCAAACATTGAAAACTTCCCTAAACAGGGCTGCTCAGAGCAGGTGCTCCCGAGGGACTTGCTCCAACGGGTGGCATCCAGCTCTGTCCGAATCTGACCCATTTTGTCCCTAAAGGCCTCACCAAGTTGCCATAGCAGTCTTCCAAGGATGTCCGAGCAATTCCGTAGGGCGCCTCTTGCCTTTCTGAGTCCCGGGGTGGCCAGGGACTACAGCTCCCATCATGCCCCCTGGCGGCTCTCCTCGCCTGGGGATGGAGAGCCGCCAGGGGGGATGATGGGAGTTGTAGGCTGCGAGAGGCTTCTCTGCTTTCCTATCTCTGTGGCGTCTTCCCCTATTATGCGCTGGTGACGTCAATCCTGTGGGCCGGAAGCGGAAGCCGAGGGAGAGCGGCGAGAGCGCCCGCCTGCGCGCCTTGGAGGACCCGTCCCTCCGCCTGGGCTGGAGCCGGCGCCGGGCGCGAAGATGCCAGTGGCGGTGATGGCGGCGGCGGCGAGCGGCGCCCTCGGCTACCGGAAGCTGCTGGAGCAGTGCGAGACGCAGGAGCTGGAGGTGTGTGGGGCGGGGGGGGGGGCGGTTTACCTGAGGCTGCTTCCCCCCCCCGCCTCCCTCTCGGCCCTCCTCCCGCCAGGCGCCTGGGGGGCTCCTTGGCGAGGCCTCTCTCTGCGCGGGGGCTGAAGTTGCGCAGCCCAGACGCAGGAGAAGCTCCTCTTCGGGGGGCGAAACAGAGACGGCGAAGAACCCGAGACATGAACTGGTTAAAACAGAGGCAGCCGCTGGGATCAAGGGATTCAAACAGCCTTGCGGGGGGGCTGGCAGAAATAGATGCTGTTCTTCCTACCATGTAATCACTCAGTTGCCATTAATTCTGTAAACCGCTTTTATTTTTATTTTTTTAGGCCCCTGGAGGAATAGCAACACCGCCCGTTTATGCGCAACTCCTAGCTTTGTACCTTTTGCATAATGACATGTAAGTAAAAATTATTTTCGATCTACCTCTAATACCTGGATTTGAGAAGAAGTGTGTCTTTGAAAGCAGCTGCTGCTAGAGCAGTGTTTCCCAACCTTGGGCCTCCAGCTGTTTTTGAACTACAATTCCCATCATCCCTGACCACTGGTCTTGCTAGCTAGGGATGATGGGAGTTGTAGTCCAAAAACAGCTGGAGGCCCAAGGTTGGGAAACACTGTGCTAGAGGATCACGCTGAGATTTGCTTATTTAATTCTTCAGTACTTTCATGTATCAGGTGGAGATGGGTAATGCTTGTGAAATTGGAAGAGTTTACAAAACAGGCGCGCAAAAGGAGGCTTATTTGTTTTGTTTTGCTTTGTTTCTCTCTCACGCACCCTTCCTCCCAAAGGAACACATGGCAACAATCATCAGAACTGTTGAGACAATACAATTTAAAATTAAAAAAATGCATCTAAAGGCAATCACATACATTGTAGATACTAATTCCAAGTTGGCCACTGTCAGTATCTTTCAGTCCTCAAATGCCTGGGTAAACAGAAAATTTTACTTGACGTTCTTTATTGATACTGTTTTAAACAAGAGCGTGGCACAGCAATAGTGAAACACTTTGAAGTTCTCTTGTTTTCAGTGAGGGAATTGCACATGTTTTAACCTTTACCTTCAGAATCAGAGGGATTTTTTGGAAGAGTAATCATTTTGATCATGGCTATTTTCTCTGAGAGAGTGAAGTTGGTGTTGCTCCATCTCTTTAGGTCTTTGTTGATTTGCCACAACAAGGAATTGTAGTTGTTGAGGTATAATTTGTTGAGGTTTCTGTTTATTTGTACCCCATGGTATCTGAACTTGGTGCCACTAAGTTTTATCTTGGTGATGTTGGCAAATTCTTTTTGTGTGTGAGGGGGCGTGTTGAAGCACGTAACTTCCAACTTTGCAAAATTTACCTGTAGGCTCGACCCCACTCACACGTGAAAACAAAGTTCACCACAGCCAATCGCAAACAAGCAACCGCACCCTAGGCCAACCCCAACATCTCTCACCACCAAAGCTTTGCCACCTGACTCCACCTCCGCTCCACCTGTTTCCCCCCCTTTTTTCCTAATGTAGCACTAATGTCTCAGCAAATGAAACCGATCTGTAGAAAATGTACAGTGAGGGGGAAAAGTACAGTGGTACCTCAGGTTAAGAACTTAATTTGTTCTGGAGGTCCGTTCTTAACCTGAAACTGTTCTTAACCTGAAGCACCACTTTAGCTAATGGGGTCTCCTGCTGCCGCCACATGATTTCTGTTCTCATCCTGAAGCAAAGTTCTTAACCCGAGGTAATACTTCTGGGTTAGCGGAGTTTGTAACCTGAAGCGTCTGTAATCCGAGGTACCACTGTATTTGATCCCCTGCTAAATTTGCCTGTTTGCCCTCTGACAAAGAAATGACCAGTCCATAATTTTAATGGTAGGTTTATTGTAACTGTGAGAGACAGGATAACAACAGGAAAACCCCCAGAAACCCAGAAGGCAAAAGTCAGAGACTGATGTGCATTATGATGAGTGAAATAAGTATTTGACCCCCTATCAACCAACCAGGTGTCGGGCTACCTGGTATCTTCACTCTATGTAACAAGCAGAGATTAGAAGCACCTGGTGTAAGGGAGAGGTCTTACCTGTAATCCCAGCTCGTTACAGTACCTGTACAAAAGACACCTGTCGACAGAAGCAATCAGTCCAGCAGATTCCAAAGTAGCCACTATGACCAAGACCAAAGAGCTGTCCAAGGATGTCAGGGACAAGATTGTAGACCTGCACAAGGCTGGGCTGGGCTACAAGACTATTGCCAAGCACTATGGTGAGAAAGTGAAAACAATAATTCGCAAATGGAAGAAACACAAAATAACTGTCAACCTCCCTCGGTCTGGGGCTCCATGCAAGATCTCATCTCGTGGAGTTGCAATGATCATGAGAATGGTGATGAAGCAGCCCAGAACTACACGGAGGGAACTTGTCAATGATCTCAGGGCAGCTGGGACCATAGTCACCATGGAAACAGCTGGTAACACACTACGCCGTGAAGGACTGAGATCTTGCAGAGCCCGCAAGGTCCCCTTGCTCAAGACAGCACATGTACAGGCCTGCCTACAGTTTGGCAATGCACATCTGAATGATCCAGAGGAGAAGTGGGTGAAAGTGTTGTGGTCAGATGAGACCAAAATCGAGCTCTTTGGCATCAACTCAACTCGCCGTGTTTGGAGGAGGAGGAATGCTGCCTAAGACCCCAAGAACACCATCCCCACCGTCAAACATGGAGGGGGACACATTATACTTTGGGGGTGTTTTTCTGCTAAGGAGACAGGACACCTTCACCACATCGAAGGGACGATGGACGGGACCATGTATTGTCAAATCTTGGGTGAGCACCTCCTCTCCTCAGCCAGGGCATTGAAAAGGGGTTGAGGATGGGTATTCCAGCATGACAATCACCCAAAACACAGGGCCAAGGCAACAAAGGAGTGGCTCAAGAAGAAGCACATTAAGGTCCTGGAGTGGCCTAGCCAGTCTCCAGACCTTAATCCCATGGAAAATCTGTGGAGGGAGCTGAAGGTTCAAGTAGCTACGTATCAGCCTCGAAATCTTACTGACTTGGAGAGGGTCTGCAAAGAGGAGTGGGACAAAAGACCTCCTGAGACGTGTGCAAACCTGGTGGCCACCTACCAGAAACGTCTGACCTCTGTAATTGCCAACAAGGGTTTTGCCACCAAGTACTAAGTCATCTTTTGCAAAGGGATCAAATACTTATTTCACTCATTCTAATGCACATCAATCTCTGACTTTTGTCTTCTGGGTTTCTGGGGTTTTTCCTGTTGTTATTCTGTCTCTCACAGCTACAATAAACCTACCATTCAAATTATGGACTGGTCATTTCTTTGTCAGAGGGCAAACGGGCAAATTTAGCAGGGGATCAAATACTTTCCCACCTCACTGTAAGTTGAAAAAAAAAATACATTTTACATACTTTTGGAAACCAAGAAATCTTTAATAAAAAATATGTTTTTTAAAAAAAGAATCAGTGGGATTTTAAAATACTGCACTTTTTAAATTGAATTTTGCAGATCCTTAATGGGCAAGATTGTTAAGTCAGATAGCAATATTTGTTTCTACAAAGCTAGCATGATTCACCCGGTACAGCTCACTTTACTAAATATCAGCTCAGGACAAATCAGTATGTGAACCGACTCACCCTTGCTTTTTGACCTTCATAGTTGTCAGTCACAGTCCTTCAGAGGCAACAGAAGCAACACTTGCCAGGATTCCCTTGCCAATGTCTCAGCTCTAGACCTTGTTACCTTCCTTGCTCACATTCCCCAGCCCTCTAAATGTCTCCTGCTCCTTCCCATTGCACACAGCTGCATCTGTGTACTTTTGCCCACCTTCTGTTTTCTACAGATTCATGTCTCCTCCAGCTGTGCTCTGCCCACTGTCTGCATTTCAGGCCCCTGAATACTTTGAACACTTCTTGAGACACCTTGTTTCTTGACAAGCTTCTCTCTATCTTCTCTTCTGACCCAGCATACAGCCTTTCCTGATCTGAACCATTTTGGACCTTCTTCAGAGGCTCCTCTTCAATGAACTCTCACTTCAGTTTGCTGCTTCCTTGCTCTTTCCTTTGGGCCTCATTCTCTACCTGTCCATCCTTCAGGTTCATCTGTCTCAGTCTACTCCTTAACCCACCCTCTACCTTCAGCTTCCTTGTCTCTGGGTGTTACCACCCCTTCTCTTCATTTCTTTGCTCTTTCCAGTCTTGGCCAGTCCCTGTGTGAGGTTATAATCCCAGCCAAACAGGCGACTTTGACGTTACACTGGGCTACACATTGTTTTAACTACCTGAGCAACAGAACATTCTGTGCTACCACAGCTTAGCCTATGCACACACGTGTGGCTTACAGGAAGTATCAAGTGTGCAGAAGATGTGTTCCAAACCTTGTACAGTGGTACCTTGAGTTACAAACACCTCAGGTTACGAACTCCACTAACCTGGAAGAGTTACCTTGAGTTGCGAACTTTGCCCCAGGATGAGAAAGGAAATCGTGTGCCAGCGACGCAGCAAGAGGCCCCATTAGCGAAAGCACGCCTCTAGTTAAGAACAGTTTCAGGTAAAGAACAGACCTCTGGAACTAATTAAGTTTGTAATTAGAGATACCACTGTACTTGACGTTAGAAGCGAAACTTCATATGCTAAAATGTTTTTTCCTGTACATAGTATAGACTGCATGAGGACTAAACATGCCCATATGTGAACATGCTGCTAGATAAAAAAAAGAAAGAAAATTTGTGAAATCTGTGTGTTTCCATTGTTTGAAATGTTATCTGCAGCTTATATAAAAGTGTTGCATTGTTCGGAATATGTTTCTTGCTTCTCTTTGAATTGTTGCCTCTTTTAATAGTCTTCTAGTAGTAAAAACTTGTTTTTAGTTAATGTCATTTAAAAAAATACTTTAAATTGACACTTTTATGTTATTAGGAACAATGCACGGTATTTGTGGAAGAGAATCCCTCCTGCAATTAAGTCTGTAAGTACTTTTCAATACTTTAAAGGACAGAGGTGTCACGCATAACTTTAGGGTTGTGTTTCCAAAAGTGAAAGCTAAAAAGCAACACCTTTGCTGGTTGCTGAACAAATGTTCTATTGCTGTTGAGGTTGCATTTTGCTATTGTTTAATAGATACTTGCTGTATTTTATAGATTTGTATTTTATCTCTTTGAAGTTTGTACATCTCAGGTGCTCCATGCAGAGTATTTCATGTCGGAGTTCAGACTCATTTCTAGAGTACGTCATGGATTAGGTGGAAGAAGTTTCATTTTTCTTGCAAATGTGTTTTACCTCCCAGTCCCTCTTTTTCCATAGCAGCAGCTTCTTAAACTATAGAGCACATGAAGAATTTTGCTTTTGCTTGGTAGGAATTGATGAGATACTAGATTCTAAGCATGCATTTAACACATAAAAATTCAGTGTGGCTGACAGAACTTGGGAGTGATGTTGAATGTTAACATCCTTAGGATGGGCACTCCACAAAGAAATAACAATTGTAGTAGAACCATTTTACTTTCGAGCCAAACTCTTCACAAATTGCATACAAGTGGAATCACTTTAACTGATTGAGTGACCTAGAGAGTCTTGCATGTTGGGCTTTAATTAATTTTGGGAGGATAGTGCCAAGAGAGTTGGTGCAATACGTATTATCCCCCTCCCCCCTGATTTTCTGGAGTGGGAAGTTGAGAGGCCAGATGGAGGGCACTGTGCTTCACTTGATGCTTAATGTGAGAAGTGAGAGGGCAGGGGAAGGAACTAGAGGAGGATTCCACTGAAGATGTACAAAAAGCAGCAGCAGTCAAAATCAAGCACAGAAGTAGGTGCTAGAGCAGATGGGAAGAAAAGAGGTTTTAAAATGCTGCTTCCTGCTCAGGGCAGAGTTTGTGACCCAGCAACAGAGGCAACCTAATTCATTTGCTAATAGGGGAACATGCTGGTTTTTGGCTCTCATGGCCACCACAGCTGAGTTCTTGGTCGCTCCAGTTACCCTAGTTGTGGACTTCTTCCTTTTCCTCTTCATCTGCTGATCAATGGCTTGTCCGTCTGAATAATTTTTCTTCCTTTCTTTGTAGGCAAACCCTGAACTTGGTGCAATTTGGTCAGTGGGGCAGAGAATCTGGCAAAGAGATTTCCCTGGAATTTATACAACAATTGGTGCACATCAGTGGTCTGAATCTATTCAGCCAATCATGGAAGCACTTAGAGGTACATCTTTCTAAAACCCTAGTCATTTTCACTTGGTGTGGAAAGTGTGTTCTTTCAAGTGGTTGCTCAAAATCAGCACAAAATTTATAATGGCTGTTTCGTCCTGTTCCAATACAGATTCAAAAGCTTTGTCTGTTAGTGTATGCATAATCACTGTGAAAAACAGAGTTTGCATGAACTTTACAGCATTTCCTTAAAGATTTTGCTGGTTTGTTTCTCTTTTAAATTTAGTGCCTGGTGATTTGTGTCCTGTACAAGTTTGATGTAACACAGTACTTGGGGTTGGCTTTTACATGGCCCTGTGATAATTTATGATGAAGCAGTTTGACTTATTTTGGGAGTTTCAAAGGGGTGGAATTGATGCTATCTGTGGATGGAAGTCTGTCCATAGAGGAAGAGAGTTGGTTTTTACCAGTCCCCCTGCAACCCACATTGGCCCTGAAAAGCTCTTTCTGCGAACTGGGAGACTCCCCAGAACAGCATGGGAAGTGGCAGAGGGGAAGGAACAGTGAGTGACAATCACCCCTCTCCCTTCTCCAGTGATGACCCATAAACAGAAGGAGACCTGTCTGAATATAACTCAGAGTTTACAAAACAAAACTTGAAGTTTTGACATGAACCTTTCTCCTACCATCTGTGACCGGATTAAAGACTTTCTGATAGATTGGACACAAACAGTGAGGATTGAACATGTAACATCTAATTCTTTAAAAATCAGCACTGGCACACCACAGGAATGTGTGCTAAATCCCTACCTGTATTCATTGTATACATACAACTGTGTATCATCAGAACCGTCTACTGCAATTATTAAGTTTGCAAATGACACCACCATAATGGGTTTAATAACAGGTGGAGATGAATCAGCATATAGAGAGGAGGTCCAAAAAATATCTACATGGTACCTAGGGAGCAACTTGCACCTTAATATCAGCAAGACAAAGGAGATGGTGTTGGACTTTCGGAGGAAGAGAGGAGAACTAGCCCCACTGTACATCAGGGAGGGCTGTGTGGAGAGAGTCTCTTCCTTTAAATTCCTAGGAGTTTATCTCAGTGAAGACCTTACTTGGAAAATAAATACAACCCAGGTGGTTAAGAAAGCCCAACAGAGACTCCATCTCCTCAGAGAACTGCGGAAGAACGATGTCAATCAACATTTGATCATCTCCTTCTACCGGTCCACAATAGAAAGTGTCCTTTCATACTGCATCACGGTGTGGTACGCTGGTTTGACATCATCTGATAGGAAGTGCCTACAGAGGGTGGTGAATACATCACAAGATATTACGGGCTGTCCCGTGAATCCGCTGGATGAAACGGCGGAAGAACGTTGCCTCAGGAGAGTGAGGAAAATTCTCAGGGATGATTCACACCCTGGCCGGCACTTTCTTGAGCTCCTGCCCTCAGGCAGAAGATATAGATGCATGATTAGTCACACCAACAGGGTAAAGAACAGCTTCTATCCGTGGGCTGTTAGGCTGCTGAATGACAAGATAACAACAGGGCAACTGACTTTCGGGTTTGGTGGGTGTGCGTCCCACTGATCTCAGGATATTTTTTTCACAAATAAAGGTGCTCAGGATCACCTGCTACTCTGCTTGTTGCCAAGTTCTTGGCAGGTTGTTTTGAAGTGAAGAATGGGAAAAGCCCACTGCAGCTCAGGCAACATAAATGTTTGTATTCCTTTGTTTTGTTGTGGCCATATTTGGCAAATTCTTATTTGTATTGTATGATGATCCGTAAATTAAGGTAGCACAACTTGTCTGTATTCCCATTGAAGCCTCAGAATGGTATCAAAGTCAAACTCTAGATAGAGGGTTGTACTTGATAAAATCTTACTCATAGTAGTCCCATTGAAATCAGTGGACTTATATTAAACGCAAGTATGCCATAGGTAGATATAACCCAGAGGGCTGGGCAGTATCTGGTTTTCAGCATCATAATATATCACAAGCTAGACATCATGATATATCACGATGTCTGAAATAAGGCTGGAGCCATCAAGAGGCATTGGCTGGCTTCACAGTTTTTCCTGCGTTGTGATTTTTGATGGTGCCTTCTCTTGTGATTTTCTGCCGCCTGCAGGAGGCAGGGGAGAGCCGAGCCAGCAGAGTTAACAGGTGCTACAGGAGTTGAGAGAAGGATTGACTGACTTCATGATTTTTCCCACATTGTGATTTTTGCATAGGGCATGCATACACACATACAAACACAAATAATGATTTGCAATATATTGCCAGGTCAAAAATTATGAAATTGATATCATGATATGGACAAACTGGTTTTGGACCCAGAGTCCTTCTAAAATATTGAAAAGTGCAAAATGTTTTGGCTGAAGGCAGGTTTCTTCAGGGGCACTTAGTTTTCTTATCAAGACTACTTATCTCCAAGTTGAGTACTTAGCCAGCATATTTTAGAAGGTTGCATCTTGACCAATTTTCCTATGTGCAACAGTTGTTTTCGGCTACAGTGGTGCCTCTGGTTACGAACTTCATTCGTTCCGGGGGTCCGTTCTTAACCTGAAACCATTCTTAACCTGAGGTACCACTTTAGCTAATGGGACCTCCCACTGCCGCCATGCCGCTGGCACGCGATTTCTGTTCTCATCCTGAGCTAAAGTTCTTAACCCAAGGTACTACTTCTGGGTTAGCGGAGTCTGTAACCTGAGGTGTTTGTAACCTGAGGTACCACTGTACATTGAAAATGCCTTTGTATAACCACTTTCCCATGGGGCGATGCTTTTGTCATAAGCATTAAGCTCTTAAAAACCCCCAATTTATTCATTACATAAACATGCAACACATTTTTTTTACATCTGATTCTCAACATTCTTCCCAATTATCTCTTGTAATAGATGCAACTAGGCGGCGAGCATTTGGACTGGTCTCTCAAGCATATACCTCAATAAGTGCAGATGACTTTGCAGCCTTTGTTGGGCTTCCCATAGAAGAAGCAGTGAAAGGTACGTGTGTGTGTGTGTGTGTGTGTGTGTGTGTGTGTGTGTGTGTGTAAAAACCACTTTATTAAACTTGGTGTTTCACACCCTGGAGTAACCTTGTACTGGTCTACTATAGATAGAATGCTTTCACCTGCAGCCTAGAAAAGTGAAGAAAGGCTATTTGCCCAGTAGTAATAATGGAGCACCCTTAGTCTCATCCTGCATCTTCAGAGGCTGGCTGCTTTTGAGGAGCCTTTGAATAAAGGATGCTGGGGGTATGCATTGAAATTGCAGTTCAAGACTTATATCAGATTTCAACATACTTTGCTGTTTCTTATGTACAGTGGTGCCTCGCAAGACGAAATTAATTCGTTCTGCGAGTTTTGTCGTCTTGTGATTTTTTTCGTCTTGCGAAGCACGGTGTCAGGAAAGTTTTGGAAAAGCTTCAAAAATCACCAAAGTCTTTTAAAACCTCAAAAAAGGCTACCACACCGCGTGCTATGAGTTGCTCCTCGAAGTCAAGTCGCAACTGTCTTAACGGTGTTAAGAAAAAGGAAACAAACTTGCAAGACGTTTCCGTCTTACGAAGCAAGCTCATAGGGAAAATCGTCTTGCGAAGCAGCTCAAAAAACAAAAAACCCTTTCGTCTAGCGAGTTTTCCGTCTTGCGAGGCATTCGTCCTGCGAGGTACCACTGTAGAAGCATTACATAGAATATGCATTCCTTACACATAACAGACATTCTGATGAACAAATTCTAATACAAATGTGAGTTGCATATACCTCAGGGTGGGTGTGTTTGTTTTCTTTTCACTAAATTTTTGAATGCATACTTAGAAAGTGTACTTATAAATTCACAGGATGCATAAGAGTTTGAAATTTAATTTTGCACCATAGGAAGCTACCTTGTACAGAGTCAGACCCCTGGTCCATCTCGCTCTGCATTGTTTGCCCTGGCTGACAGCAGCTCTCCAAGGTTTCTGTAAGGGAAACTTAACTTTAGTGATACAGAACAAGTGTCACAGTTGTGACAAGTATCACAGTTGCCTTTATGTTATATGATGAAAGAGCTTCAAAATAAAAGTAAAACTTGTAGGTTTTCAAAGAGTGATGTCCAAGTAAGTCACACTCAGGGTAGATCCATTGAAATTAATGGACTTTACTGTTTAAAATTACTGTTTAATGGCATCTGACTGCTGAACAGATATTATTCCCATTTTGCTTTTGGCTTTTTATTTGCTCTCATTATGCCAAAAAAGTATATGGGGGCATCGTAAAATAAGAATGCTTCTTGCACAGAAGATAAGGAAATTTTCGGAGCAGAACTTGCCTTGTTGAAGGTTCTGTGTGGCATTGATGATTTTGCATCTCGTTTTAATCATTTTAGGTGTTCTTGATCAGGGATGGCAAGCGGATTCATCCACTCGCATGGTTATGCCTAAAAAGCCAGGTAGGGGGAGCTCTTGATCCATTAAGACATTGTGTCTGGGTGGGTGGGTACATTTTTGTTGCTTGCCTTTCCTGTGAATGAATTTAAAAGGATAATTAACATTTGCATGCCAGGACTTAATTCAAAGTTAAAAAACAGCAAGGGGTATTCCTGAAACATCATGTCAGAAATATGACTTGGTGTATTTCTCATGGGCACAGACAGCTTTAATTAAGCAAGCGGGTGTAAAGCTTTTCGGCAAAGGAAAACAGAATGTGCCTTAATTTCTCTCGGCTAGCCTTGGCTTTGGAGACTCAGTTGAATATGTTCGTCAGTTTACTTTAACTTACATGTGTGATGCAAATAAAGTGTAGTGAAAACTTAACAGTAGTTGCCATTTTGAAATTACAACTAACTTGTGTGTCAGTTTGTAATTTGGTTGCTGAATCTAATGCAGAGGTCAGCAAACTTTTTCAGTGGGGGGCCGGTCCACTGTCTCTCAGACCTTGTGGGAGGGGGGGGGGCGGACTATATTTTGAAAAAAATATATGAACGAATTCCTATGCCCCACAAATAACCCAGAGATGCATTTTGAATAAAAGCACACATTCTACTCATGTAAAAACATGCTGATTCCCGGACCATCTGCAGGCCGTATTTAGAAGGCGATTGGGCCGGATCTGGCCCCCGGGCCTTAGTTTGCCTACCCATGTTCTAATGTTCTGCATTAATGGAATAAAGAACAAACAGGGCATGTTGTGAGGTTTGATCAGTTGCTAAATACTGTGTGTACTCCAGGCCAACTAAAATTTCTCTAAGGTTTGTTTGCTGTCTCTTTAACTAGTTCTTAACCTTTATAATACATACTTACATACATATAATGCATACATAGAACTCAGTTTGGGTTTTTTTATTGGTGAATACTTCTTCGGGATACGGGAGTAATCTTACAGAACTGCTCTTTTTAAAGTTTTAGCTTCTTTTAACAGCCGCAGGAGTTCCTTGAGGTGAATTCCCCACAGAGCAAAGGAACCTACAACAATTTTATATGGCAGAGATGGAGCATAGCTGTAGAACAGTTAATAATTACAGTGTTCTTTTCAGCCAGTGTTGGCTCCTGTAGTGATACTTAACATCACACAAAATCTTAAGCAAGTTTGTAACAAAAATTAATTAACAGCAAATAAGCCAGTCCTCCAACACACAGGCTTGGGTTTACAATCGCTCTCTTACAAATGGAAGAACTGGCTTACCCAATAGAGATTCCTGCATTACCTCTCATTTCATTCCAGAGCATCTCTCAACCCTCAGGAGGTGAATTTTATTTTGGGGGGAAATCTGTTAAAGTTTCTCATTTCCTGTGAATATAACTCCATTTACTAGTTCTCTGGGTGCGGCCCACAGAGAATTTTGAGGAGCAGCAGTAATACAACTTTGTAGCCTTCACAATACGCCTAGTGCCCCCCTTCTCCAGGACAAGAGGGAACGGGCTCCTTGTGGAAGGCAGCAGTGGGACGCCAGGGAGAGAGAGGCCTCCATGTCCCAAGTCCTCACCCCGGACTTCCTGGCCTTCAAGCCTCTGCTGTTAGTCCCCCAGGGCCACACAGGCACAGACATACCAGGAATAGGCTGCCAGGTGGAGCTGGAGGTAGTGTCCCACAGGGTGACACCTCGGCTCACCTGGGCTAGGATAGTCCCAGCTCTGTATGGTGATGTATTAAATGACAACAGCAGTGCTTTGAAAATAATATAAAGAGCAGAATTATTGGATATAATATTCAGATATATATTAGTAACATAGCTCTTTGTTCCAAAGCAATGCTAGTTTGTTAATTTCTTTTTAAAATCATTGCCATTTTTAAAAATAAAGGAGTATAGATGAATCACTGTTTTTGTATCTTGAAAGTGGAAAAGAGATGGAGTGAGCGACTGAGAACAGAATAAATGTCCATTTCTTAGCACCAGCAGCATTTTCAGTAGCTGGCTTTTCATAGTCCTAGACATCATTTCTGACCAGCACTTAATTAATGTTGTAAATGCCTCAATGACCCAGTGCTTGGGATTTTTCCAAACTGCAGAACACCTTAATTTGATTTTTAGTATCTTCCAGTCATGCTAGGTGTGATACCTGCCTTACTTGAGTTCAGGATAAACTCTGCTTCAACCGATAAAATCAGTTACTGAAAAAGAATGCCTTAATGAGAAGTTTGAAAGGATTCACTGAATGCAGTGCTTTTAGGCAAAGCAAGTAAAATCTCTGTAGCAAGTAAGCAACTTAGTAATGGATAGCTCCATAAAAGATTTCACAGTAAAATTAGGTACATCTAGAAACTCATTCTTGGTGCAGTGGTCCTTGAACAATTTATAAATGCCATTTTGTATCTGTTTCAGGTCCCCAAGAGCCTTCATTCAACAGATTTCACCCGTTATCAGGTATGTGTTCATTCATGAGTTATGTCTAGAGGGTGGTAGTCTGCCATGGCAAAAACAGCACAGTTAAAAGGTATGGGTTGGATCCAGCATTGTTCCTATCCAGAGTTGGCCCATGGAAATTACTGGGCACAGCTCATTTAGGTCTGTTAATTTTAATGGGTCTACTCAGATTGCATCCAGCTAAATTATACTCAAACAAATTTATGATGGCATATTCTTTCAGATGCAGGAAGTATAATCCTATATTGGCAAGGATGTATGCATATAATTGTAAGACAAGTATAGGAAAGTGAGGCTGGGAAGTTAAATGCAAAAGCAGGGGCAATCATCGCAGTAGCCAGTTAACAAAGTATGGTTGTCGATAACACAAAGTTGTGTAATCAGCAACACTGCCTTGTTGATGACTAGTTTATTTTGCTTTTAGGTATTCATCGCTGTTTGTCCTTAGATTTCAGTTCTCTCTGGCCTCGCTCCCCTCTGCCTGCCTTAGTCATATGTACGTTTGCTTGCTGATGAAGTGGACTGTGGTCCACAAAAGCATATGCCATAATAGATGTGTTTGGGCGGCCTTCTCCTTTCTCATCTGGTCAGTGCAACGACTGCCGCAAGTGCAACAGGACTTTCCCCCCACCCAACCCGTGACCTCCCCAGATCTGCTGCAGATGGTTGGGTGAACTTCTCAAACAGATTTGTGGAGAGGGAGGGGGGGGGGCATTCCATTGCAGGAGCAAGAAATCTTCTTCGCTGGCAGAACTAATTACTTAGTGCTCTGTTGAATACAACTGTTAGTCTTCAAGGCACCACACAAGTTGGTTTTATATCTACGCCATCTAATTTATGTACTAGTCTTGTGTCAGAACCTATGTAAAATCATGTAAGACTTGGGCACAAGAATAGAACTTGAGTTTGGGCCTTGATTTCCATGTGGGAGTGAATCCCCCAACAGGGCAAGAAAGAGATCCTTTTCCTCTCTCCAGATGACCCTTTACTTGGGCACACATCCTCTGCCTTCAAGAGGAAACCTATTTCACTTGGCAATTCAAAAGCAGTGCCTCCTAACTGAATATGGATCAGACCTCAGATGTGACTTCTCTGTGCTTTTCAGTGGCAGGGAGCTATTACTCAGTTTCCCATTTCTTCTAATTTTCGTCCCATTTTGTGCCTTATTTTCAGAACCCGCTTCAGTCCCACCAATTCCCAATGAACAGCAGCTGGCTCGGTTAACTGACTATGTGGCTTTCCTGGAAAACTGATAACTCCAGTCACTCATCCATTGCACCCTGTGTACTTCTAGACCTTTCAACATTATGTTTGTCCTGTTGAATGTTGCAATATATGCACTATTATGGAATATGCTGGTAAAACATAGTTTTGCATTTCATCTTTGTGTGTCTTTTGCTGGAGCAAGGGTTTAATTCACTTGATTCCCCCTGATTATCAACCAGCTGCACAGCAGTATTATATATTCAGTTTTAAACTCTTGTGCTTTATTGTGAGGAAGGCAGCTTCTCTCCAGCGCTGATGTCTTGTAAATGCAGCAGTGGAGAAGAGTGTCATCCGTTGCCATGGGCAGAACAGAAACTGAACTCTGAAAGGACATGGAAGGATTGTACCCAGATCAGGGAACAAGGTGTAAGTCTATACCTGAGGGGGTCAGTCTTTGCAGCGTCTTTCCATAGAAAGTAGAGTCTGATACTACACGCTAAAGATTACACTCTTGTTCCTTTATAATGAGGTTCTGAAGTTGCTTTTTCTGTTTTTAATTACCTGAAGTCTCCTTACTCCAGGCGGTTTTTGACTGCTGTATGCAATGTGTCCTTTTCTCTTTAGAAGGAAACTAAGTGACCATTTTAAAAGCATATTTGAGCACCCATTAGGTCTTCTGGGGGAAGATGGAAAAATATTGGGGTGTAGTTTTCAGATAGCTTCATCTGGCTTCAGTTAGCTAGATGATAGTCTCATTGGTGTTTAGGTTCTTTCAGACATATGTGGATTGTATTTAAGCCAGCAATTCGATTGACAGCCTTTCTCGCAATTCTGGAGCATGTTTGCCATCACCGAAAAAATAGTTCTGTGGTTGATGTAAATGGATGAAATTATGCTGCAACTTTGGATGAACATTTCTGAATTGGAATCCTGATCGTATTGATTGCCATCTTCAGTACTGTCTGGAAGGAAGCAGCTTGCTCTTGCCATGCCCTTGTCTGTAATGCTTCCATTTAAAATGCAGCCCTCCTCTAGAGTCTCATTCTTTTTTCTCTTTTCATTTGTTCCCCTCTTCAGGTGTTGGGTCACCATCATTTCATAGCTTGTCTCTGAAATGGGTAGTGTCTGTCCTTTTGTTCTCCCAATGCACTATTATAACTGTACATTCTGACAGTGTTTTGGATGTTTTTGGGTGCAAGAAGGTCCCAGTATGTACACAGTTACTTTAAGAGGCTCTTTGTGAGTGTAACCATTGATCTCAAACTATTATTTATTGTGGGGAGGGGGGAGCCTCAGCTCTTGAAACTGTTGGAAGTTAATTTTGGTAATATTAAAGTGTGCTTACATCAGACCAGAATCTTACTCTCTAAGGTTTTCTTCTAGCGATGCCTTTAGTATTAACATTATTTCAGCACTTAAAGGTAAAGGTACCCCTGCCCGTACGGGCCAGTCTTGCCAGACTCTAGGGTTGTGCGCCCATCTCACTCAAGAGGCCGGGGGCCAGCGCTGTCCGGAGACACTTCCGGGTCACGTGGCCAGTGTGACATCGCTGCTCTTGCGAGCCAGAGCTGCACACGGAAACGCCGTTTACCTTCCCGCTAGTAAGCGGTCCCTATTTATCTACTTGCACCCGGGGGTGCTTTCGAACTGCTAGGTGGGCAGGAACTGGGACCGAGCAACGGGAGCGCACCCCGCCGCGGGGATTCGAACCGCCGACCTTTCGATCGGCAAGCCCTAGACGCTGAGGCTTTTACCCACAGCGCCACCCGCATCCCCTATTTCAGCACTTAGATCAACATTATCTAGCAGCAGTAGTCCTCCATTCTAGGACATAGATCTTGTGCAGAATGTAGATTAAATAGTTCCTTCTCAATGGATTTCACAGTAAGAGCCACATCATGTTTTCTCAGATGTACTGTCAAGTAAATTTGTTCAGGAATGCAGTGCAAGTGTTGCGCGATGGAGGAGCAGGGTGGGGAATTGCAGCAGAGAGGGTTTCTGGAGGACTAGAGAATATGCTTTTGAGGAAGAATTTTAGGTGCTGAGAACTGGAAAGGGGCTTGAAATCCTATGGAGCGGTGTGGAAAGAGCTTGAAAGGCAGCTGAAAAGACAAAAAAAAGAGGAGCAAGCCAGTAAGTAGATGAACATGTCAAGTAAAATGGAATAAGAGACAAAGGGACTCCCCAATCATTTACTAAACTATTTACTTTTATTGATACAAACATTTGCAGTTTTAGAGATATGCACATGCAGTTGCTTCCCTTGATAACACTGACCATAGAGAGAGAATTTCACAGATTGGATGACTGAATTTCTCTCAGGAAACCCGCTATTTACACCAGGAGTCTGTGGGCCATGGTTTGAATTGTATGTCTGTGAGTGGCATGGAAGAAGCCGTTCAGATTGTATCACTGAAAGCATGTCCATCTTCCCTCAACTCCTAGAAGGATCTGGCAACTTCTGTTTCAGTGTATCTGAAGAAGTGTGCATGCACATGAAAGCTCATACCAAGAACTAACTTAGTTGGTCTTTAAGGTGCTACTGGAAGGAATTTTTTTTGTTTTTCCCACCCTGAAGTCATTCATAGAAGTGCTGAACTCTGAAAATCCAACACGCCCCTCCGGTGTTGGCCTCCTTGGGCCCAGGTGGGATGAGCACCACCAACTAGCAGCAAGAACTTGTTGCTTCCTAGGAACTTTTGAAATCTTTGTGCTCCTGGGAAAGTCTTCAGTTTTCACGTTCTTGCCTCTAGCTCATCCGTGCATCACTGAAGATACTCTCAGCATTCCCTGCTAAGGCTTGTATTTACACATCAGTACCTTTCGCTCTTTTTCCTTTGTACAGTGGTACCTCGGGTTAAGAACTTAATTCGTTCCGGAGGTCCATTCTTAACCTGAAACTGTTCTTAACCTGAGGTACCACTTTAGCTAATGGGGCCTCCTGCTGCCGCTACGCCGCTGCCGTGTGATTTCTGTTCTCACCCTGAAGCAAAGTTCTTAACTTTAGGTACTATGTCTCGGTTAGCGGAGTCTGTAACCTGAAGCGTTTGTAACCTGAAGCATCTGTAACCCGAGGTCCCACTGTACTGGACTTGCCAGGACTGCGCTAAGTATTAAATACCTCTAAAGTGCCTTTTGTTTTCTTGCGGGCTTTTCTTTCTCCTCCTCCCACCCCCCACTCCTGTTTGTGGAGGACTTCTCATGGACTTCTGGTCAGAGTCCAGCCATGTGCACCCCCCCCCCCTTTCCTCCTGACCCCTCAATTTCCTCTGTGTGCGTCCGCATGATTGTCAGTGGACTGTTGGATGAATTTCAGTAAAAGGGGGAGGGGAGAGACTGGTATGAGTGCTTAAAATCAATTCATTGATATGATTTATCAATCAATGTATATTGATTTAAACTGATTTCAGTTGGCCAATGAATTGTTTTAAAATTGGCTTGCAGTGATTGTTTATTGGATGCAATTTGTTTAGCTGTTTTGCCTCTTTTGAGAGCCCTTCTGTAATTAATTCCTGCTTCTACCATCACAGATAGCCATCCTCCTCTCTTTCCCACTGTTACACCAGCCACCACGGTTGAGTCCTACAGCCTGTATATAGGCAGAGACCATGGGGTGGGGGTGCACCAAAGCTTCAGGTTGCCATTCTGGTGGCAGTTACAACTTCAGTGGCAAGGGCTGGGCTGGTGCCCTTCCTCCTCTGGCGCACACCCACCCCAAGCCATGCCAACTGTTCTCACCATGTTAAAATAGGTAAAACAGCCACGAGTGGTGGTGGCTTTCTTGTCTTGGAGGTCTTTTATTATTAGTTTTTCCTGAATATTTTTGTAATTGTGTTCAAAATTAGTTTGGGTATAGATGCTGCCATTAAAGTGACATTTGTTCGCTTGGAAAGTAAGGACTTTGCATTTCTCTGAGGCATCATTTGCAAAAGTTAGAATAGTGATTCACTTTTATAGTAGCTCTTGCGTAACCTGCAACCTAGTATTTTTCATGCTCCGGTTAAACCAGGAGGAATGGAAATAATAAGTCAAATCAGATGTTTTATGACAAGTGATGTCTGAAATCCCATAATGGCAACAGCACACCATTGTTTCTGACTCTATCCTCTCCGAGTGTGAAAGGGTATTAGCACCTCTTTATTTTAGTTGTCCATTGTGGGTGGCTGATGAGGAGCCAGAATTCTACGCATCATCAGGGCTTGCAAATGGCAGGAAGATGTCAGCAATATGCTTTATGTTTAGGAAACTCTTGTGGAAAAGTTTTAAAACCTTTACCCATTCTTGCACTCCAGCATACAGAGGAGATGGTTATTAACATTAACAGCATCTGCTTTGAGGCAATTTAAGTGCATGATAACGATGAATCACTGACTTTAATAGGACTGTTGCCTAACTAACATATGTTAAGGCCACATAAGTCATAAAGCTGCTGTTGCCACAATGCTCCCCATAAAACAAGAACTTCGGAATATAACTTCTTGAGAAAGTTCCTTGTGCTCAAAAGTTTCAGCATTTTCAGTGTGTACAATCAAAACACAATTTTGTCTTTTATTTTTATCGACTTCCCACCCCGTTTTCCATGGAGTAGTTTCTCCCCTTCTGCTGCACCCTATCTGCTATCTATTAATAATAATAAATTTTATTTATATCCTGCCCTCGCCAGCCGAAGCCGGGCTCAGGGCGGCTAACAACAATAAAACAGTATAACAGTACAACACAACACTCTAAAATCATTCATTATAAAATTAATTTAAATCAAACCACTGGCAACGATTGGGCCAGAGCTCCGCGAAGATTCCCAAAGGAGGGAGTCAGGCTGTGCCCTGGCCAAAGGCCTGGTGGAACAGCTCTGTCTTGCAGGCCCTGCGGAAAGATGTCAAGTCCCGCAGGGCCCTAGTCTCTTGTGACAGAGTGTTCCACCAGATCGGAGCCACCGCCGAAAAAGCCCTGGCTCTAGTTGAGGCCAGCCTAACCTCTCTGTGGCCTGGAACCTTCAAGATGTTTTTATTTGAAGCCCGTAAATTTCTCTGTGGGACATACCAGGAGAGGCGGTCCCGTAGGTACGAGGGTCCTAGGCCGTATAGGGCTTTAAAGGTTAAAACCAGCACCTTAAACCTGATCCTGTACTCCACCGGGAGCCAGTGCAGCTGGTATAGCACCAGGTGAATGTGATCTCGCAGCGAAGACCTCGTAAGGAGTCTCGCTGCAGCATTCTGCACCCGCTGGAGTTTCTGGGTCAGTCTCAAGGGCAGCCCCACGTAGAGCGAGTTACAATAATCCAGTCTGGAGGTGACCGTCGCGTGGATCACAGTGGCTAGGTCAGGGCGAGAGAGGTAAGGAGCCAACTGCTTAGCTTGGCGGAGATGAAAAAATGCAGCCTTTGTTATAGCTGCAACCTGCACCTCCATGGAAAGGGTGGTGTCAAAGATTACACCCAAACTCTTAACGGACAGTGCTGGCACTAATTGCGCCCCCGCAAGAGATCATAGAATCATAGAGTTGGAATAGACCACAAGGGCCATCGAGTACAACCCCCTGCCAAGCAGGAAACACCATCAGAGCACTCCTGACATATGGTTGTCAAGCCTCTGCTTAAAGACCCCATTTTGCCCCCCCCCAATCCCATATCATCCCGTCCCAGCCACAGGACCTCTGTCTTCGAAGGATTTAGCTTCAACCGGCTCCCACGTAACCATCCAGCCACAGCTTCCAAACATCTGGTCAGTGTGTTTGGGGCCGAGTCAGGATGGCCATCCATCAACAGATAGAGTTGGGTGTCATCGGCATACTGGTGGCAACCCAGCCCAAAACTCCGGACAAGCTGGGCGAGGGGGCGCATAAAGATGTTAAAAAGCATTGGGGAGAGTATCGCACCCTGAGGCACTCCACACACCAAGGAGTGGCGTGATGACAATTCCCCCCCAAGCGCCACCCTCTGTCCCCGACCAGAGAGAAACGAGCGCAGCCATTGAAGGACTGTGCCCTGGATCCCCACGTTGGCAAGGCGGTTGACACCCATGGCCTTGAGCAGAGCCTGCCTCCTCTTGGCCGGGTACGGCTGGAGGAAGAAGCCGTCTTCCAGCTCGGTGGCACTGGCATCGATGTCATAATCAGAGATGTCTTCTGTGGTGAGCTGGTTGGCTTCCTCCGACTCCTTCGTACCGTTCATGGTGAGTTTCCACTTCAGGGCTTCCAGCTTCTCCTCTTTCAACCACTCCTTGAGCTTCTCCCGCCGGACGGCTTCTTGCTCCTTGGAAAACTCGGCCAGCGTGAACTCCCGGGAGAAGCCGTGCTTGCTGACCATGCCCAAGGTGCAGCCCCCGCGGCTGGGCACGCTGGTGAAGCCCTGGCAGCGCTGGAAGTAGAAGACGGTGACCCGGTCAAACTCCACATTGTTGCGCTTCAACCGTTTGCTTTTCTTCAGGATGGAGGTGGGGGTGAAATCGGAGCTCAAGGCCAAGCTGGGTTTGAAGCCTCCTCCTTAAATTGTAACCGCAATATTATAATTAATTACTTCTGCTGCTCATAGCTCCAGTCTTTAGGGGTGTCAAGGGCTCTGCCCCATAAAGCATGTCAGAATGTGAAGTGCATGGGAGGGGGTAGCAAAGTTGTTATAGCTTGTAGAGGAGGGAAAGCACTAATGCTTGAAATGTGATGTGATGCTCCTGTTTGGTTGTCCAATACCACCGTTCATGATATCTACTAGTTTCCAGCATTCTGTCACCCTGTAATATGGCCTAGAAACAGATATTAATAGGGCTGAGTCTGGGCATCTATACAAAGGACCAAACTTGCAGTTGGAAAGGCATTAAGAGCGGGTGCTAGCTGAACATCCCTCGGGAGAACATTCCATATGTAGTGAACATTCCATATGTACTGAAAATACTTTTTGTCCAGTTGCAACCCTGCTAACCTCTGCAGGCCAGAAAAACACCTAGAGAAAGATCTCAACCTTAATAAGCAGGCAGGATACCTTGTTCTGGTCTCATAAAGCTGTAAAGGGTTTTAATGATAAGCACCAGCATTTAGAATTTTGCTTCAAAATGGATTGGCAGACTGTGAAGAGGCTCAAGGGCTGGTGAGAGGTTTCCTGTAGAAAGGCCCAGTCAACATTCTAACAGCAGAATTTGGGCTCAATTAAAGTCGGCAAAAGCGACCCCGTGTGGCATGCATTGCAGTAGTTACCAGTATAGATACAGCCTTACACTAGGTTAGTCTATTTATCACCGAGCCAAGCATTGGATGGCAGCAGCTCTTCAGGGCCACATGTCAAATCTGGGTTCCTCCATTTGCAAAGCATGTGATCCACCACTCTCCTGCGACTTGTCCTCCCTCAATTCTGGGAGGGATCGATTTACCTATGTAAATTATAAGACCCAGCATGTGTTTCTCAAAAACAAGTCATGCCAGTCAAATCTAATTTCTTTTTTTGATAGAGTTGCAGGCTTGGTAAATTGGGGGAATGCTATGGACGTAGTGTATCTTGACTACAGTAAGGCTTTTAACAAAGTCCGCCATGATCTTGCAGAGAAGCAGCTGAAATGTGGGCTGGAAGAGGTAACTGTTAGGTGGATTTGTAGCTGGTTGAATGACCAAACCTAAAGGGGGCTCACTAATGGTTCCTTGTCATCCTGGGAAAAGTGACAAGAGGGGTGCTGCAGGGTTCAGTCCTGGACCTCTTGTTCAACATCTTTATAAATGCCTTGGACGAAGGAATTGAGGGGATGCTCATCAAATTTGCAGATGATACCAAACTGGCAGGGGTAGCTAATACTACAGAAGACAGAATTGGGATTCAAGATGCCATGAAGTACTGGCCACTAGTATGGATGGTGAACACTCAGAGATTTAGGAGGCACAAGCTTGAAAGCGCTCATGTGCAAATGAAGGTGCACAAGTGTGGAAAGAGTACATGAGTGCCCAAGGGGAGCACAGCCTGTTCATTGAAAGCTGCCCTTGAGTACAGTGCTTTTAAAATAATTTAGCTTTCAGTCTGGATACATATTCATCTTGGATTCATTCAAAACTGTTTTGCCATCTTCCTCTCAGATTGGATTTCAGACTCAAATGCTTTAAATATGGCATAATAGCCACACATACAGCCACTTACAAAGTACCGCAGTGGGTATAAAATTGTAATGTCCCAGTCAGCGGCAAGCATAATTTTGCCTATGCCCTCTCCCATGGTTCTCTGATCAGATACATGTGCAGTAAAAAAAAAGTTTCACACTTGGTAAAGGTAAAGGGACCCCTGACCATTAGGTCCAGTCGTGGCCAACTCTGGGGTTGCGGCGCTCATCTCGCTTTATTGGCCGAGGGAGCCGGCGTACAGCTTCCGGGTCATGTGGCCAGCATGACTAAGCCGCTTCTGGCGAACCAGAGCAGCGCATGGAAACACTCTTTACCTTCCCGTTGGAGTTTTACCTATTTATCTACTTGCACTTTGACGTGCTTTTGAACTGCTAGGTTGGTAGGAGCAGGGGCTGAGCAATGGGAGCTCACCCCGCCGTGGGGATTCGAACTGCCAACCTTCTGATCGTCTAGTCCTAGGCTCTGTGGTTTAACCCACAGCACCACCCACGTCCCTTCACACTTGGTGGGATGTTACGAAAGGTTGGGCTCCCACCTGGTTACACACGCACACCATGCTAAGTTCCTACTTTGATAATGCCACCTGCACATTTCCTGGATTGTTGCTTGCCAAGACGCACAGCTGTGTGTCACAGCATCCAACACAAAGGCTGTAACTCAGCTCAGGTATGTTCAAACTTCAGGACACCTGGATTCAATTTATTATATAAGTAATACCATGCAATATTTACCTCGGGTGTAAAGCTCTTGCTGTCAGCTTTCAATTCTGTGCATCAGCTTGCTTGACAGATCCTATATGGAGGGAGCTTATCAGGAACGCAGCCAGCAGTGCATGGGGAAACTACTGTCTGTGGGAGTCCAGGTCCTCTGGGGGGCCACTGGGCTTTCCACCCCTGCTTAGGCCTTTTCCTGTCCATTGTGGAGGTGGGCCTGTGCTGGGCTGTAGTGCTTTCTTTTCCCCACTTAGAAAAGAAGGCTAAAAATTCTAGCCAAACCTTGACATGCCAATTTTTTGTTGTTTCTAAATACGGGTGAGCCTTCCATCTGAAATTGTAGTCCAGCATAACATTGGATTCCTCCCTCAGTGACACCTTGGCCTTTGACTGAAGGGACTGGAGATTTCTACTGGGGAGGCAAAGCTGCAGTCCATTCTGTTCAAACAGACTAATAGCTGAGAATTGTTGGTTAACAATTCAGCAGTGCATTACTCTCACCGCTTGGAAAGGCGGATTTTCCCAGCTCAGGGAAGAGGCAGGTGTCTGAAGAGATTGTGGGAAGAAAATGAAGAAAATACTGCTTTCTTTTTTGTTCTCATAAAAAGGCCCTTAAAGCATACAGGTTCCTGCAACAGTATTCTTGATGGATCATTCTCATATGACTTCATAGGAGCATCTGCTCAGAAATATATTTACAGATATGCTGTATTGATATTGTTTGATATTCCCATAGTTCTTATAAAATATGCTGCCCCTTGCACATAGTCCAAGAGGTGGGGGGCAATTTGTTTGCTAGAAGTGGTCATTTGGCTGGTGGATGATAATTGAAAGCACAATGAAAAACTGGTTGCAAAAATTCACACACATGCATGTCTAAAATTTGCTTTGTGCCCAGGACACGACCTTAAGAAGGGAGTGTATGCAGAGCTCAATGTGAGCAGCAAAGCAGAGGCGTTCATTGGGGAACAGTTTGCTCCAAGAATGTGGGGTCCAGATGTTTGAAGAGTTTATGAGGACGAAAACAGCTTTTCTGCAGCTGCATCTCTAAAGCTCTGTGAGGGTTTTCTTTAAAAGACTTTGTATAAATGGCAGTAGAAGGTCGTTTGTTCAATGGCCACACAGGTCCATTTTTATTGACTACCACTGGTTTTTCCCATGTTGTAGAAATGGCGCTTACAAGTAATGCATCTGATACTTGATTCCTAAAGAATATTTGAATCTTGGCAGATGATCCTGGGCACTCTCCCATTTCAATTTCCCTTGGTATTACTTGGAAATAAATTTCCACACGCATCCCGCTGGATCTGCTATTTGCTTGGAGATTTATTGTCGTTCCCCTTTACCACTTCCTCTAAAGACTTGAATGTGCAGCAGGATAGCTGAAAGCGAGCACCGCTCTAAAGCGAGTGAAGGTCTGCTGGGATGAAAAGCATTTTTAAAATTATCGTAATCACCAATTAACTGCTAGGCGTTTTTGCTGCTGAGAGAGAACAGTTCAGATTGTGGTTTGGATGACAATGTGGCTCTAGTTTTGTTTTACAAAACAAAATAAATCATGGTTATCTGTCTGGCACGCCAAATTCAGTTTTTGCAAAGTTAATGGTGTTAGGGATGTGAATAGATTCTAGGAGAGGATATATTTATTAAATATTATCCTTCCTTCGTGTTTGTGAGTGCATCCCTTTGCAGATTAAGAGGAAGCTTAGATAGGCTAGTTTTAGGCTTCCAGTTTAAGTAATGCAGGATGCTTTAAGGCAGACTGGATTCTCCTGCTATTTCCCCCTTTTCTCCCCTTTAAAACAATAATCCACACAGTCTTGTGAAAAGTAAAAAAAAACCATTTACTCAGAATATTTGTTAAAGAGTAACAGATACAGTAGCTTTGTTCAGGCAGGCTTAAAATGGTAATTCAGCTACATGCTTAAGTGTATTTTAAAATGGTGCCCAGGCAGGTCAGGAGAATATTTATATGGCTTTGCCCCGGAAAAGCTGTCTGCGGACAAACGCCAGCTCCCTCAGCCTGTAAAGCGAGACGAGCGCCCCAACCCCAGAGTCGTCTGCGACTGGACTTAACGGTCAGGGGTCCTTTACCTTTACCTTTTTTTGCCTCCCCCTGTCAGGGCACAATGGGAGTGTTTACAGGAAAATGCCTTGAGCTTCTGATCAAATTCCTGGAATTGCAGATCACTGAAGTTAAGGACCCAAGAAGTCTTCAGGTTTTCCTGAGGAAAAATACAATGCTGATGTATTCTTATTCATACAACAAAGATAAATGTCCTACTTCGTGGCTTATCTGGCTAAATAGCTTGGCCTAATGAAGGATATGGGACGCGGGTGGCACTGTGGGTAAAAGCCTCAGCGCCTAGGGCTTGCCGATCGAAAGGTCGGCGGTTCGAATCCCCGCGGCGGGGTGTGCTCCTGTTGTTCGGTCCCAGCACCTGCCAACCTAGCAGTTCGAAAGCACCCCCGGGTGCAAGTAGATAAATAGGGACCGCTTACTGGCGGGAAGGTAAACGGCGTTTCTGTGTGCGGCTCTGGCTCACCAGATGCAGCTTGTCACGCTGGCCACATGACCCGGAAGTGTCTCCGGACAGCGCTGGCCCTCGGCCTCTTGAGTGAGATGGGCGCACAACCCTAGAGTCTGTCAAGACTGGCCCGTACGGGCAGGGGTACCTTTACCTTTAATGAAGGATATGGTATACTTAATCAAGGCACATCTAGCGATTTAAAAAAACAACAACAACTTCAAAGGAAGGCTATTGTTTTCACTTTCCCTTAGAACAGGTGTGGGGAATCTTTGACAGGTCCCTGGTGAGTGTTGTAGTTGAGCGTCCCTTAGTGCCCCTGGGTGATAATTTTGTTTTGTTTTGTTTTTTTGTTTTTTAAGATCACCCACCAACACCAGTAAAACATCAAATCTTATTACATATATCCTACTTTATGCTCCGTAGAGCTGTTGACTTCTGTCCTTCCCTTCAATCAGTTTTCCTATTCTATAGCTTACGGTTTCTTTGATTAGATATTACAACATGACATAAGATTTACTTCAATCCTGCCAAAGTTTTCAAATTTGTACAGTTCTCACTTATATAGATCAAAAATTTACACCATTCTTTTTCGTACTTTGTCTCCTCCTGATTGCGAATTCTGTGTATCAATTTAGCCATCTCAGCGTATTCAACCAGCTTTATCTGCCATTCTCCTATTGTCGGCATCTCCTGTTGCTTCCACTTTTGAGCAATCAGAACTCTAGCTGCTGTTGTTGCGTACAAATATAATCTTTGATCAGTCTTCTTAATATCTTCTCCCACCAAACCTAGCAAGAATTCTTCCGGCTTTTGGGGAAAGCTATACTTAAACATCTTTTTTAACTCGTTATAGATTGATTCCCAGAACTCTTTTAATTTATTACATGACCACCACACGTGAAAGAAGTTGCCATCCTTTTCCTTGCATTTCCAGCAAGTTTTACTACTAGTTCTGTACATTTTTGCCAATTTGGTGGGAGTAAGATACCAACGATAGACCATCTTCATAGCATTCTCTTTTAAGGCAGAACAAGCGGTGTTTTGTTTGATTTAAATAAATGTATATATATTAACAAATATTCTGGGATTTTTTTTGAATGAAACAATAAAATACTAAGTACATAGATACATAAAACAGTTAAAGCAATGATGGAACAGATAAAAGCAGAGTAAAACAAGCACAGATAAAACTGCGAGTAAAGATACCCGAGAAAATAAAAATAAGATCTTCACCTGCTTAAACCAAACCAAACCATCAGTGGGAGGTCAGGTGAGAAGCATCCCTAGTTACCTGCTTCTGCTGAAGTGAGGCATCCATTAGCATCCCACCCCCCTCACAAGCCAAGATAGGAAACCCATGTATTTTTACCATTACATTTGGCTCCAAGTTAACCATCACTCAAGAGAGAATCACATATACACATTGAATTTGTTTCAGTGGCCATTGAAAATGAAACCATGTATGGAATACCACCTCTTTACAAAGTAAAAGTGCTTTTGCAAAGGAGCAGTTAGACCCCTTCACAAAAATGTTCAAAGCCTTTTCTGAACGCAACACTCAAACTTTTTCTTTTTAAAAGAATTGCATTCCTTTGCCCCATCCCCTTGGACGGGCAGAAATGGTGGCAGGGCAGTGGCGCTGTGCTTGGCCGTAAAGACAGAGAAGCTCGTCCTGCACTCTGCTCATGAATGCCTCCCTTGGCACAGCTGAGGCCCCTTGCGGAGGCTGCCTGCTCCATTGCCTGCTGCAGCAGCGATTTGTCATCCATTGCCTGTTTTCAAACGCATGACATCCAGGAGGACTACAAATGCACCTTTTTGTAACAAAGACTGTAATTCCAGATTCCGCTTGTAGTAAACAAAAATTGCCCTTTTCCCTTATGGGGTATCCAAGAGCCCATATAGAGTTCTTATGTAGGTTCCCTATTGGTAGGAGAGAATAACAGAGGCCAACCAGAGAATATTGAGAAGCAAAGCAGCTAGTAAACTTGATCTTTATTGATCTGTTGCAACAGGGTCTCCCCTCACACGCAGGAAAGGAGGAGGAACCCAGAACAATGGCCTTATATAGACATTTTGAAATTGCCACCTTGTAGATCAAGACCACCCCCAGAAACATCATACATAAATCACAGAAGGGGTGTAACCTAAGACCACCCCCCAGATACATCATACCTACATCACAGAAAAGGCGGTCTAAAATAGAAATTTGAATATTGTTTTTCTCCTGTTGTTTATCTCCTGTCTGGCAGGTTACTTGATTGGATTGCCTGGGGAGCCTGGCCATTCTTTTGTAGTGATAAATACTTAGTTCCTGGGCCAGGTCACAGGCTCAAACCCTATTCAAACACAGACATACTCTTAAGACAGGATTTGTGAAGGAAAAGACAATGGGGAGGCTTTTCCACTTTGACCTTGCAGATAAAACATTTGGTCAGTTTGGGACAGTTTGGGAATCAAAATGGTTCCAGATTGGTCTTCCTGTGCTGATCTATGTATGTGCTTGGCTGGTACACTTATGAACATTTAACATATATCTAAGACCTCAAAATTCCTATCACACACTCAAGCATCTATGCAAGAGAGATAATTAACCTTGCTTATATCTCACTGACAGAGGACATCACATTTCACTGATAAAAATGTGTGCTTTGGCCAAACCAGGAAGGGCTTGTGAGACTTACACAAGTTGCCAGAGGAGCTTGTGCTAAAAGGGTGGTGATTGAGCTATTTACTCCAAAAGCAAACTAGCAAAGCTCCCAGAGCTCACTGTTAGCAGAGAACAATGTGTCCTGGCCTGAAAGGATCCTGGTTGTTTACACTTGGTAGCCTTTGCCATGTTCTGCTTCCTCTCGAACACACATGCCAGCCAGACTCCTTCTCCAACTCCTCCTCATGACCCTGGAAGCCACTGGATGGAACCCAGTTTGCTTGAAGTGGTTAAACAAACAGTTGTGTTTGATTCATCTGGGGAGAGGCTGGTGGGAAAATGCGTGTGGGATTTGCTGCCAAAGCCATGATGAGTATACTCTTTCCATCTGGGAAGACTGAGTCATCTTGCGGAAGAAAAGTGCTTGCCTTTCTTGGGAATGAAAGAAAACAAGATGAAGATTCTCCAGCACAGAGATGCAGGTGCTCCCAGTCCTGGTCTGACTTGGGGGAACTCAGCTTCATTGAGGACATCCCATTGGAGACTGTCCGCTGCCATCTTGGATAGGAGGGCTGCATGTTTCCATGGGAGTGCCAGTTGTGTGAAGACTTCCCACAGGTATCTGAGGAAAGGGGTCCATATAGTTAAAGCCATGGTTTTCCCAGTAGTGATGTATGGAAGTGAGAGCTGGACCATAAAGAAGGCTGATCGCCGAAGAATTGATGCTTTTGAATTATGGTGCTGGAGGAGACTCTTGAGAGTCCTGTGGACTGCAAGAAGATCAAACGCATCCATTCTTAAGGAAATCAGCCCTGAGTGCTCACTGGAAGGACAGATCGTGAAGCTGAGGCTCCAGTACTTTGGCCACCTCATGAGAAGAGAAGACTCCCTGGAGAAGACACTGATGCTGGGAAAGATGGAGGGCACAAGGAGAAGGGGGCAACAGAGGACGAGATGGTTGGATAGTGTTTTCGAGGTTACCAGCATGAGTTTGGCCAAACTGCGGGAGGTAGTGGAGGACAGGAGTGCCTGGCGTGCTCTGGTCCATGGGGTCACGAAGAGTCGGACACGACTAAACGACTAAACAACAACAACAACAACAAAATTCCAGTTGCCTTCGCATGAGATTAGGAAACAGAGAAAAAGCTTTAATGACTATTGCTTTCTCTTCCTCATTCCACTGGGCATTGTGCAAAGTAGGAAGGCATGTACGCCTCTTGTGATGAGAAATGTGTGTCTCTGCCTTCACACTGGCAGAGTATGGCGGGAGGAAGCAAGGGTCACTCACAGTTTTGCAGAGGTGGTTGTGGCCCAAAGAGCTCTGCCAAAGAGGTCCTAAGGATGTTGCATAATCTAAACCAACACCGAAGGGAAATCTTGCCTAAAGTTTCATTTGAAAATGCCTCTATTTTGAAACTCAAAATCTCATGTCAAAACTTAAAGCGTGAGTGCTGGAATTCTGTAAACTAAACCTAATTTCCTTTCACATTCAGTGACCCAGACCTGCCATTTAGGGAGTGCAAAAAGTGCACATCTATCAAACTATCAAACTATCTATCATCTATCTATCTATCATCTATCTATCTATCTATCTATCTATCTATCTATCTATCTATCTATCTATCATCTATCTATCTATCTATCATCTATCTATCTATCTATCTATCTATCTATCTATCTATCTATCTATCTATCATCTATCTATCTATCATCTATCTATCTATCTATCTATCTATCTATCTATCTATCATCTATCTATCTATCTATCTATCATCTATCTATCTCTATCTATCATCTATCATCTATCTATCTATCTATCTATCTATCTATCTATCTATCTATCTATCTCTATCTATATCTATCATCTCTATCTATCTATCTATCATCTATCTATCTATCTATCATCTATCTATCTATCTATCTATCTATCTATCTATCTATCTATCATCTATCTATCTATCATCTATCTATCTATTATCTATCTATATCTATCTATCTATCATCATCTATCTCTTTTTTATTTTAAATGTACATTTCAAAAGACACACCTGGAATGGGAAATGTGGAAGATCTGAATTCATACTGCATCTTTCAGGCTGGTTTAAACAACACATTGCTTTGCAATTTTGGATAGTTAATAATAATAATAATAATAATAATAATAATAATAATAATAATAATAATAATTTATTATTTATACCCCGCCCATCTGGCTGGGTTTCCCCAGCCACTCTGGGCGGCTTCCAACTGAATATTAAAAACAGTACAGCATCAAACATTAAAAACTTCCCTAAAGAGGGCTGCCTTCAGATGACTTTTAAAAGTAAAATAGTTGTTTATTGCTTTGACATCTGCTGGGAGGGCATTCCACAGGGCAGGAGCCACTACCGAGAAGGCCCTCTGCCTGGTTCCCTGTAACCTTACTTCTCGCAATGAGGGAACCGCCAGAAGGCCCTCAGCGCTGGATCTCAGTGTCCGGGCTGAACGATGGGGGTGGAGACGCTCCTTCAGGTATACTGGACCGAGGCCGTTTAGGGCTTTAAAGGTCAGCACCAACACTTTGAATTGTGCTTGGAAACGTACTGGGAGCCAATGCAGATCTCTCAGAACTGGTGTTATGTGGTCCCAGCGGCCACTCCCAGTCACCAGTCTAGCGGCTGCATTCTGGATTAATTGCAGTTTCCGGGTCACCTTCAAAGGTAGCCCCACGTAGAGCGCGTTGCAGTAGTCCAAGCGGGAGATAACTAGAGCATGCACCACTCTGGCAAGACAGTCTGCGGGCAGGTAGGGTCTTAGCCTGCGTACCAGGTGGAGCTGGTAAACAGCTGCCCTGGACACAGAATTAACCTGTGCCTCCATGGACAGCTGTGAGTCCAAAATGACTCCCAGGCTGCGCACCTGGTCCTTCATAAGACATTCTGTGTCAATAGAGCTCAACATACAAGGCTCTGCGCAAACTACAACTGGATAATTATTTTTTACTGGCACAAATGTCAATTGCAGGCCCATCAATTGCAGTCAGTGTAGCATTTTTCACACTTCCTTTGTTCCTTAGATAATCACAAACCATTGGGATTTTCTGAATACCTAAATTATTGTGTTGGAATTATGGGATTGGTTTTGGTACACTAGGAGAAGGTTCAGGGGAGGGAAAAGTCAATGATATCTGAACTGCTGCAGTCCTGTTATAACTTACATTGCAAGCCATCCCTAACCTGACCCAAAGTGCCATGGACAATTGAGGCAGCAGATAAGATTCAGAGTGGACAGAAAAATCCAAATTCTGCCCCTCCTCTTGCTCACTAAAATGGCAGACCGTTCTCCTGCGCAGCTTCTACTGAATGAAAGAGACACTGCAAGGCTGCATCACTGAGCCTCATGCAAGGAAGATTGTTCTACACTCCTGAATTAATAAAAGGAGGGTGGTGTGCCATCTGAACTTCCTGGTACAAGCTTAAAACTGCCCCAAGCTGGCCAGCCCTGCATTTGTCAAGGCCAAACTCTCACATTTCTGTTCCTTTACTTGCAATTCAAAGGTAGTAACAGTTATTACCTTGCTCACGCTGGATTTTTGTAAAAACCAGATCACACTAACAGCAATACCCCTTCCTTCCCCATTCAGCCCTTCACCTGACAGCCCATTCCACTCAGGAGAGGCTTCAGGGCTGCCAGGAGTTGGGGGGGGGGGAGAGCCACCTTCTGCTGGCACTTTGGGGGATTCAGGCCCCTGCATGCAGAAAAATAGCGTGTCAGAGTTGAGGCTAAATTAGACCATTTCTCCCTGAACTCTAGTTTTGATTTTGATGGAGAAGTAGCAATCGATCAGTAGGTGCATTGAGAGGTTCTTGATACCTGTGATTATGGTTTCTGCCGAGTCTTATAAAAATCCATTAAACTGTCTTCATTAGACATATATTAATTATTTGTTCAGTATTTTGTTCATGTAAGGCAGTCTGAGAACCCAGGCACAGGTTCACCAGTGCATGGAAACAAACCCTCAGAAAGCAGAACTATGTATTTTTATTAATTTGCATCCCTGTTGCTGCTAGAGCCATTTCCCAGTGGAGATAATTTGCCTCTTTACTATAAAAACACAGGCACATTTTTGAAAGCAAATTCTTAAGAGAAAGACAAGACAATAGCACTTCCTTGATGTTATTCTGATATGGTAATTTGTTATTGCAAGTCTGTCACTTACGGCTATTTCACCTAGTGAAGAGGAAGGAGAGCTCTGTCCCAGCTCTGGGTCATGAGAAGCGTGTTGTTTTGAACGAGGCAAACTGTCTTTTCAGCCAGCTTCTTCAAGCTGAAGGTGCTGAAATCTTTTGTCCCCAGAGGATAATTTCCAAATTCCATGGCACAGTAGTTACCCAGTTTCCATCTACTGTGCCCAGTTGACTAACTTATTGGCTGTATCTCTCATCAGATTAATTCAGAGTCCCATGATGTTCCATTTGCTCCATCTCTTCCCACTAACTGAAATGAGTAATACAGTAAAGGGACCCCTGACCATTAGGTCAAGTCGTGACCGACTCTGGGGTTGCGGCGCTCATCTCGCTTTATTGGCCGAGGGAGGTGGTGTGCAGCTTCCGGGTCATGTGGCCAGCATGACTAAGCCGCTTCCGGAGAACCAGAGCAGCGCATGGAAATGCCGTTTACCTTCCCACTGGAGCGGTACCTATTTATCTTCTTTCACTTTGATGTGCTTTCGAACTGCTAGGTTGGCAGGAGCAGGGACAGAGCAATGGGAGCTCACCCCGTCACTGGGATTCGAACCGCTGACCTGATTGGTAAGTCCTAGGCTCAGTGGTTTAACCCACAGCAGCAAAAGAGGCTGAGATTCATACCACCACCGACAGAATTTGTAGGGATCTTAACGCCAGTTGACAGGTGTGCATCCACAATTGATGTTTAGTCTTACAAATGCTCTCCTTGCTTTGTCAGATAAGAGGTCAGGAAAGAACACACACACCACACCCTGCACCCACCAAGTTGGAAGAATGCACAGGGAAGAAACCTATAGTGCACCCAGAGGACCCCCTTTTGCATATTGCCTTGCTAGGTGGGTGGGGCCCCAGGAGTGGCCTCTCATAATGTCCTTCCTTGGTGGAGTACATGATACACCTGTCCCATATCACATTAAGAGATGCATGGGGAGGGGGAGGGGAAGCATCAGGACCACTGGTTCCACTCCATACGCATTGACATCAAGATATGAAAAGAGCCGAGGTGCCTACAAATTCTACACAGGTAGGTTATATCCTGAGGATGGCGCCTAAGGACATAAGTTTAGCCAACATCCACAAGGGGAGTAGTACCCCTTCCCACTGTGGGTGCCCTCAATGGAAGTGTGTAAGGGACTGGCATGGGCCGGGAATTCCCCTCCCTTTGCTGAACAGGAAAAGAAAATGTCTAGACTATTCAATCTAGATCGACTGAGGATCCCTCAGCTACTCAGCAGGTAGCTCAGAGGACAGAGCTCTTGATAGCCTCCTTTAAAAAAAAAGATTTTTATTAAGGTTTTCAAAATACTACAAAAAGAAAAAAGAAAAAGAAAAAATACAAAGTAAAAACAGTTAAAAACAATTCAATCTTTCCATGTCTTATCTTTCATTTGCCTGTTCCCCGGACCTCCTCACACCTCCCTTTTTTGTATCCAATTCAATTAGTTGGTTCAGCAAATCCTATCCCTCTTTGTTTTTATCCTAATCTTTAGTCTTAATATATTATAACTTTAAATTATCACCTGTTAACAATCCATTTTTGCACATCTTTTTAACATTACTGCTGAAAACCACTTAACTTCAATCCAACATCATTCTAACATTCATTAATTTTGCAGTATTTCTGTAAATAGTCTTTAAATTTCTTCCAATCTTCTTCCACCGACTCTTCTCCCTGGTCTCGGATTCTGCCGGTCATTTCCGCCAGTTCCATATAGTCCATCACCTTCATCTGCCATTCTTCCAGGGTGGGTAGATCTTGCGTCTTCCAATACTTTGCGATAAGTATTCTTGCTGCTGTTGTGGCATACATAAAGAAAGTTCTATCCTTCTTTGGCACCAATTGGCCGACCATGCCCAGGAGAAAGGCCTCTGGTTTCTTCAGGAAGGTATATTTAAATACCTTTTTCATTTCATTATATATCATCTCCCAGAAAGCCTTAATCCTTGGGCACGTCCACCAAAGGTGAAAGAATGTACTTTCAGTTTCTTTACATTTCCAGCATTTATTATCGGGCAAATGATAGATTTTTGCAAGCTTGATAGCCTCCTGCTCTGCAGGGAAACCCAGGTAGTAAACGGGGCTTGAATTTCAGTTTCTGTTGCATTTGGATGTCAGAGTTTAAGGGCTTTTCCACACTTACCTTTTGCCCCACTCCTTCCAGGCAGGTGCCCAGTGCCCACACTGCAGCGTTCCGTATCTGAGTGTGGGCTTAGTTTTTTTTTTCTCCCCCCGAAGCTTTCTCTGTGAAAATATTTTCTTCAAAGTTGAGTTGGAACAAATGTCAATTCGGTTCTTTTGCAGGCTGACATTTGCTCCACTTTTTGCGTGGGGAAAGCTCCCAAGCAAAAAAAAAAGGGGGGGCATTCTGACTGTGCCTGGAAAGACCAGATGAAAGGTAAGTGTGGATAAGACCAAACTAAGGCCTTTTTCATTTCACTTCTATCCTGCTTGTCATCCAGAGATCTGAAGGTGGTATTGCATGGTTCATCCCTTCCACTTTTACCCTTGCAACAGCCCTGTGTGGTTAGGCTTAGTGGCTGGCCACAGTCACCCAAGGAACAATGGCTGAATTGGGATCGTAACCCGCCTTGTCTCTGTTCTAGCATCTTATCTGCCTTGCCACACAGAGATCTGAATCCAGCGCTGCCCAGGTGCCCCCCTATCTGGACAGGGGTAGCCTAACTTCTGTTGTCTATGCTCTGGTGACCTCTAGGTTGGATTCCTGCAACATGTTATATGTAGGGCTGCCTCTGAAGATGGTTCGGAAGCTTCAGCTGGTGCAGAATTTGGCGACCAGGTTGCTCACAGAAGCAAGACGGTTTGAGCAGATCACACTGATCCAGCACTGGCTGCCAATTAGCTTCCAGGCTCAATTCTGAGTGGCTCAGGACCACAATACCTCAAGGACCGCCTTTCCCCATAGGAGCTGACCGGGACTCTGTGACCATCCACTGAGGACCTTCCTCGTGTGCCACAAGAGGCCCCTCTTTGTTCGCCACCTCCACATGAGGTCCAGAGGGTGGCAGCAGAAGAAGGGGCCTTTTTTGCTGTGGTTCCCCATTTGTGGAATGCTCTCCCCAGGGAGGCCTGCCTGGCACCTCCATAATACACCTTTAGGCGCCAGAGAAAAACCTCCTTCTTCAACTAGGCCTTTGGCTGTTAACATTCTACAACCTATTAAATGTGTTTTGGAGGAGAGGGCTTTTGCTTTGTTGCTTCTAGTTTAACTATTTACTTGTGCTTCTATCCTGTATTTTTATGTTGTGAACCACCATGATGAAGAGCAGTACAGTGGTACCTCAGGTTAAGTACTTAATTCGTTCTGGAGGTCCGTACTTAACCTGAAATTGTTCTTAACCTGAAGTACCACTTTAGCTAATGGGGCCTGCTGCTGCCGCCGCGCCACCGGAGCACGATTTCTGTTCTTATCCTGAAGCAAAGTTCTTAACCTGAAGCACTATTTCTGGGTTAGCGGAGTCTGTAACCTGAAGTGTATGTAACCTGAAGTGTTTGTAACCTGAGGTACCACTGTATATGAATCTAATAAAATTAAAATTAAATAATAACCAAAATTTTAATAAACTGTGATGATTAATTTAGTTTTTAATTTGATACAGTACTGAAATTCTGACTGTTAAGCAGTGAAATAATGTTATGGTTATCTAGTCAAGATTTCAAACTCTAAAACCTCCGCAAAACAACCTATAGAAGCTGGCATTGTGTCTGCACAATCAAATCCTCGTTCTAACCTTGATGGAATTTAAAACTCCTGAAAATTGCAGGTTGTTCTGTTCTTGTAATCTCACTAGGTGGCCTTGGCTAAGCCATGGGAAAATCATTCTGAACAAATTTACAGGATTATTAGAAAGATAACAATGTGTAACTGGCTTCAGCATGAGGGAGAAAAGCTAAATAAATAGTCATTTATATGTCCGAACTCAGCCTAAGATGGCAAGTCAAACCAGGAGTCCCCCACTGCTCCAAAGTGCCAGAAGAGGGCATCTGCATCTGCCCCTGCAAGGATGACCAGCCCTGTAATCCTCCTCTCCCTCCAGACCGATGCATGGAAAATCCAGCTACATTAGCTTTGGCTGGAACATCAGGCTATTTTAGGAAACTTTATAAACAGCCAAGAGTGTGTGCCTCTCACAAATCTTAATTTGCTCAGAAAACAACTTTTACATGGCTTAAACTGGCTTTTAACAGAGCGGCAAGTTCTGCCATTAAGAAGCACCAGGAGTTATTCTGCTGTTTCAAGCAAGTACCACCAGTGTAGTCACATATAGCACATGTCCCTAATTTAAAGAACTTGCAAAAAGACACTCCCGGGAGAGAAGATAAACTTTGTTCCTGGCCTGCTCATCCCAGTATTTTCCATCCTTCTCCTGGAGAGAGTGAGAGTCCAAAACTGAAGTTTTAGGTCCAACTCTGATCTGGCAAGCCTGTCTGGAAGGACACCTGAGGACAGGGCACGGCAGGAAGTCTCTACTGGGCGCTTGCCACCCGTGGAAGTGAGGGGCGTCTTCTTTCAAATCTGAGAAGTTTCGCAAACTATTCCCAAGCTATATGGTGAGAGAAGAGGAGTCTGGAGCCCTCAGTTAAATGTGAGATCATCCGAAACGAAGATGGACATCATGTACAGATTAGTTCTTCAGCTGCGTCCAAGTACAGTTGGTGCAGAACATGTGAGTCACGGCCCTGGCAGAAGGAAGCTGAAACAGAAGCTGAAGGCTTGTCGGGCGTCCAGGGCCCTCAAGACTCAGTGGCTGCCATTGGGAGGAGAACGTTGAACAAGGTCACATGCAAGTTGTTGTCGCATCTGGGCACCGTAGGCTGTGGGGGAAGAATGCTGAGCAGGGCCTCCAAGAAATGCAGGACTTTCTAAAATCAAAACCAGATAGCTAAAGATCCTGATTGCTAGAGCTGCCATACGTCTAGATTTTCCCAGACGTTACTGGGATTTCCAAAAGGCGGCGCTTTGTCCTGCATCTTAGGCAAGTCAATAGCAAAAGTCAATAACTTTTGGGGTGTCCTGTTTTTTACTTTTTGAAAAATGGCAACCCTATGATTCCAAGCTGAAAATAATAATACTGTTGCACCCACAATGCAGAACCAATAACATTTGTGTTAGAAAGAGCACAGCCGGCAGCTCCTTCCTCTGAAGCAGAGAAAGAACGGCCCACATTTTGATAGGGGGCATTTTAGGCTCTACCTATTTAAATGAAGTAGCAGATGAAACAGGAAACTCTCCAAGGCTGGGAGGGGCACGGTGAGGTTTTTTCCACTTAGCAGGACAGTGAGAACCTCTTCCAGACATAGGAAATGTTGCAGAAGATGCCGTGGAGGGGAGAATGAATACACTTGGGATGCAATCTCCTTTTGCTGTCCCTGGAACAGTGGAAGTCTAATTCAAAGTGCCACTACATTCAAATTGTGCCTATTTTGTGTGTCTGTCTCATGAGTCCATTTCCTGAAAACTAAGTGAACCCTCCCCTCCTTTTAGATTTATATACCACTCTTCATCAAAAGATCTCAGAGTGGTTCCCAAGATAAAAATACGAAGTGAAAATCCAAAACTGCCACCATTTTCAACCCCCTTAGCACAGATGCTGCAGGCGATGGTGAGAGATGTAATGGCCATACAGGATGAGCTTACAGTCTCCCACTTTGCAAATGAGTTGTGGTGAGTCTCAGACTCATGAACTGCCACTCCTCTCTTGTGCACCAGAGAAGGAGACCAGAAGCTTTTGCTCCCACTTTTAAGCAAACCACAGTTGGATCCTGATCTGTTTTCACTTACCATGGTTTAAACAAACAACCCTGAGTTGGGTGTGTTTCAAATTGGAGCTGCAAAAGAGAAGAGGGGAGGCAAAGTGAGGCTTGTTGCAGCTCTTACATACAGTCGTAAAACCATGGTTCCCTGTTACATCTGAACCAAACCTCAAAGTAGGCAAAGCAGTCTGAGTGACAGAGATGCTTCTCCATTCCAGCAACCCAGGCCACATGCAATTACACTAACCTCTATCATGGGGATTTCATGGACTCCTGCACCTCTCCAAAGCATGGGTGAAAACTAGGACTCTGTACACACACACACACCCCTAATCCACCTTGTGGTCCCAATCTGTGGTCCTCAGATTGGATCAATTTGCCCACCTCAGGGAGTAAATGTAAAGGGACCCCTCACCATTAAGTCCAGCTGCGGACGACTCTGGGGCTGCAGCTCTCATCTCGCTTTATTGGCCGAGGGAGCCGGCGTACAGCTTCCGGGTCATGTGGCCAGCATGACTAAGCCGCTTCTGGCGAACCAGAGCAGCACACAGAAACGCCGTTTACCTTCCCGCCAGAGTGGTACCTATTTATCTACTAGTACTCTGATGTGCTTTCGAACTGCTAGGTTGGCAGTTGGTCCCCAGATTGGGTCAATTTGCCCACCCCAGGGAGTATATAAAGCTAAAACTGGGTTTTTTAAGTAAAGGAGAATCAGTTATGAACATGCACCTGTAAATCAGGTGATATGAGCAAGCAGAGGCAGGCTGTCAAAATGGAAGGTGCCCCCCCCCCCCAGCCTTGCTTAGCTTAGTTGGCACAGCATGAGACTTGGGTTCGTGCCCTACCTTGGGAATGGACCTTGTGGTCCCTTCCAACTCTGCAATTCTGTGATTCTACTGGGGCCGCATGGTTTCTTTCAGCAACAACTCACAGAATTCTCGCAATATCCTGCATGAGCTTTGTGAGATCTCACCAGAAGCTGCAGCCTCAGTGGCAAGGGTTGGTGGGGCAGCTGCCGGGTCCCCACCTTGTGGAATGACACTGCCCAAGGGGGCTACTTCAATGCGCCACCTGGGATGGCAGACCCTGTGTGGCAGCACATGAGATGCTTCTCTGTTTTGACTGCTGTGAACACAGGAACCGCACCAAGTCAGGCCGTTGGCCCCTGAGCTCAGTATTTTCTCACTGGCAGCAGAGGACTTTCCTAGCTCTGCTACCTGAGGTCCTTGTAGGGGGAGATTTCAGCAACTGTTCCTGGCAATGCTGCCCTCCTGGCTCCTCTCCTGCTGGGCCCAGGATTTCAGAGGAAGCCGCTGGGAAAGAACATGTCTCCTCTTGCCCTCACTAGATGTCACTGTTGTTCTCTGTGCAACTGCTCTGGCTGTTTTCTCTGGCTGCAAAAGCAGAAGGGAGGAGAGGGAAGCCACTGAAATGCGGCCAGTTAAGAATCAGCTACTTTTATAATCTGCATGATTCAAAAGTTTTCAACAGAGTCCTGAAGATCTTTCTTCTGCATCCTTTATTCTCCAGTCAGAAAACTGCCTCAACAAGCAAATTAAGACAGACACGTAATTTGACTGGACTTCATATAAAAGTGTGAGTGATTTTGGAGCATGCCATAAATGGAATGATTTCCAGTGCATTGAGACAAATGACAGGCAGAGCTTTCCCACCCCTTTGCTCTTAAAGGGGGAAAGCGGGGGAACAGGATCCAGGCTATATCTTGCACCTTGTACCAGATTAAAGAGACCCAGCAGAAAGACTGTTTTAATTATACTTATTGGAAACAACTGGCACACTGGGAGAATTACCGTAATCTTCTGCCAAGTATGCCATCAAATGACCCCCTGAAAGGGAATATTTGCAAACCACAATGACTAACCTGTTATTATGGGATAGATTAACAAAAGCAAACAAGAGAGAGGAGAGACACTGGTGAAGACAGGAATTTGAGGATCATTTAGTTTTTGCCAAAGGAAATAAAGAATGCAGCCCTCCAACATCTTACTCAAAGTAGGTAGGTCCCACAGAGGCTTCTCCAGAATAAACAAATTGAAAAGTGGTGATGAAAAAAAGAAAGCACAGCATCGGAGCAAACTGGGGCTTCCTGACTTCTCAGTGCAATCTGTGGGCAGGAAAATCAAATATGAATTCACTGATTTGTATTATTATTTTTGCCATTTTGCTGAATATTATTCAGGGAGGACTCCAACAGCTCAAGAGTAACTTGACTTTTAAAAAAATAGTTTTTCTCTCCTAAGAAATTTATTTAATAGATGCTGCAATCCAAATACAGTGGTGCCTCGCAAGACGAAATTAATTCGTTCCGCAAGTTTTTTCTTCTTGCGAGTTTTTTGTCTTGCGAAGCACGGTTTCCCATAGGAATGCATTGAAAATCAATCAATGCGTTCCTATGGAAACCGCCTTCAGACCAGGTCCGGGGACAGTCTGTCCCCCGACCTCTTCTGAAGGCTGGGGGGGGGGGACAAGGGCTTTTCTTCCCACCGCCAGCCTTCAGAAGGCTGTTCTGAAGGCTGGCGGTGGGAAGAAAAGCCCTTCTCCCCACCTCCTGCCCCGCAAGCTCCGGGGACAGGAGGGCTTCACTGCCGCCCACCAGCATTTTAAGATCGCCCCGGGACAGCGGAGAAGTCTCCGCTGTCCCAGGAAGGCAGGCGGGGGGGAGCAAATACTTTTGCCCCCCGCCGGCCTTCAGAAGAGGTCCAGGACCTCTTCTGAAGGCCAGCGGTGGGCGAAAGTCTTTGCTCCCCCCCCCCGCCTGCCTTCAAAAGCCGTCGGGATAGCGGAGAAACGCGCTGCGCTTCTCCGCTGTCCCGGGAAGGCAGGCGGGGGGGGGGGAGCAAAGACTTTTGCCCCCCTGCCGGCCTTCAGAAGAGGTCCAGGACCTCTTCTGAAGGCCAGCAGTGGGCGAAAGTCTTTGCTCCCGACCGCCAGCATTTTAAAGAGGTCCCCGGAGATTTCCCTATGGGCTTTCTTCTTGCGAAGCAAGCCCATAGGGAAATTTGTCTTGCGGAACGACTCAAAAACCGAAAACTCTTTCGTCTTGCGAGTTTTTCATTTTGCGAGGCGTTCGTCTTGCAAGGCACCACTGTACAGTCCCCTGCAAAAAAAGGGGGGTGGGAGGAAGGAAAGGGCAGCCCACTCCTCCCCCCTCCCCCCCATACAGTGCTCAGGGTGCCTGTTCTAGCTACTCTGTGGGTGGGTCTGCCTCACAGTGACTGGTGGCGAGTTGCATCTGCAGCAGATGGTGGAATGAATGGGGCAGAAAGAGTTCCGCTACACATTAGGCAGGAGAGATTTTTTAATCAATAGTTTAGTGGGGCAGGGGTTGCCCTGCTTGAAAATGACCCACAGAGGGCGATAGACATTGGGCATAATATTGAGTTGGAAGCGTGGATAAAATTATGGAATGAGGGTTTGAGATTTACTGGATGTATGGCTTTGAAAGAGAATGTATTAAAAATGATGTATAGATGCCCTTTAACGCCAACAAAATTGGCTAAAATGTATAGAAAGAGAGATGGAAGAAATGTAAAGAAGTAGATGGTGATTATTTTCATATGTGGTGGACCTGTGACAAGGTTAAAATTTTTTGGGGAATCAATCTACAATGAGCTTAAAAAGATATTTAAGTACACCTTTCCCAAAAGACCGGAAGCTTTTTTTGCTAGGTCTAATGGGAAAGGAGATTAAAACAAAAGATCAGAACTTGTTCATGTACACCACAGCCGCCGCAAGAACCCTACTGGCCCAAAAATGGAAAACACAAGATATACCAACCATCCAGGATTGGCAGGTGAAGATGACAGATTTTGCGGAACTTGCCAAATTGACAGGGAGGATCCGGGACCAAGAGGACCAGAGAGACAAGAACAATTGGAGCAAATTCATTGAATACTGAAAGGAGAACTGTAAAAACTTAAAGACACTAGCAGGACAGGAATAATACCTTCAATGTAAAATAGTAGAGGTATAAGAATAATATACGCGATAAGAATGTGATGAATATACCAACTGAAGGGAAGTCGAGACTCGGCAGAGTCAAAGGGAATATATTGTGATGGTACGGATTGTTGGAAAAAGAATACTTAAAGGAAACAATAAGAATTTATTTAAGAAAAAGAAAAGAAAATGGCCCACAGAACATGCGAATCATCACCTAGGATCCACAGCGGCAGACATGAATACAGCTTTGCAAATTAAGTCAATTGGGAAACCAGATGTTATTCTGGCAAGAAGGTAGAAAATTCCTTTTTTGCACCCTAACTTTCTGACTATCTTGTTGCTGTGTGATCATCTTGTCGCTGTGCCAGTTTGTGTGTTAGTGATTCCCCCTGGGCCGCGGAAGACCCTTGAAAGTGTGTCACAAGACTGCAGTGCAGATTTGGAAACAGCTCAGTCAAGGAGCTGAAGGTGCTGAGTTTTGTGGGAGAACTGCAGGTATTTCCTGAACAAAGATAACAAGTCTTACTGGCAGGATTCCAATTTAAAATGGTTGAGGAGCACTCCCCCCCCCCCCAGGACTTTGTACTAATATGGAGGGTCAGGTATTAAATGAGCAAAGGTGAACCTCAAGCCCAGTAGGAAAGACACATGAAAAATGAGTCTCTGAAGGTACAAACAGCAGCACATTGTTTATTGCTGTCTGTTCCACCCACCTTGTGTGCAGCTATACCAATATAATTTGTCACAGTTTTATTTATTTATAGGGTAATTCCAAGAAGATTGCCGTGGGTGCCTTGTTGACCAAGAATCATACTTCTGAAGTGTGCTATTATCAGCAGTGTGACCCCACAATTACACAAAAGTCGGAAACAGAGCCCTCTGAACACGTCCCATCTCAGAGTTCCCACAGTGTGGCCTCTAAGCTCTTAAAACATCCCTCCTTCAAAGTGGGGGTGCACCACTGAGGTTTGATTTTCATTTCATCTCTTTGGCCAGTCAAAGGCATTTCCTGGGTGTGGCTGCAGTCGCCTGCTGACAGCTTCCAGGAGCCCCAGGTGAGAGCTGAGTGCACCTGAGTGTGGGGGCAAAAGGTGGATGAACTACCCCAGAAGGAGCACGACATGTTCCCCACCAGACGTACTACTCCTTCCCTAACACCCCACACACCCCAGGATCCGTTCCCATTGGGGTAGGATCACACCTGCACTCCCATTTTGCACCATGAGCCATGGCTGGTGGGCTGACAGAAAACAAACCCTCAGTGCCCTCTGCACCTATGCTGGAGCCTCCACAGCCTGAAAAGATGCTCCCAAGGGTGTTATTAGGATGCTGCATTATGGGGCCTAGAAGTCACCAAACTTCTTTCGCTTCTTATGGTGCTGTTTTGGCAATTGTTCTGCCTGGACACTGAGGTCCAGCGCTGAGGGTCTTCTGGCAGTTCCCTCACTGCGAGAAGCCAAGTTACAGGGAACCAGGCAGAGGGCCTTCTCGGTAGTGGCACCCGCCCTGTGGAACACCCTACCACCAGATGTCAAAGAGAAAATAACTACCAAACTTTTAGAAGACATCTGAAGGCAGCCCTGTTTAGGGAAGCTTTTAATGTTTAATAGGTTATTGTATTTTAGTGTTCTGTTGGAAGCCGCCAACCCAGCGAGATGGGCAGGGTATAAATAATATATTATTATTATTATTATTATTATTATTATTATTATTATTATTATTATTACCACTGCTGCCCCCCTGCCCTCACAGAGATGGGAAGAGCTTAGAATCATATAATTGTAGAGTTGGAAGGGGCCATGAGAGTCATCTAGTCCAACCCCTGAAAAGCAGGAATATTCTGCCCAAAGTGGGGATTGAACCCGCAATCCTGAGATTAAGAGTCTCCTGCTCTACCTACTGGGTTATCACAGTCGAGTGTCTTTTGTCGCCCATTTTGAAGTCTGCAGCTTTGTGTCAAAATGGGGCTGCAAAGATGGAGCTATGCAATATGTTTAAAAGTCAAAGTTTATTTTGAATAAATTCTGGCTTTAAATTTTGTGCTGTATAGAATATGCCAAAGCTTCTCAAACTTCAGGAAACAACAACTTAGCCAGAGCTGAAACTGTTGGATGTGGACCAGGAGATAGAAGCAAAGGGGAAAGGGAGAGATCAGAAACATCTGGATTCACAGCAGGATCAAAAGTTAAGACTCTGAAGAAACAACTTGATGGATTTTTGAAGCCTGGAAAAAATATGGGTTTAAGCTTTCAATATAATTATTGTTGCTGTTGTTCTTTTTACTATTGTTTTGATTTCTTAGCCACCCTTTACCATAATGTCTGAGGCAGGTTAAGGTAAAGGTAAAGGGACCCCTGACAGTTAAGTCCATTTGCGAATGACTCTGGAGTTGTGGTGCTCCTCTCGCTTTACTGGCCGAGGGAGCCAACGTTTGTCCGCTCCGCAGACAGTTTTTCCGGGTCATGTGGCCAGCATGACTAAGCCACTTCTGGCATAACGGAACACCGACACCAGAGCAGCGCATGGAAATGGCGTTTACCTTCCTACCTATTAATCTACTTACACTTTTTGGCGTGCTTTTGAACTGCTAGGTTGGCAGGAGCAGGGACCGAGCAACGGGAGCTCACCCTGTTGCGGGGATTCGAACCGCCAACCTTATGATTGGCAAGCCCTAGGCTCTGTGGTTTAGACCACAGCGCCACCCACGTCCCCTGAGACAGGTTACAACCATCAAAAACACAATATTAGAAACAGTTAAAACAAATTACCATTGGTTGGGCCCTAAAATATATATCTCAAATGCAGACCCTCCAAGTGCCCCTATTTTCCAGGGACAGCCCTGGATTTACAGAAGCTGTCCCAGTTTTTGGTTTGATCCCGCAATGTCCCGCTTTCCCTTAGGACATCCCTATTTTCATCAGAGAAATGTTGGTGGGTATGGAAGTGCTAAAAGTCAGGGTAAAAAGTGTGCGGACAGTGGGAGGGTGAAATGTAAATGGTATGGAATAATTTGGAGGGAGAATGGCTATAAATGACACCTCCTAGCACAATCTGTTTCCTTTGGGCTGTAGGAACAGCGGCAGACCTGAATGCTATTGGGAAGGAAGCTGAACCTGCAAAGACATTTTATGTTGCAATATCAAAGCAGTTCCAACCAATTCTCGCAACAGAGCTAAGAGGTGGTTAGGCTGATTTACACCAGTTACCTGGTGTTTGCAACAAAACCATATACAGTAAATCTGAAATTTGATTATTTTCAACTTTTTGTTAAATTTCTACAGTGCCCTTCATCTGAAGATCACAGAGCACTTTACATTATAAACACACAAAAAATACACAAAATAGTAAGAAAATAGTGCAGTATGCAGGCACAAGATGGCAATGGGAACATAACCTTTCCAGGCCAGCAATTAAGCAAGGCCATTGCTAGGCCATTGAAGTCAAAATTGGCTTGGACTCTGGCTACCTGGAAGACCACTTTCTTCAACACATGCCCAGCAGACCAGAGAGATCATCTGCAGAGCCCCTCCTCCATCCTCTGGGTGCCCCTCCCCTCTGAAATGAGGCAAATGGCAATGGAAAGGGGGGGGGGCTTCTCTATGGTAGAAACTTGCTCTTCTGTTTTCCTTTTTCTAGACTTCGTTTTTAAAAAGTGCAATCAGGGCTGGCTGTTGCGTTCCAACTGCCAACATCTTGATGCAGACAGTTTGAGAGGCCAGGGCCTAGGAACATTTCAGCAAGAGCTGTGCTGGGGGTCTTCAACCAGCAGTCAGCTGGTGAAGCTCCATAAACTCCCTACTGTTCATCTGCCAGAAGGGTGAAAAGAGAGGCTACAGATTCTTGGCTCAGCTGTCGCTGCAACACACGAGAGACGCTACCTGCCTACTTATGTTAAGTTAGCAGTTAGGAAAAGTTCAGAAGACAGTTCTGAATTTTCTGGCTGCAAGACCATGTTATGTCTATTTTGTTAATAAATCAAATTGATTGGCTGAAGTGCAGCTGCTGTAGTCTGATCCAAGAGAGTTCTGAACAACTCACTGCATCTCACCCTAAATCCTTGCCTTGGGCCTTTCAGACCACCTATGATTCCGTCCTAATATTCTACACAGCTGGCAATCCCTTGGGCTACCCTACTATGGGAAACAAAGGTGAGGGCATTTAGATGCCCAGCTAAGCTGGTCTTCCTTGTGGCCCTCATGGGGCACAGAGAGGCGTAAGGACTCTCCTGGGTACCTTAGTACACATCACTCACAGGTTCAAGGGCTGAAACTGGACTCTGGTTCAAATCGAATGTAAGAGTTTGGCTGCTCTCCAATGGTTGCAGCTGTTACTAGAACAAACACAGAGATGGTTCTTGACATAATAACAAAAGCTAATCTGTACGCAATAGATATAGAAATTCTTGAAAACTATTGCAGCTAACTAATGATGTAGTATGCAATATTTCCAATATGCCTCCATAGCAGTGGTCAGAGTTGTGGCAGTGGCATAGTGAGCAATTCTGGGCAAGGAAATGCAAATCCCATACTTGGAATAAAGTAGCCAAGTTAAATAATTGCTTTTGCATACTTGCCTTGCATAATTAGTTCATTTCCCAGTATTCACAACATGTAGATCAGCTAGAGGCTATCATCTTCCCGAGTATAAATCTGTTTAACAGGCAAAGGGTTGATTCAGACTGAGTATATCTGTGCAGAAGTAAGTGCCACAGTGACTGCATTCACACGGCGGGTTATTTCGTTTCCCCAACTTATAGTTGAGTTTTCACATGATGTCAAAGCCACTTCTGGAAATTTAGTGAAATCCAGTGGAGGTTTAGCACTGATTTCCTTGTTCTTTGGCAATCACTCATAGCTAAGTAAGATTGTCTTCCTTGAACACGGTTTTAACAGTGAGTCCATAAGTGACTGTGGAGGCCAATTCTGGATCCACACATCCTTCTACAGGGGGGACATAGGTTTCTGGGAGAGAGTTGATGATGATGTGGATTTACCAAGCGTCCCTTCCTCTTAGAGCATTTCTCCCTTGCATCCTGAGTTCGAGTGTCTTCAGTTATGTACTGAAGTTCTCACCCTGGGCCAGCAGGGGGATACTGTAGATAGTTATGCAAATAAGGGATCGAAAGTGACGTTCAGTGATTGGATAGTTTTAGAAAATTGTTACAGTTACATTGTACTGGAGCTCTATATAAGCAGGCTGACTGAACCCTTCAGTTCAGTTCTGTCCTGGCCTGTGAATAAACAAGAGCTGTTTGAAGAATCGCTGTGTCGTCTGATATGTTCACCCACAACTTCACACATGACATCTTTGGTAAAGGCTGTTCTCCAATTGGAGCGCTCGCAGGCCAGTGTTTACCAGTTGTCGGTGTTTATACTACATTTTTTTTTTTAGATCATGTACTCTGAGTTCACAAGGACATAGTTTCAGGCAAAGGGTAGATATTGTGGCAGGCAGCTGAAAGTAGTTGAATTTTGGTCTCATTGAACTCAACAAAATGTGCTAAGAGCCACTTCTTTCAATATTTATTTTGACTAACCTAGTTTAAAACTTTCATTAAAATAAATAAATCCAAGTGTGATGTGACCCTTTTCAGGCTCTTAGCTTGTTCGAAATGGCCTTCTATGACAAGCAGCAGCTAAAACTACAAAGGCAGAGATGGGAAGATGGAACTCCCAGATGCCTTCCCGTTTCTTTTCCTTTTTACAGTAGTAAAGGGAACATGTGTTTGCACTCAGAACCAATACTATTAAAGAACCAGTTAAGCAGACACAACCATTTGAAAGAAGAAATTCTACATTTCAAATGACAAAAGTAGTTTTTCATATTTCTTTATAAATCTGTGTCTTCAGATTTTATTTCCCCCCCTTTGTTAGACAAAATTGGCAAGAGAAGCCCAGGGGGAGGGGAGGCACAGGGAGATAGACAGCAGCTTCACGTCAGAGGTCAGACGCTAGCTTCGTAGCAAAGTGACCTGAGTGGAAACTGAGATGTCTGCCGTGACACTGTCTTTTATTCAAGTACTTAGTGGCTCTGTTACTCACCCGTTTCCTTCACAGAGCAAGAAGTCCCAAGAGGGGTCCGTTCTTCTTCCCATGGATCTCTGCTTATTCACAGAATAGAACAGAAGTTGTAGAGTTGGAAGGGACCCTGAGGAACATCTAGTCCCAGCTGCCCCATATGGGGATCAAACCTGCAACCTTGGTGTTATCAGACCACATCCTAACCAACTGAGCTATCTGTAGCTCTAGGAGGAGAATAGGGGCTCCAAGCAAGCACCCCGAACAAACTGCAGCTCCCAGAATTCTTTTGAGGAAGCCATGAGTGTTTAAATTGCTGTGATACTGCTTTAAATGTGTAGTGCAGATGGAGCCATGTTCTCATTTCCGAAAGGGAGAACGGAAGCCAAGAGTGGATCTGTGACACAGGAATGCTTGTGGCTTTGCCTCACAAGATTCTGTGAGGATGAATGATGGGGAAAGTCATGAGGCACTTTGCAAAATTAACATGCTGTAGACAAACCAGGGAGCTGAACTGGACAAGAAATAAAGCAAATAAAGCACAAGGAGACAGCTACCATGCCCCCCCCCAAGCCAGAAGAGAGCATGAACCACTGAAGTCTATGCTGACCCCAAACTAAAAACAACAGCAACACGAATCAGGTTACCACTTCCAAAACAGGGTTGGACTGAAAGTGGAGGTAGCCAACTAAGTTTTACTCAGAGTAGACCCCTTTAAATTAATGGCCCTACTTGAATCCACTCCATTAATTTCAGTGGGCCTACTTTGAGTAAAATTTCAATCAATTCCCGCCCATGGTGCGGTAGGACACTCCCTGAGGTTGCACCTTGACCTGGGACTGAGTCGGAATGTAAGAAGGAGCTCCTAGCAATCTTGCGATACATGAGGCTAAAAAGGGGTGTGACAAAGGGCAGATGAGGAGCTTTTAAAGTGTTTTTGAATAGTGTGAAATACTTGGACAGTCCCACCGGCACCCACTTAAATGAATTATGAGCACACAAATCTAATATGTGTGGAGGGATTTACACATTTTGGATTTCCTCAGACCTTTGCACTCTTTGCCTTCTTCAAGAGCTGTGATGGGAAACAGGCAAGATGGATGCCTGCTTACTTTACACCATTATAGCAAACAGGAAAGGACAGCCCTTCTTCCATGCTAGGAAATTCCTGTAATTATTCAAGTTGTTGCAGAAAGCTACCTGTTTAGCATATATGTAGCAGTCTTACCAACAGTGGCTTCTGACACAAACTGCTTTTGTTATGGGTTGGTCTGTGGGGCCATATACTCAATGCAGCAGCCATGCACTGAGTGCATTTAAACAAATGGAATATTTCAGTAGCTTTCCTTATTATAGTGCTAGCACTATAATAGTCCTTGCCCTGTTTCCTGATGTTCCTTCCATGCTGCATTATGGAATGGAGGCCTTTTCATCAATATACCGGCATGTTGTGCTAAATTTAATTCACACCAGTGGGTGCGGTTTGACACAACAACAAACATTACTGCCCAACCTCACTACTCTGCAGATGCATGCTTCTGAACTGTGTGCGGCCCCAAATTTCATCACTTTACTCCTGGGATCTTTGGGGTTAATGGAATTGCAAAGAGATTTTTTTTTTGTTTAGAAGCAATTAACATATCAATGAATGTTGAACTTTTACTATATTCTGCTAGATTTTCAGAAGTGGCTTTTACCTCACGCAAAAGCTTAAATCTAACAACAACAACAACAACAACAATAATAATAATTTATTTATACCCCGCCCATCTGGCTGGGTTTCCCCAGCCACTCTGGGCGGCTCCCAACAAAACACTAAAATACAATAACCTATTAAACATTAAAAGCTTCCATAAAAAGGGCTGCCTTTAGATGTCTTCTAAAAGTTTGGTAATTATTTTTCTCTTTGACGTCTGGTGGGAGGGTGTTCCACAGGGCGGGTGCCACTACCGAGAAGGCCCTCTGCCTGGTTCCCTGTAGTTTTGCTTCTCTCAGTGAGGGAATCGCCAGAAGGCCCTCAGAGCTGGACCTCAGTGTCCGGGCAGAACGATGGGGGTGGAGATGCTCCTTCAGGTCTACTGGGCTGAGGCCGTTTAGGGCTTTAAAGGTCAGTGGCAACACTTTGAATTGTGCTCGGAAACGTACTGGGGAACATATGTGGAAATTAGCAGGGAAATTTTGGGGAAATGGAATAAGCTGCTGTGTGAATGCAGCCACTGCCCAGGTTCCAAGGTCGATCACATCCCAAAGCCTAGATATAGTCATCTTCTGCATTTCTAGAGGCTGTTGGGTTCTCTAAATGTATCCACGAGATTCCCTTGCCCTGCATGTGTCCACTCAACTGCTTTGATCAGTGGAATTGGCACCCTTAATTTTGTTGATTACATTTATCATGGGTCACCCTTGGCCAGGGGGCGGGCAGTTGGCATCCCTAAACGAGATTGCTACTGTATTTTCCCGTCCCCCATGTATAAGATGCCCCCTGTGTTGGGGGACTCCTATTTAAGAAAATGGGGGAGGGGAGATGGCTCAGAGTTGTTGAGTAAAAATAAATGTGGCATCAGCAAGTCAGTTGTTAAGAATTTGAGAATAGGTGAAATCTGAGAAAAAGTTAATTTTTTTTTTGGTTAATATTATGCTTAATTAAATATTTAAGCTTTTGGAAAATAAACTTAAATCTAGAGACATAATATGGGAAAAACACAAATAAGAAACTGAAACAAGGTGATAATTTGCTGTTTAGAATTCTATAAATTTGGAAAGCAGGAACGAAAGATGTGAGGAAGTCCAAAAAGTGAGGAAAGTATGAATATCAAGAATTTGGATTCGATGTTATAATTTTTCCTTTTCTGTATGTTTTCTTTTTTGTGTGTGTGTTTTCTTTTTTGTTTGTCTATTGTATTGCTGGGGACGGGATTATATGTGTTGGGTGATAAATGTTTAAAACTTTGAATAAATATTTTTTTTAAAAAAAAAAACAGAGTTGTTGAGCTTTTTGGGGGGAGGATTGCCAAAAATCACTCACCTGACTGACAAACGCTGCCAATCGCATGCGTCAATAAAACCCACAAAGCGTCGGCCTGATCGCCACCAGCAGCCGCCAAGCGCACGCACAATTGCTGCTGCCACCGCCGCCACCAGTCCACAGCAGTCCTGGCGGCAGCCACCAATCACCCACCCAATCGCCGCTGACAACCTCCTGCTTGTGGCTGCAACCAATCGCCCGTCCCCCTCTGCATTATCTGTGTATAAGACGAGCCCCAATTTTGAACATTATTTTAAACTCTCATCTTAGAAAGTACGGTAATTCGCTCCATGCCATTTGCTAATAAGCAATTCATCTTGTGAGGTGAGTAACATTTACATGTTTCAGTTCCGGTGTGTCAGTCAGGCAACTTTCTAGACCTGGCCTGGCCTGAACCAAAATGAGACAAAATGATTTCTGTCATCGTTGAAGCCAAATGGGAATGAAATAAACAGAAATGCAATGGTCTGACTCTCTGGTAAATATCTATGTCTGTGACTCTGTTGTGTGAGCGCTGGTCCCCCTGGACCCCTGGGTGACTGCTAATAGAACTGGGCACATGCTTTTGCACAGGTGTTGCAAATTTTGTTGGTTTTTATGAGCAGGGCAAGAACATCTGGCTTTCCAGATCCTCTGGCTCTGAAGTCACTAATTGCTTCCAGTTGCCAGGAAATAAAAGAATATTTCTGCCACGAACGAGCTTTTGTGGGAGTAGGATAAAAAAGAAAGAGGGAGGGCGAGAGAGACTTACAAAGCAGAAGAGGGTGGTAATATTTTATGAAACTTTACAGCTAAGTGTCTTCCAGAGGTTTTTGATTATGAGATGGTTTAGCAGATGTCTGAACACTTGGGGATGTAATTTGAATTTACATGACAACAGGGAAAGCAACCCAAACCCCTGTATTATTCTTGGTTTGTACTTCACGTTGGGTTTCCGATCCACTTTTATGTCTGTGCAGATGAATGAAATGCCTCCTGTCAGCAGGTGCTCACCTGCAAGCAATGGGAAAGCCACAAGTTTAACTTTTCCATTCAGCTCCATCTTAAATCGGACTCTATGGATGGGTTTCAGACTCCAAGGAATGGCCTGTTAAACTGCGATTACCAGTTCAGACCACACAGGGGTTGGCAATGTAACCATCTGGTGTTTCTGTGCACCCCTGCATTGGGATGTATCACAGCCCATTTGGGCTTGAGGCACCTCTCACATCTGGATTGTGTATCTGCAGCTAAGCTGTGTATCTGCAGCTAAGCTGTTTAATCGATACGTTGCTTCTGCTAGCAGTTTATGTGTTGGCTCCTTGTTTGGCACGACTGGGCTTCAGGGCCCTTGTGGGTGAATAGATTCAGCAATGATTGTCTACTATCTGCTATTCTAGAAAGACAGGATGTTTCAGGTAGAGTGGAGTGGTGTTTCCTTCTCAAGCTGATTGTATCATCATCATCATCATCATTTTACTCAGAAGTCAGTTTCACTGGGCTTCTTTGCATAAAACATGTGCGTGTGAGAAAAAGATGAGGCAGGAGGTGGGTTCTGTGGGGGGAAACCAATGGGGAGTGTGTGTGTGTTGTGTGTGTGTGAGAGAGAGACACAATGAGAGAGATTAAAAATTGGCTCTGTCGCGTCCCTGATTTGTCTGATTAAGGCTGATTTTGGTCAAATTTGTGCATATATGGGAAGAAGAAAACCATGATTTTAAATTAGAGTTTAGAGACTGAATAGACTTGCCCCAAATGCTATAGAAGGCCATGGAAAGATTCTCATAAGCTTTTCTGGCCTTTGGCTCAAGCTCTTAGGCTCTTGGTGTACAGTCCCTTTAAGGAATGGGCAGTTTGTGGCCCTCCAGATGTTGCTAAACTACAACTCCCATAATCTCTGGTCATTGTTCATGCAGGCTGAGCATGAGGGGAGCTGGAATCCCAACAGGTTCCCTAACCCAGAACTGGAAAATATCTAAAGAGGCTTGCAACGGGCTTAGTAGTAGCAGTATTTGTATCCTCCTCTGCCACCGCCGCCACCTCCTCGTCCTCTTCCTCTTCCTCCTCCTCAAAATTTATATCCTGCCCTTCCACCAAAAGAAGCCCAGAGTGGCAAACAGTGATTAAAACACCTAAAGACAATTCCAGTACAGCAGTAGACTGGCAAAGATCTCTACTTGTATATAGCTCTGTTTAATCAACCTGCTGCATTACTTTTGTGGGACCAGAAGTAAACAAATGGTCTAGGTCTGGCAGCACAGCCTCCAAAGTAGATAATTTTTAAATGTACATTGAACCAAAGGACAGGGGTATCGGCAAAGCACGGGGCTGCTGGAATCCAAGCACAAATGCTTCCATACAAAGCACACTTTTCCATGAAAGATACCTAGGCCCAGCTGAAATAATTCAGCTGCAATTGTTAATGCAGAATTGCGTGCAACTGGGATAAGGATGATTATAGTAGAGCAGGGTGTTTTCATAAGCTGTAACTTCAAAGCAGTACAAGAGAAACTACTAATGAAGGATGAATCAACCCTAGGCAGGGTTACTTAAGTTGGCCACTTATACTTCACCAGAAAATAAGAAATGTATCACAAAGGACAAAAGAGGACACAGATTTCCATACGCTAACTTAAAAGCATGGGTGCAAATTTGGAAATTAGCACCATAATTTAAATAGAAATACAACTGGCAGTATCCAACAAAGTAGTTTTGCTGTACACTGCCCAAAACATCTCACCCCAGCAGTGAAAAGTGTGACCAGGTGACCTCTATGTTTGCGCAGCCTGTGTTTTGAAGTCTGACGTTTCCCTCACACAAGACCCCCCACAAGATAGCCTGTGGTAAATTCTGGAAATACATTCAACTGGCATATCATGTGGTGGGTCTGCTCTATTTACCTGGGGGCAGTTAAGGGGGTGAGTCCGCTACAAGTCTATCAGCCATTCACATCACAGGTAGAGCAGCACAGGAAGCACATAAGCTATGTTTCCCTGTCCCTTAGCTCTGTGAAGGAACGTCTTTTCCTTGGCATTCTCATGTTGATTTTAAAAATATTTAAAAATGCTGTTGCAGAATACAAGAACAGAGAACACATGTGAACACTTTTGTAAATGTGTGCAATGCACTTAGGAATCTCTTTTATTTTATTTAACTTTCTAGTTTTCATAGTTGTGTGTCTGGTGAGGTGGGGGTGGCAGCTGCAAACATGTTGGACAAACTGGAGAAGATTTGTACAAACGTTCTGGTTTCCTGTGTGTGGGTTTTCTACAAGTCTTTGCACATGGAGTTCAATCTATGAGCTGATTTTGCAGATCTGTGAAATTTTCTATGAGTTCTAATCCTTCTTTTTGGATTCCAACAACAGCAACAAAAGCTGAAATGGAAAAAAAGGCTTGCTTTAAGCACTCCAGAAGAATGACGTATTTATGCACACACAAAATCTGTCATCCCAATTACACACAGTGGGTTGAAACAACTAAATAATTTTAAAAGAATGTGTATTCAACAAGTCAACTGAGTATTCGGTACTTCATCCTCAAGTAATTTATTTTCTATTTACTGGCAGGAGTCTGAATGACGGAACTGAAAGGAAATAAATTTGGGAAAGTCAGAGGTAACAAATTACGTTTAACCATGTTTATTAAATTATGTTTCTTGGATTAGCAGTGATATGCTTGCTTCCAAATTCACATTTAAAAATTCTGGAATTGCTGAAAACAATGGAAAGCCAAACAAGCAGATATAAAAGCTGAATCCAGAAAACATTTGCTGTCCAATCAAGTCAACTGGCGTACTGACCCTATTGCCACACTAGAATCAATTCCAATATTTAAGCCCTGAGGCAAAGGCATGCCTGGTTCCATCACAGAATGATAGAAGTGGAAGGGACCCGGGTCATCTAGCCCAAACCCCTGCAATGCAGGAATCTCAACTAGATCATACAGGACAAGTGGCCACCCACCCTCTGCTTAAAAACCTCCAAGGAAGGAGAGTCCACCACCTTCAGATGTCAAATGGCTCTTGCTGTCAGAAAGTTCTTCCTGATGTTTAGTTGGAATCTCTTTTCTTGTAACTTGAAGGCATCGGTTTGGGTCCTACCCTCCAGAGCAGGAGAAAACAAGCTTGCTCCATTCTCTGTGTGACACCACACTCATGAGTAGTATTAAGAGCATGAACAACGACCGCCACAAAGCCTTACACACTCACACCCATACTATTGGAACTCAAGGACAGCCAATGACATGGACTGGTAGTAGGTTAAAGGCAGACCAAAGGAAAGACCTCAAACTAGTTCGTCAAGAAAATCCCCAAACGCGGTTCCATGGGTGACTCTGGGTCCTCTCTCTGCGGTAGCTTATCTTAAAGTTTTAAGTGTTTATACGCTTTTCGCATTTATAAATTTATTGTTGTACATTGTTTTAAATGTTTGTTTTCCTTCTGGGATTGTACCCCCAAGTGTGTTTTATAAGCTGGTCTCCAACTGTAATAAATTATCTATCTATCAAAGGAAAGACTTCTGCGCACAACATATGCTTAAATGTGTAGAGCTTGCCACCACAAAAGGAGAAGTCCTAGAGAGTTAGGTGTATCAACAGCTATTCCTTCTGTTGGTTCAGTGGAGTCTCCATGCATAGTGACGGTATACCTCTGAGTTTCAGGTGCTGAGATGGTAACTTTTGATGTCCATCTCCTGCTCTGAGCTTTCTGGGGAAATATATGCCTGACCGTAATTTGAGAAAGAATGTGGATTCGATGGTCCTCTAATGGGCCTCAGCACTCAGATCAGAAATGGCAGAACTTTTGTGGTGTTGCCTGTTTACGTTCTATGTTCCCTGGGGAAAAGTCCTTTGCTAATTGTGCCTGTGCTTCCTGATGTTAACAGGTCAGCATTCCCTCTGCGGTCTTTCATAGCAGCTGTCTAAACTGCATTACTACATCTCTTAGCTGTGTTTTTACAGTGCTTTCTAGGGCCAGACAGTAAAAGCAGCTGCAGTAAACAGTCAGCTGTAGTCTTCTTTCTTAATCAGCTGCACCAGGATTACCATAAACCCACAGACCCCCATTAAAAAAGTTCCAGCGAAGCATCCTTCTCGCCATGTTCCCAGCCATCAATGTGGCAGAGCTGAGGGAACCCTCCGGTGCCGAGAGCTACAAGCCTAACACGAACAATACAGGATGTTCCTCTCTTCTTTCCTTTGTAAGGGTCAGCTTGTTCTCTTCCAGCCAGCCAAGAAAAGAAAGGGAGGTGATAGCATTCTTCTGCTGTTCTATAACAAAAATAGTTGAGGTTCTGTGTTGCTGCGGCTGCTGGCACTGCTCTACCCTCTGGGGCCAGATTAGCAGCAGTACAGTAGCCTTTGCAGCAATGCACTTAATCACTGCAATTGTCCAAAGCGTAATTCGCTCATTGCAACAAACCTCACGTCAAATAATCCGAGAACATTATAAAATCACTTCAAATTAACTATAGCCAGCTTAGCATTAACACGCGCTGTAAATCTGTCTCCCGCTTACTATTGGGGTTTCTGTCAATGCCAGCTCCATCTGGTAACTGAACAAATATACTTGGAAGTTCTCAAAGTGTCCTCTTTTAAATTTACAGTTTAAAATGAATGAGAACGTAACCTCCTGGGGGAGGCAGGAGGAAAGTGGGGAGTGCTAGTCCAGGCTCTCTGGACTCTTTGACTTAAGGGTCTCCCGGCACAATTTGTTTGGGGTCTGGTTTAGTACTTTCAAGGTGCCAAAGCACTGGGGGAACCCTTAAGAGACATTCCCATAAAGACAGGTGGATCAGTCCGTGCCATGTACATTTGTGGTCATGTAACTCCACTGGCACTGTGGGTAAAACCTCAGTGCCTAGGACTTGCTGATCGTAAGGTCAGCGGTTCGAATCCCCGTAGCGGGGTGAGCTCCCATTGTTCGGTCCCAGCTCCTGCCCACCTAGCAGTTCGAAAGCACGATTAAGTGCAAGTAGATAAATAGGTACCGCTTTATAGCGGGAAGGTAAACGACGTTTCCGTGTGCGGCACTGGTGCTGGCTCACCAGTGCAGCTTCGTCACACTGGCCACGTGACCCAGAAGTGTCTTCGGACAGCGCCGGCTCCCGGCCTCTTAAGTGAGATGAGCGCACAACCCTAGAGTCGGTCATGACTATCCCGTACGGGCAGGGGTACCTTTACCTTTACCTCCACCCAGACAAATGTATGATCTTCAGGTGTTCCCAGTTCACCCAAACACCCCTTCAGACCTTCTCTCACAACATGGAAAGGTCTGAAGTGCAGCTGGCACCTGTGCAGGGGTCTTGGGGTGGGACTTGCATCCACAGCCCTGCTCCTTCCCCACTTTTAGCCCATATCCTTCCAGGTGAACTCCTGAAGAGGGCTACACAAACTAGTCAGAGGCATATGATCCTACAACACATGTAAAGTAAAGGTAAAGGGACCCCTGACCGTTAGGTCCAGTCAGGGACGACTCTGGGGTTGCGGTGCTCATCTCGCTTTATTGGCCGAGGGAGCCGGCGTACAGCTTCCGGGTCATGTGGCCAGCATGACTAAGCCGCTTCTGGTGAACAAGAGTAGTGCACGGAAACACCGTTTACCTTCCCGCTGAGAGGTACTTATTTATCTACTTGCACTTTGATGTGCTTTCGAACTGCTAGGTTGGCAGGAGCAGGGACTGAGCAACGGGAGCTCACCCTGTCGCGGGGATTTGAACTACCAACCTTCTGATCGGCAAGCCCTAGGCTCTGTGGTTTAACCCACAGCACCACCTGCATCCCCACAACACATGTAAGGCTGGGTTTATTCAATTTATGAATCGCTTCCCACAACCCAAAATATAAAATAATAAAATACAGTAATAAAAATGCACAAAATAGTAAAAGCACCCAATAGCAGGTGCTGCCCAAGTTCCCAGAAAAATGAAAGTCGCCTTTCCTAGTGGAAAACAATGGCAGAATTAGCACCTAGAAGGCTTCCTTAGGGAGAGCATCCCTTAGACAAGGTGCTGCAACAGAAAGTGCTGCCTCTGGGCCTCCCTCGGAGTTGGCATGAAGGGGAAGACCTCAGGAATGATCTCTGGGTCAGGGCAGGTTCAGATGGGGAAAGGTAGTCGTTTAGGTATACAGATCCCCAGCTGTATAAGGCTATCATGGTCAAAACCATCACTTTGAATGGGCCCAGAAACTAATTGGCAGCCAAGGCAGTCGGGCCAAGTGGGTGTTATATGACCATGCCTTCTTGTTCCAATCAACAGTCTAGGTGCCACATCCTGCACTAGTTGTAGTGTTCAAGCTGTTTTCAAACGTAGCCTCACATTCTTCAGTAGTCTAACCTGAAGGCTAGAATCATAGAATTGGAATAGACCACAAGGGCCATCGAGTCCAACCCCCTGCCAAGCAGGAAACACCATCAGAGCACTCCCGACATATGGTTGTCAAGCCTCTGCTTAAAGACCTCCAAAGAAGGAGATTCCACCACACTCCTTGGCAGCAAATTCCACTGTCGAACAGCTCTTACTGTCAGGAAGTTCTTCCTAATGTTTAGGTGGAATCTTCTTTCTTGTAGTTTGGATCCATTGCTCCGTGTCCGCTTCTCTGGAGCAGCAGAAAACAACCTTTCTCCCTCCTCTATATGACATCCTTTTATATATTTGAACATGGCTATCATATCACCCCTTAACCTCCTCTTCTCCAGGCTAAACATGCCCAGCTCCCTTAACCGTTCCTCATAAGGCATCGTTTCCAGGCCTTTGACCATTTTGGTTGCCCTCCTCTGGACACGTTCCAGTTTGTCAGTGTCCTCCTTGAACTGTGGTGCCCAGAACTGGACACAGTACTCCAGGTGAGGTCTGACCAGAGCAGAATACAGTGGCACTATTACTTCCCTTGATCTAGATGCTATACTCCTATTGATGCAGCCCAGAATTGCATTGGCTTTTTTAGCTGCCGCGTCACACTGTTGGCTCATGTCAAGTTTGTGGTCAACCAAGACTCCTAGATCCTTTTCACATGTACTGCTCTCAAGCCAGGTGTCCCCCATCTTGTATTTGTGCCTCTCATTTTTTTTTGCCCAAGTGCAATACTTTACATTTCTCCCTGTTAAAGTTCATCTTGTTTGTTTTGGCCCAGTTCTCTAATCTGTCAAGGTCGTTTTGAAGTGTGATCCTGTCCTCTGGGGTGTTAGCCACCCCTCCCAGTTTGGTGTCATCTGCAAATTTGATCAAATTTGATACCAGAGCATAGGCATCAAAGCAAAACTATCCCCTCCAGATGAGGTTGCAACTGGACTACCAACCAAAGTTAGGAGAAGGCACTTGGTGCCACTAAGGTCACTTGTGCCTCCAGTAGCAATGTTGGCTCCCCAGGCTGTGCGGCACCTGCTCTTGGTTATGCTGGAGGATGTGGTGGGGAGAATGAGAAGGTAATTGCTGTCTTCCAGAGCACTTGCTATACTGGAAGGCAGCCAACCCCACTTGAAACCCTAGTTCCTTTGGCACAGTGTGCATGCAGACTCCCTCTTTGCTTGGTCAATAATCACAGTCTCCTGTGCACTGAGAAACGCAATGACAAGGTGCCATGGGAGAAAAGAACCCAGCAGTAGCTGCTGGCGTGGTTCTCCTGGCTTCTCAACATTGCACAAGGAAGTGTGGGGAGCTTGGCATGGTGTGGCGACATGGGGTTGGCTCTGTTGCACTGCCCACACTGCGCTGACCTCCCCAGTGCCTTGTCCCACCACGCTCTCAGTAAGTATCCAACCAAGTACGTGGCAGCGATGCCCAGTGTTGCGTAGCCCTTCCCCTGTGGCTCCTTCAGGCCTCAGCTAACACTTTGTGTGACTCACCAAGAAGGGCAACAACTATATTTTGTCTACAGAGAGATAATTTAAAAGTGCAAAAGTGATGTTCCAACTGAGAGTTTGGAACTATTACAACAGGAACAAGCAATAATTTTATTTTATTTATTACATTTGATACTCCGCTCCTCCTCCTCAGTCTCAATGCGGCAGTAAACCTCTGGCATTGCCACTTCACCCACAGATCAAACTCTCCTGCCCAATATCCTTCCATGCAGAAAACTAGCATGCAATTGGAGAAAACATTCAGCAACAAACCAGTTTTCTGTATTTTAAAAAAGAAAGGGAGAAGTATTGAGCTGCATGATCTGAAGAGATGAAGGTTTACCACCTCCTGAAAACTAGGCCATGGTTACCCAGTACCTCATTGCACCCAAGTGTAAGCAATTCTGCAGGTTGCATTTTCCACATGACAATTGTTTTGCTTTGTTATTAGGATTGTAAATTACTATAGCAGATCCGTCTGATGCAGAAAGCCTGCAACTCTGGAACCTTTTTCCAGCAGGTCCCTTTCAGATCACAATGCTTCTGACCTTTAGGAACGAGCTCATAACCCACCTGTTCTCTCTGGCTTTTTCTTGAAAGGCTGGTGGTGGCAGCAATTTGTTGTGCTTTTGCTGTTGTTGGCTCTGTTTATCTTTTAATTCTGGGCTGGAGGTTTGCTTGGTTTTGTTACTTGCTGATTAGGATCCTTAAGAATGGATAGGTTTGATCTTCTTGCAGTCCATGGGACTCTCAAGAGTCTCCTCCAGCACCTTAATTCAAAAGCATCAATTCTTTGGCAATCATCTTTCTTTATGGTCCAGCTCTCACTTCCACACATCACTACTGGGAAAACCATAGCTTTAACTATACGGGCTATTCTTGGCAAGGTGATGTCTCTGCTTTTTAAGATGCTGTCTAGGTTTGTCATTCCTTTTCTTCTAAGAAGCAGGTGTCTTTTAATTTCATGACTGCTGTCACCATCTGCAGTGATCATGGAGCCCAAGAAAGTAAAATCTCTCACTGCCTCCATTTCCTCACCCTGAGTGCTCACTGGAAGGACAGATCCTGAAGCTGAGGCTCCAATACTTTGGCCACCTCATGAGAAGAGAAGACTCCCTGGAAAAGACCCTGATGTTGGGAAAGATGGAGGGCACAAGGAGAAGGAGACGACATAGGACGAGATGGTTGGACAGTGTTCTCGAAGCTACCAGCATGAGTTTGACCAAACTGCGGGAGGCAGTGAAAGACAAGAGTGCCTGGCGTGCTCTAGTCCATGGGGTCACGAAGAGTCGGACATGACTAAACGACTAAACAACAACAAAAATTAGGATCCTGCTCCTTTTTAGCTAATAGCAGTCACAGGGAGTTTGCTGTGAAGACTAGGCAGGTGATGATCTGAGGGGGGTGTTAATCATTTCCTACCATGCTTTCCCCTGATCTAAATCCCACCACTTCTTGTAGGGATTTTAGCTTCCCTGGGGGGCAGCAAGGAATAGCAGCAGTATGTGGCAAGCCGCTGAGTGTTTTGTGAAGCTGGTGAGAGTGGAATGGCCAAGTTATAAGATACTTTAGCTTCAGCTGGGGAGCCTTTATTGCCTGGTGCAAAGTATCATAGCAACCCCATTAGGAAAATGAGGTCTTTCACTTCCATCAAATTCATTTTTGGTTTGAAGCCATTGTATTTTCTTAGCAGTTGCTAAACCTTTTTTATAAGGAAACCAAAACCTCCACCCTTAAGGATCTAGACTGGCTTTCTCTGACTAACTTGCCCATTTCCCTGTCATTTCACCTTTTTCTCCTCGGCCTGTTCCCTGGCTTGCAGTAGGCTTCTGTGGAAAGGCAGAATTTGATGTTTGTTTTGCAATGGTGGCCATGACAGTTGGCCTCCTTGGAAAACCATATTTCAGTTGGCAGTGTCAAGGCTGAGTGAACCATATGCCAGTCACATGGAGGTCTGGCTTGCTTCAGCCTGAATGCTTCCACTGTATTCATCATCAATTCCATTCAATCTGACTGGTTTAATCTCATTTAGAACGTGGGCCTGGAATAAACTCTTCCCAAATTGGCAGCACACACTTGAGTTTCAAGTTTGTATGTTGCTTACCTCATTGCCCTGTGACCAAAAGAGAAATGTATTCAAGCAGTGTGAGGCAGATGTACAATAAGCACAACCAAATTATATTATCTGAAATTCAAGTGTCTTAATTGACTTCTTGTGCACTTTCCCCTCTTCAATTAACTGTTTATGCATCAGGGCATAAAAATATAATAGCTATTTGGACTTGCACACACACCCATCTGCAAGAATGTAGCTTGTGCAAATATAGCAGCCAGTGGTTTAATGGTTTAGAAAAGTAAAAAACTAATGCTGCAATCTAATACATACTTAATTGGCAGTGAGGGTCCAACTGCATATAATGTTAATCACGTGGTTTGTCCTTAAGTGCACATTTATAAGTGTGAATCCAAGAACCACGTGAAAGAATGAAACTCCTTGCCTCCAGTTCATCAGGTGATCTCAGAAACCAATAGAAGTGGTTCATAGAATTGTAAGGGATCTTACAAGGTCATATTGTTCAATCTCTGCAATGCAGGAATCTCAACAAATGGTCATCCAACCTTGGCTTAAAAACCTCCAAGGAAGGAGAGTCCAGCACCTTCCAATGTCAAATGGCTCTTACTGTCAGAAAGTTCTTCCTGAGGCTTAGTTGGAATCTCCTGTCTTGTAACGTGAAGCCATTGGTTCATGTCCTACCCTCCAGAGCAGGAGAAAACATGCTTGCTCCATCTTCCATGGGACAACCCTTGAGATATTGGAAGATGGATATCATATCTCCTCTCAGTCTCCTCTTTTCTAGGCTAAACATATTCAAGTCCCTCAACCGTTCTTCATAAGGCTTGATTTCCAGACCCTTGATCATCTTGGTTGCCCTTCTGCCTCAACAACATCAACACTGGCTTGGTCACGTCCACAAAATGGAAGAGGCAGGATCCCCAAAGACATGCGCTACAAGGAACTGGCTTCAGGCACCAGGTCCACTGGTAGACCAACTCTGTGCTATAAAGATGTCTGCAAGTGTGACATGAAGGCTGGCAACATTAGCCCCGCCATGTGGGAATCCCTTGTAGACAACCACAGCACCTGGAGACAGGTTGTGTATCCGCAACAGTGACCAAAAGAGGAATGACGGCTGGGGGGGGGGGCACAGAGAACATCATGCAACAATGAAACTGGACGCCTTCCTCTGCCCCAGCTGCAACAAAACATGTCTCTTGCATATCGCTCTCTGCAACCACAACAGGCACCATAACTCTCCAACACTTTGACTCCACCCTCAATGGTGCAATCTTCCATTGTCTTTTGAGACAATGCAGGACCTTTTCGAAGCACACTATTTCTGTCATGGGAGACTTAGAGGACATGCCAACCAGGAAACTGCACAAGAGCCTTATAGTCTCTCTTAAACAAAGATAGAGCAGCAACCAAAATTTCCTGGTACCACCCAGATTCAACCAAGCCTAGTGCCCACTTAGTGGCTAAACTCTTTAATGACAATATCCACAGAAGTGCCTACTACTTCCCTCTAGTTAATAAATGAATGCTGTGGTTGTTGAAAGCGAGTACATGATTTCTTTGGTACTGGCAGTCCTCCTCCTTCTGACCAGTGTCTTTATTGTATATTTTGGCAGAAAGGAAAACCACGCTTGGCCAGCGTAGCTGAAATATGTATCAATGTGAGTCAGGATTAAATGCATCTGTTTGCAGATGAGATGCCCTATTTTCTTAGATTAGCATCTTGCAGCCTACTCTAAAAGCAAGCAGGAGTGCCCTCAATGTAATGTTTGATTCAGCTTAAAACCTGATTTCATTTTACTATTTTTGTGATTTTTAACCAAATATCTCAATCAAAGTGGCTTGTTCATATGTGATGAATATTTTATAAACAGGGAGGGAGAGTGAAACATGGTCATATGTGTGATGCACACATTGCATTTTCTTTTAAAGAAAGAAACTCTTACATCCCACAGCTTTGGGAGTGGAGGAACCACGTGGACTAGAGCAACCCCACTAGGTGGGTCTGAGTCTGACCAGCAGGTGGGAACCCTTCAAATGCCACCTGGGAAGGCAGGCAGGAAATAAGCAGAAAGAAAGAAATGGCTGCAGGTTTCCGTTGAGTCCCTCTGATGCAACCAGGTGCGGTGGCACCTGAGGGAGGCTGATCTGGGAGAGGAAACGCCCCATGGCAGCTGGTTCTGGCTGTGCCAGCCAGCTCTCCCCCTGAAGCAGCCAAGTGAAATGGCTGCTGTCCAGACAACACAGAGGCTGAAAATTAGGATCTGTTGGTATTGCCTTTTATTAAAGGTAAAGGTAAAGGTACCCCTGCCCGTACGGGCCAGTCTTGCCAGGCTCTGGGGTTGTGCGCCCATCTCACTCAAGAGGCCGGGAGCCAGCGCTGTCCGGAGACACTTCCGGGTCACGTGGCCAGCGTGACATCGCTGCTCTGGCGAGCCAGAGCCGCACACGGAAACGCCGTTTACCTTCCCGCTGGTAAGCGGTCCCTATTTATCTACTTGCACCCGGAGGTGCTTTCGAACTGCTAGGTTGGCAGGCGCTGGGACCGAGCAACGGGAGCGCACCCCGCCGCGGGGATTCGAACCGCCGACCTTTCGATCGGCAAGTCCTAGGCGCTGAGGCTTTTACCCACAGCGCCACCCACATCCCCATTGCCTTTTATTAGCCCTTAGTAAAACGTTGGTATAAATAAGTAGAAAGCAGTGCCCTGCTGTTAACCATATACCTACACCAATTCAATCCCATCCCAGATGCAGAGGTTGACTTTGAGTAACTCCAAGCACAAAAAAGCTTTATGGGGGGAAAACCCTAAGGAGTGGAGGGTGGGGACCAGGCCCCACAGTCATTGCCTGGCATGTTAATGGGCTGGAGTGGGACTTACAATGGGGTGGAAGAAATTGAATGGAACGCCTGAAGTAGCAGAGATGTGCGTAAGGAGCAGGCAGAACCATCTCATGGTCTGGATAGGTCACTTCCTGGTTCATACTGAGAAGCTCTTTTTAAATACCTCCTGGGTTGGAAGTGAGAGCTGCCCAGAGACATCGATGGAGAAATTAATTTCATACCACAGAGTTCTCCAACCACAAGGAGGTTTGTAAGTGTGTACTAAGCAAGCAAAGGTGGGGAGTGGAGGGGGTGCCCCCAGCAATGTTGGGGCGAATTCCCATGCCCCAATCCCCTACCCACTTGAGCACAGCCCTGTTCTTTGCTTCTGGGTCATTCTGCACAGGAGTGAAAAACACTCAGATAGGACCATGGATAATACTTCTGATTGTCTGGATTGGACACTTCCTTGTTCACACCAAGCAGATGTTTTTGAATGCCACAAGGGAGAGTTGTCCATGGAGCAACTCAACAATTTGAGGCAGTTAGGATGGGGTACAGATGTGTCCATCACACCCATTCCTTCCTTCCACTTGCAAAACACACGCTTCAAAATAGGGCCAATAAGGAATGATGTAGGGATGGAGAATGAATCCAATCCAGTTCTTATTTAAAGGCAAATCTCTATCTAATTCTCACTCTCTGAAACAATAGGAGAACTGAAACATAAGCCATATATTGAAATTCACATTTATCAGAATTTTGTACTGCTGTTCAGCAACTAACCAGTGTTTACAAAAGGGAAAGTGTGAATAATAAGTAAGGTATTGATTAAAATAACATAGTAAAATGCACTATATGGGGTGAATTGTTTGCAAAATGTGTACAAATATGTGGTTTATTAGGAGAAATTTATTAGGAGAAATAAATCTTCACAGGAATTTTAACAAATAAATAAACCACTTTTTCTGCAGAAATGTGGAGAACTGAATTTAAGCTTGGAAAAAACGAGTAACCATGAGAACTAACACTGACATTTCCACCCCTAGACTGATGGGCTGCGGTCAGATGGCACTTTATCCTGGCTTCCCATTGTTTCCTTACCTGTTAATTTTCACACATCTTTCATGCAATGTAAAAGCTACTTAATAGAAATTAAGTAGAATCTAGTGGAAGTTTAGCACTTATTTCGGGGGTGGAACCCTGTTAACTTTGAAAACCACAGTTTTGCATTGTAATTCCCCCCACGTTTTTTGTGATCATGCCAACATTGCACACATGACAAAATTTGGGTCATTATCCCAACACACAGCTCTTTCCCACTGTTTAAAATTTAGTGTGGCATGGCATGGTATATCAATGAAAAAGCCACAGGTGTGTAACGCAACAAGTAATGCAGTATAAAAGGAAATGTTAGAAATGCAGTATAAAGCATTGAGGAGACCACTGTCAGCAGATGGGAAACTTTGGCAAGATTTTGATTTCACTTGCAGTGTAACAAATACCATGGACAATATTTGATTGACATATGGAAGAATATGCAGTTGTAAATGTTTAAAATGGGAACACATGGAGGGTCCTCTCAAGATTTGGAGGAATCTCTGCATATTGGATTCTTCTAATTTTGTATTTGTAAAACCAAATAAAAATTATTTGGGGGGAAGTAAGAGCAGATATAATCAGAAAGAAAGAAAGAAAGAAAGAAAGAAAGAAAGAAAGAAAGAAAGAAAGAAAGAAAGAAAGAAAGGCAGTATAAAGCACTAGCATTATAACCAGCAAAAGTAATGCAGTTAGTATGCAATAAATACAAACCCTCCAAGTGTTCCTATTTTTCAGGGACATCCCTGCTTTAGAGAAGCTGTCCCTCTTTTCCTTAGGATGTCCCTATTTTCATTGTAGAAATGTTGGAGGGTATGCAACTATGGCCTGACTGTTGCAGGGCCAGAGAGAAGGCCTTGAGGTGACTGTAATGGAGTAGCAGGAACTTTGCACTCCAAACAGCAACATTTTGTTGCAGGGCCTCACTTGTTAATGCTATTACAGCTACTATTATTTCAATTAACATTAATAGTAGAGAGAGCCAGCATGGTGTAGTGGTTACGAACGGTGGACTCATAATCTGGTGAACTGGGTTTGCTTCCCCGCTCCTCCTCAGTTGTTCCACATCCAGTTCTAACTGTAGCTTCTTGTACCACATAGAGATTTCTCAGGAGACAGATGAGGGACTCCCATTTCTTTAAGAACTTGCCATAGTTTGCTGTGGTCGACACAGTCAAAGCCGGCTTTTGCGTAGTCAATGAAGCAGAAGTAGATGTCTTTCTGGAACTCTCTAGCTTTCTCCACAATCCAGCGCATGTTTGCAATTTGGTCTCTGGTTCCTCTGCCTCTTCTAAATCCAGCTTGCATTTCTGGGAGTTCTCAGTCCACATACTGCTTAAGCCTGCCTTGTAGAATTTTAAGCATAACCTTGCTAGCGTGTGAAATGAGCGCAATTGTGCAGTAGTTGGAGCATTCTTTGGTACTGCCCTTCTTTGGGATTGGGATGTAGACTGATCTTCTCCAATCCTCTGGATTAAGTTGTTTTTTTATTCTTTTTTTAAAAGAACATTTTCTGTAACCCTATACATTATAACCCTATATTCTAATTACACTTATTTCATCTGATTCCACCAAGCACTTCACGAAAGCAGTGATTATCAAGTTGGATAAGCAAGCTGGCCTCCATCATTGGTGACTGAAATGTGAAGAGGGTGAGAGGCATTCATGCATGAAGAGTTGGCTAGCATGGGCTAATCAGCCTTTCAGGCAAGATCATGACCGTTTTGCAGAACCATTCTGCTCTCCATGAATACGAATTCTACAAATGATCTCTCCCTTCTTGAGCACTTTGATAAAGTAGAAGAGATAAAGTACAATGCACGTTGACTGTAACGCACGCAGAGCGTTCACAAACATATTCATCTTGTGGAGTTGGCTTGAAGCTATTCTGCTCACATTGGCACAAATGTGTGTAATGGAATCACCTTCTCCCATCTAAGTGGCTTGAGGAATAGATTGCTCCTTATGAGCTTATCAAGGATGACGCATCTCATGCTGATGAACAAGTCCTAGGGTGCTCTAAGACAAAATATTAAACAGTTCCCTGGAGTCAAATTCCCAGACAACAAGCCCATATATTTTGAAAGACCTCTTGTCAGCTCTTCTGTCTAGTCATTTTTACTAGGATATGGTCCTGGTCATCTGGCATCGTCTAACGGAGCATGTTCCAGGCAGGGTTCCATGGAGCCTTTCCAAAACAATGGGCTGCCTCTCTGACACAGCTTGTGTGCGCAAAGGTCCCTCTTAGCTCATGTCTAGGGCAGGGGCTCTCAAATACTATCACATGAACCTTGCTAAGCAAAGAAAGGAAGTCTGAGCCTCTTCAATTCAATCTAACTTAAAACAAATAGAGGCAGCTCATCAGGCAGTATGCTGGCTCCAGGAAATTGGAGGCTTCCAGGCTGCCTTAACCTGGAAGAAGCAGGCTGTACAAAATAATAAGAATGTTCGTATGTGATCTGGGGCATTGGCTGTTCTGTGCGCAGGGAGAACAGCCATGTTTTTAGAGCAGCGGGCCCTTAGGAGATGTCTGACCTTGCTATATCTTGCTGTGCTCCAGAGCCAGACTTTGCTGGCCTCTTTCTTCTGGAACAGAGGGCAAGTACATGAGAAAGATGATTTCATGGCAAAGGAAACCCTGAACTGGCTGCAAGAAAGACAGCAGACAGGTGGGGGCTTTCAGAGGTCAGACTGAGGTTGGTGGGACAGAGCCCCATTTGTCCTAATGAACCTGCCTCCATTGTAATTATTCCACACTAGTTAGAACTCAGCTGCTTCCATGTCCTGCACTTTATAAAGGAGCTAGACCAGCCTTTCCCAACCTTGCCACCATCTTTAGCTAGCAGGACCAGTGGTCAGGGATGATGGGAGTTGTAGTCCAACAGCATCTGGGGAACCAAAGTTGATAAAGGCTGATCTAGACAAATTGGGACAGGTTCAAAGGAGGGCGATGAAGATGCTCAGTAGTATAGAAAGCCCTAGGAGGAAAATATGGAGGAACTTGACAAAGGAGGGACACGATAGCACTCTTGAAATAATATCAGGGCTGTCACACAGAGGAATATGCTCTCTGCTGCCCTAGGGGCAAAACTAGAACTAATGTGTTTAAGGTACAGTAGGGTAGAATTTGGCATTATGTGAACCTTCTTGGTGATATAATAATAATAATAATAATAATAATAATAATAATAATAATAATAATAAATAATACATTGGGCAGTTGTGATGTGATATTTTTATTTCCTGTTATTGTAAAAATTAATTAAAAATAGTATTAAAAAGAGAGAGACTGAGGCACTGTTAGTGGGGGGTGGGGTTCCCTAGACCAGATGGCTGGGAGGTTGCCTGGTCTTGATGGGGTTAGACTTCCTTTGAAGGAGCAGGTTCGTAGCCTGGGGGTCCTCCTGGATCCTTTGCTGTCACTTGAGGCTCAGGTGGCCTCAATGGCATGGAGTGCCTTCCATCAGCTTCAGCTGGTGGCCCAGCTATGCCCCTATCTGGACAGGAATAGCCTTACTACCATTGTCTATGCTCTGGTAACTTCAAGGTTAGATTACCGCAATGTGTTATACAGCTAATGGGCTTGCTTCGCAAGACGAAAAAAACGCAAGATGAAGAGACTCGCGGAACGGATTCTTTTCGTCTTGCGAGGCACCACTGTATGTAGGGCTGCCTCTGAAGACGGTTCAGAAACTTCAGCTGGTGCAGAATTCAGTGGCCAGGTTGCTCACAAGACAGTTTGAGCGTATTACACCGATCTTGGTCCAACTGTACTGGCTACCAATTAGTTTCTGGGCTCAATTCAAAGTGCTGGTTTTGACCTATAAAGCCTTAAATGGCTCAGGACTGCAATACCTCAAGGACTGCCTCTTTCCATATGAACCTACCCAGACCCTGAGATCATCTTCTGAGGCCCTGCTTCGTGTGCCACCTCTTCCTCAAGAGGTCTGGAGGGTGGCAACACGAGAACAGGTCTGCAGTGGCTCCCAGAGAATGCTCTCCCCAAGGGAGTTTGCCAGGTGCCTTCACTATACACTTTTAGGCGCTAGGCAAAAACGTTTAACCAGGCCTTTGTTTGATGTGATTGCCGTCCAACACCTTTTTAGAATGTGGCTCTTTTTGGGGGGGGGTGCGACGGGCCCGATGCCTCAGTTACCACTTGCGCCAACTTGCCCACTCTCTTATATATATATATATTGCCCCCACCTCACTTAAAACAAATGCTAACTATCCCAGAGTCTCCTGTGGGGGACCTTGGTGTGGGGGATAAAGACTCTCCTCCCTGCAAGAGAGGGGAGTGGTTGTGGCCGGGAGCCGGACTCCACCTCAAGCAGGGGGCATTTGCCCCCTACCTCCCACTCACCTGGCTGGCGCCCACGCCCTCGGTCAGGCACCCAACCAGGTGCCTTCAAGGGGGTGTGTACAGCAGCCTGAATTGCTGCGGCGCCAGCCTCCAGCCCTCACTTTTGTCGTCCCGTCGCGAGTCACCCACCCTCCACTCCCTTAGAGCAGGGTTTCCAGTTTTCTTTTGGCCTTGCTATGGACCTTAGGTTGGTCCCCCTGGTTGTCCGGGGGGCCTGGTAGGAATTTTTCCATTTGGCATTAGGCTTTTTGGTTTTTTCGCCTACCTCGTAACAATCGTCACAACTTTCGTGGTATTGGTGGGTAGGTTAGGCATTGGAATAATGTGTTGTGGTGTGTCGAAGGGCTAGGTGTGGCCATCGCCTGTGCCTTCAATTTTTGGGTATTCCGTTAAAGGAATCTGGCGGTTGTGTATTCTGTCCGATGCCTGCTTGGCGGGAGGCCATGGCACGACCCTCGGTGACATCAGGGGAGAGCCTATAGTTGGATTAGCATCAACAGGCTCCACCTACTGGTGAATAAACCCCCTTTGTTTGTTTGTTTGTTTTTTAGACTCACCCCTCTCCGAGTGGGTGGAGTCAGCTGACGTAATCCAATGCCTAAGCCAATACCTTTTCACTTGCTGTAATCAATAAAGTTGTGGCCTTTTCTTGCCCATTAACCTTATATCACGTGTCCTTGTGTTTCATTCCACTGCGCGGGGTTCGGGTCCTCGAACCACAACCAATAAGCTGAAGTCTCAAGAGGATGTTTTAAAATAACAATAAAGATTTATTTTGAAACAAGGTATTATAATACAAGTGGAGAAACTTAGGTTACTTCAGAACTAATAAGCTAGTTTGCTGAATTTGTTTCACAGAGGTTTCGGTCCCTTCTGAGGTGGCACTTCAGGTACCTTCAGGTACCCACCCCTTAAACAAATCCAACTCCTGAGGTAACTTTTAGCAATAGTCTTAAGGGCTCACAAACCCCCCTTCCTTAACTGGGTTTTGGGAGTCTCTTAATCCTCAGAGGAGTCTCTCCCCTCCAGACTAGTTAGAGACCTAAGTAAAGGTAAAGGGACCCCTGACCACTAGGTCCAGTCGTGACCGACTCGGGGGTTGCGGCGCTCATCTCACTTTATTGGCCGAGGGAGCCGGTGTACAGCTGACTAAGCCGCTTCTGGCGAACCAGAGCAGTGCATGGAAACGCCGTTTACCTTCCCGCTGGAGCGGTACCTATTTATCTATTTGCACTGGTGTGCTTTCGAACTGCTAGGTGGGCAGGAGCAGGGACCGAGCAACGGGAGCTCACCCCATCACAGGGATTCGAACCACCGACCTTCTGATCGGCAAGTCCTAGGCTCTGAGGTTTAACCCACAGCGCCACCTGTGTCCCTGAGACCTAAGTAGACTGATCCTTTTTCAGCTATTTCTCCTGTCTCACCCTCAGTCTTCCAGCAAGATCCGGTCCTATTACACCTGCAGGATACTACACTCAGTCCTCTGTACACCTGGTGTGGATGTTTTATCCTGAACCAACTCTCCCTCCTCAGCACTCTGAATATTTCAACCTGTCTCCTAACCTAAATCCCAACCTCTCCAACCTCAATTTCAACCCCCCTCCACAACCACAACTCAAAACCAATCTAACTTTCTCCCTCCAAAGCTTCTCCTTTTAAACTCTCTCTCCTGGAATCTCAGCCAATCAGAGGCTGCCGTTCTTTAACCATTTGCTGGCAGGAGATAAAAGTAAAAAGAAATAATTGTGGAACCAACTTATTGGTGTTGGATCTTAGTGTTGGATCTTATTGACATCCAACACCCTTTTAGAATGTGGCTTTTTGGGGGGAGGTAATTGGGTTACTGCTTTGAACTTGATTTTAAATGATGTGGTCTTGTTTGTGAACTGTCCTGAGACCTCGTGGGCACAGGGCAGTGTATAAATTGAAATAATAATAATAATAACAAGAATAATAATAATATGTTTTGTGGACTTCGTAGTTCCTGCTACAACCTTTCTTAAGTAGATACATACTGACACAGCAAGCATTCTTGGATTTTTATGTTTCCCTCATTGCATCTTAATGGAAGAAGGAAGGAAGAAAAAAATTGAATATGTGAATTTTAGTAATATCAGAAATACTAGACGCACAGACTCTGCAGGCCTCAAAACTTTAAAAACCCATAAGAAGAGCCTGTTGGACCAGGCCCATGGCCATGTCTTCTCACAGTGGCCAGCCAAATGCCCCTGGGAAGCCTGGATGAGACCCTCTCCCCACCTGTGTTTTCCAGCAACTGGTGTTCAGAGGCACACCGGCATATATATATATATATATATATATGAATGAATGAAAGGCACCACCCCATACTGTATTTTGCATCGAAGGAAGTCTTCTTTTCAATTCAAGTCGTAATGGCTTTGTAGGTAAAGGTAAAGGGACCCCTGACCATTAGGTCCAGTCGTGATCAACTCTGGGGTTGCGGCGCTCATCTCGCTTTATTGGCTGAGGGAGCCGGCGTACAGCTTCCGGGTCATGTGGCCAGCATGACTAAGCCACTTCTGGCGAACCAGAGCAGCGCACAGAAACGCCGTTTACCTTCCCGCTATAAAGCGGTCCCTATTTATCTACTTGCACTTTGATGTGCTTTCGAACTGCTAGGTGGGCAGGAGCTGGGACCGAACGACGGGAACTCATCCCGCCGCGGGGATTCAAACCGCCGACCATACGATCGGCAAGTCCTAGGCTCTGAGGTTTTACCCACAGCGCCACCCACTGTGGGTAAGAAATTAGTCTTAATTTCACTCTAATACCACACACAGAAGACCCTCTGCTTCATTAATGGCTGCATAGGATGGTTACTGAGAGATGAAGTGCTTTGCCCTCAGCGTCTCCCTGCCTCTCAAATTCCATGCCAGAGCAAGAGCCAGGTACTGAGAGTTCAGAGCATTACATCTCAAGTAGGGCTTGTTCCCCACAGCAGTGCAGCACTGGACCCCAAGGCATCCTGCACTCCATTTCTGTGCCTCTGTCCCAGCCTGCCAATGTGGTTCTTCCTTGCATGGCCTCTGCCTGGACTTCTGGCTCCACCCGTCTCCTTCCCAAACACCTTTGCCAAAAAAACCCAAGCCCCTTCCCCTGTTTCCTTACACCAGGGATGTCCAACAGGTCGATCCCTGGGAGGTTCCAGTCAATCGCTGTCGATCACGGGCTCATTTTCCGTTGCTTGTGCCTAAGAGCACCCGGCCCCGGCCCCTCTCCCCTGCCTGGAATTTCTCCTGATCTCTGTAACAAAAGATGGAATTTTTGCTGTGAGGCAAAATGCTTCCACAGCACTGTTTTGGTGAGCGACTAATCCACTTTCCCCTTAAAAATCCCCCCCACCTGAACCCCTAAAAAGGGGGGTAGATCACGGTCAGATTTTAATTCTGAAAGTAGATTGCAGTCCCTCGGGAGTTGGCCACCCCTGCCCTACATGATGGAAACGGCAATCCTAAACCTTTATCTGCCCATGGTAACCACAGAAACCCTAACCCTAATCTCACCCAGGAACAACTAACAGCACTTTTGCTGAAGCAAAGGTTTAAGACTATTTAGCCCCTTCTGTTCATTTAATGATGTGGTCTTGTTTGTGAACTGCCCTGAGACCTCGTGGGCACAGGGCAGTGTATAAATTGAATTAATAATAATAATAATAATAATAATAATAATAATAATAATAACAAGAATAATAATATGTTTTGTGGACTTCGTAGTTCCTGCTACAACCTTTCTTAAGTAGATACATACTGACACAGCAAGCATTCTTGGATTTTTATGTTTCCCTCATTGCATCTTAATCTTCCCTCATTAGCAGTGAGATGAACCTAGCTGTCTGGCATCCGTCTGTCTCAGGAGACAATGGCCGAGTGCAGTAAGATGACCAGGGTAGCCTTTACTTGCCAAGCATCCTGTGAAGAAGAGAGCGCTGGAGACTTATGACACCTTTGCTTATCTACAAATCTCCCAGTCAGGCAGATATCATGAAGATGCTGAATCAAGCAAACCATTGCAACATTAAAATCAAAAGTATTTTTAAAAATTATTTCATTCCCCCCCCCCCCAGCACTCTTCTCCCCCTCCTGGCAAACCCACTTTCAGCCTTCACTGTGCAAAGTCAAGTGTATTTTGTCAATGCTCAGAACAAGAATTTCCTGCTGCAATGAGCTGCAGAGTTGTACCATTGTCTCCTTTTAATGACAAGGCCTGACTTGAACAGAATGACTTAAATATGCTGGAATATTTGGATGAATTACTTTAAACAAAGAAAGCTTTTAATATTTTTATTTTATTTTAGTAAGATGATAAGGACACTTCACCTACTTTGGTGCCTATCTACTGAATTATAGTGCAAGCATAGAAGTTGGGATCTCTTATACACGGTTTTTAAAAAAATCAGAACTACTGCATTTGCAATGATTACATTATTTAAACTTTTAATAATGGTAGATACTCCATGAAAGGGATTGCTTAATTCATGACACATGTTTTGCTGACTTTCCTCTCGTCCAAATATAATGGTGAAGAGTGAGCCTGGCCCCAAATCCCAAATGGCTGCTGAAGTAATCCGATAGTGTTCTTTTAAAAGAAGTCCAAATTGCAATCTAGAAATTGTGTCTCTTTCACATCCCATGAATGAGGGAAGCTAGCTGGGTTAATTAGGTCCTGGAGAAGCTGAAATGTTTACGCAGAAGGATGTAAGTCCAAGCAGGCTGCTATGTCTTAATTTCTCACTGGGTTGCCTGGCATCGTTCCTGCTCTTTGGTTATTTTAAATTCAAAGTCCTCTCTGAGTTTCCAAATACATTCAGAATATCTATCTATCTATCTGTCTGTCTATCTAGCCATTGGTCTGCAGCCTTGATGGTGCTCAGGGAAACAAACAAAATATCCAACAAATTAAAAAAGTACCGTATTTTTTGCTCTATAAGACTCACTTTTTCCCTCCCAAGAAGTAAGGGGAAATGTGTGTGCATCTTATGGAGCGAATGCAGGCTGCGCAGCTATCCCAGAAGCCAGAACAGCAAGAGGGATTGCTGCTTTCGCTGCACAGCGATCCCTCTTGCTGTTCTGGCTTCTGGGATTCAGAATATTTTTTTTCTTGTTTTCCTCCTCCAAAAACTAGGTGCGTCTTATGGTCTGGTGCGGTCTTATAGAGCGAAAAATACGTTAAATCCTACAAAACGAGAAAAAAGCAGCAAGGAAACAGAACAACAAACCAGCAAACAGAAATGCTACCCAGAAGAACAAATAAATCAATTCCTTCTCCTAGCCATGGAATCTCTACCCGGGGTGCCTGAGTTCCTGTCGGCTTTGCTCTCATTCTGTTGCACACACCCATTCTGCTTCTTCTTCCCTCCAGTCCTGCCTTTCACTCTCCTTTTAGATCCCATTTCCCTCCTGTCTCCTTATTCCCAGCCAAGATTTAACATCTCCCACTTTGCACTGGGCAATGCCTCCAGTCACTTCCTTGTAGTGCTCCAGAAACTTCAGCCAGTTTCTGGCTGGGGCTCCCAGACACCCAGGACCCGCTCATGACATCACTCACAGGCGACAGAGTCTGTGGCCAGCCTGGGGTGACCCATTCAGGACATGGGGCTGCTGTGCTCTAAGCCTTTGCAGCATCTGACAATGAGGAAAATCTGACAAGCTACATCTGGACTGTACTTGGTAACAGCACCTTGTTTTTCAAAGAGAGCTACCTCACTATTATAAAATAGCTTCCTCTTTGTATTTTTTTAAGGAGCACTAGCCAAGGGAATCTGACTGGACTCTTGAAGCCTATGGCTTGAAGTCAGCCTCTCAGGTTCACCCAGCTGCAACAATGGATTCATATGACAATCTGTTTGCACTAGAGGTTTCCAAGGCTGCTGGACGCAACATGTCTTGCATTGCTTTTGTATAGCTGAGGCCATGGAAATGGGTGTGCCTTAGCCTCATTGGCTGGAAAGTTTAGATTATTGCAGAAGCTTTCCAATGAAAGGAAACAGAGACCATCAAGGAACACTGTGTAGAAGATGATTGGCAAACGATTAGTCATGTCAGAAAACAGTGTCTGTTGAATTAGTTTATTTACTTTTTAAACTGCAGCCAGTTCACATGACCTCCATAGCAGTCTGAGCTGCTCGGATTTTGCTGCTTTAGAATATTAGTCTAATAATGAGCAGGGAAACATCAAAGCAGCAAACGTATGCTTCTGAACTCTTGCTTCCTGTCAGTTCTGTGGATGGATGATGGTGTTATATCCTTGCCAAAAGATACGTTCATACGTGACCCAGTACAGCTTTGCTCTGATGACCTGGCAAAGAGTGCTCAATCATGCAATCCCAATTGCCATTTAAGGTTCAAGACATCTTAAACTGTGTCCAGAAGATAGTTTTCAGAAGCCTTGCAGGTGGACTTGGAGGTTGTCATTGTTTGTGGTACATATGTGTAATCTTGTCTGTCCTACTGCTGCCTCTGGTTGAACCAATTTGGCTGATTTGCAGTTCAATCAGTTTTGCTATTTAGCATTAATACAGGCAGCACTTGATCATGCTCAAAGCACTTCACCACGCAAGTCAACCACATGGCAATCCCACAGGGTTGAACAAAGCCATTGTCCCCATGTTGCTAATAGGGGGCAGAAACCAACAGCCACCTCCTCAAGGGCTTTCTCCGTTGTGCAGTTCCAGGGTGAAGATTCTCAGTGTTCTACCTGGCCTTCTCATTCCCTTGTGGGCATGGAGAAGGGGAGAGGCAAGGGCAGCATTAGCATGCTCTGGGAGAGAAAAAGCTGTCCCTCAGCCTCTTGGCCTTTAACCAGGGAGAACCCAGCGTTCTTTCCCTCCTGACACACACTACCACTTCTGCAGGAGTCTAGATTTGCTCCCTCCTCCTGTTCACTAGGAATTACTTAGTAAAATGAATTTTGACTGGCTGCTTTACACTATCTCATTCTAGAGAACGGGTAAAGGGACCCCTGACCATTAGGTCCAGTTGTGGCCAGTTGCGGCGCTCATCTCGTTTTATTGGCCGAGGGAGCCGGCGTACAGCTTCCAGGTCATGTGGCCAGCATGACTAAGCCGCTTCTGGCGAACCAGAGCAGCGCACGGAAACGCCGTTTACCTTCCCGCCGGAGCGGTACCTATTTATCTACTTGCACTTGACGTGATCGGCAAGCCCTAGGCTCTGTGGTTTAACCCACAGCGCCACCTGCATCTCCTAGAGAATGGGTAGTAGGTTTCATTCAGGTAGATGGGACTGCAATAAACATCAGGAAAGGATTCCTAACTCAAAATGCACTTCAGTAGTAGAGCAAGCAGCCTAGAGAGGCCATGGGCAACATTTTCATGAGAAGTCTCCTCAAGTATCAGTCAGGGATGGTTTTCTTTGGTGCTGGTGGCAGCTCACAGCTCAAGTGGCTCACAAGAAGATTTTGGGCTAGAGTCCTATATACATGCTTTGGAGTAAGTTCATTGAACTAATTAAGGTTTACTTCTAAGTAATTATACATAGAATTGGGCTGTTACTCAAGCCTCTCCAAGCCTCATGGAGACAGGTCAATTAGGGCGAATAGGGGCACTGCCCCACCATCCTGTCTTAATTCCGGTTTGACAAATCATTGGGCGGTATATGAAAATTCATAGAATCATAGAATTGTAGAGATGGAAGGGACTGAACTTGGGCTGAACTTAAAATGTTATCCTTAAGCTTCCACTCAGCTGGGTGACAAAAAATATTGCCCCCACTGAGCTACCCCTATCTTTAAAAAGCCCCCTAACCTGGTTGTCCCTGCTTTAGATATAAAGTACCCCACAGTCAGGCTTGGTCAAGGTCCTTGGGATGTGATTTCTCGTTCAAAGCTTACACTTTCAAGATTGCTCAAGAGGCTGCAGCTAAGCAGACATGAATAAAAATCTATCCCAGCATGCAGCAGAAACCACAACTGCTGCTGACTAAATGCTGTAGCCTGGATTCTGTGAGGTGGCCTTTTTCTGGTTAATCCAAAATCCAGGACAAAAATCTGGAGAGTTTCCCGGGACATTACAACTGGGAAATAGCAGCAGTCTCATGAGAAAGACTTGGTGTCACAAGATTTCCAGAATGGTGTCCAGCTTGAGGAAGTTTGGCTATACTTCAGATTTTTGAATGCTTTTTCCAAACCCAAAATCTCCTCACCTTTAGGGGGCAGATTCTCCCTTCCTGGACATTGTATCTGTAAGCGCAGCTGGTTGTGCAATGTGTGTCACTGCTAAAGTCCATCTGCGAATAACTTTTTTGCAATCTTTGGACCAGAAATCTCAAGAATTTCCAGACACGTACTTGGCTAGAAGTGGAAGGAGGGAGAAAGGGAAAAGCTTAGTAGACAGGATTTGTTTGCTAGAAAATCACTGCTTTCAGTCTGTGTCCAATGGAAGCAATATGGTTTCAATCTCAATCTTGAAAGTGGATCAGAGTACAATAGAAGCACACATTCCATTTTCTCCTCCATGCCACTTGCTCAGTCTAGGTTGGTCAGAGCTAAAGTGACTTAAGGCCAGAGAAAACAAATGGCTCATTTAAACTGAAGTATTAGCCCCATCCACAAAGAACTTGCAGAATGCGAATGATATAAATGCTTGATCTATTGCTGTTAAGTGATTGGCTATTCTACAGTATCTTCATCTGCAGAGTATTCACGTGTTGGAAGGGGGGGGGGAGCAAAGAGATTGGTACCCCTTCCTCCAAAGGTGAGGGGAGTGGACATAGCTAAGGCTGACAGGACAGCTTACTCTATGGTCTTAACCCCTTCATGCATATTAAGCATGTTGACTGGCTATATCCCACACATCTGACAGGAGGCTGCATCTCCATCGGTGTCACTAATGCTGCTTTTGGAAGTATGGCTGTTCCTGCCATGTGAAGTATTACAGCCTGAAAACTGGGGTACTATAGTGACAAGGGAGGAAAGAAAGAAAGAAAGGAAGGAAGGAAGGAAGGAAGGAAGGAAGGAAGGAAGGAAGGAAGGAGAGGCAGAAACTGAAGGAAACAGGAATGGATTTTTTTTATATATTAAAAGGTTTAGAACTGATATTATCAATTTAGAACTGGTATTATGAGCTTAAAAAGTAGAGACATCACCTTACCAACAAAGGTCCGTATAGTTAAAGCCATGGTTTTCCCAGTAGTGATGTATGGAAGTGAGAGCTGGACCATAAAGAAGGCTGATCGCTGAAGAATTGATGCTTTTGAATTCTGGTGCTGGAGGAGACTCTTGAGAGTCCCATGGACTGCAAGAAGATCAAACGCATCCATTCTTAAGGAAATCAGACCTGAGTGCTCACTGGAAGGACAGATTGTGAAGTTGAGGCTCCAATACTTTGGCCACCTCATGAGAAGAGAAGACTCCCTGGAAAAGACCCTGATTTTGGGAAAGTTGGAGGGCACAAGGAGATGGTTGGATAGTGTTCTCAAAGCTACAAACATGAGCCTGACCAAACTGTGGGAGACGGTGAAAGACAGGAGTGCCTGGCGTGCTCTGGTCCATGGGGTCACGAAGAGTCGGACACGACTAAAAGACTAAACAACAACATTATGAGCTTTCTGAACTAAGCCCTGGCACAAATGTATCCCTGTGTGTGGGCAAAGAATGAAGAATTGGCCAGTTGGATGAGGACAAATCTCTGTAAGGACAGAAAACACTTCTGTGAGGATCTACTGGAAAGTAGAAAACCAGGAAAAGTTTTTTGTGGAGACAGGCCAGATTATTTGCTTCCAAATGATACATCCAAAAAAGGGGAGATTGGGTATCAGGCCTATGTAGAAGTTATAACATGTTCCCCATAACCTTAATTCTGAGATGAGGAAAGGTATGAATAAGCTGCACCTGTTTAATTGTGAGGAAAATGCACTTTAAACATGCTCAAATTCCCTCACACCACAAATTCTAGGAACTGGCCCTGGTATTAAAAACAGATTTTAGCGTTGACTCCTGATGAGCTGTAGCACAAGTGAAACAGGGCAGCATTTTCTCTGTGTTGTGGTTTTATTTTCTGCGTCAAATAAATGAATTATGTTCATTCAAAGAAGGTAAGACACCCTGGAAGCAAGCTGATGACCAGAGAGAAATCAGGCTGGAAGAAAACTGCCCCACGGGCCAGGGAGCAAAGGCCCTGTCTTGGTATCAGAGGAGTGATGTGGGTGGGTGAGCAATGTATAATTTGGAGCTAGGGAAGCCAGGGAGGTGGACAGGAGTCAGTGGGGATGAAATATAGATAATTCTGACTGGAATATCAGCCAACATTTTAGCTGCAAAGGAAGTAGAAATCAAATATTGTCTAGTTAGGAAAAGAAAATAAGAAGGAATAAAATGACATTCTTGTTCTTAGTTTATTTAGACATGAATACCGGGGAATCTACATATATATATCATTAAGGAAGATAATTATTTGAAAGGAAACAAGGAGCAGAACCCACAAAACAGTGTTGATAGGCAACAACCACTTATTTCAGGAAAGATTTGTTTGATCTCTATCAGTGCTGCTTGAGATATTTTGCCCAATATTCTCATTCTGTGAAGGATAATAGACTTTCATACATTTCCAGCATTCCAAGTGGAATATATTTTGAGACTGGATTCTGGTTAGTAGGTGACATACGACTCATTTGTCAACATAAGCTTAAAATAATGGCTTCTCAGACAATTGTACTACTAAGCCAGCTTTCTCTTGCCCACCTCGCCAGCTACTCCAAAATTGAATCTGACATTATTATTATTTTTTACAACGTTTCTTTTCATATTTCAGAAGCATTTAGCCTGTTCTTGCCAATTAGTTCATGTGGAATATGATATACAAAATCTATTTCCCAGGACTTGTTGGCACATTCCATAATGTCATTGAAAGACCTGGCTTCCTCCACCACTTGGGCAAATAACCGGGGCGCTTGATGCCTTTGTGAATATTAGCTGCTTTCCTGACTCACCATTTGAAATGAGGGTGGGGGCACTGGAAAGGATTCCTTTAAAATACAGTTGCCCTTCACCTTACAGAAGGTTATGCTTACTTCACCATTTGCATTTGAAAACCGGGCCGTCTGCTTCTTGGTTCTACAATGGACAAGATCTCCATCTGGCATCCTAGCTTTCGTACAGTTTTGCCAATTTACACTTGGACTTTGATAGGTAGGAAAATGGTCTGATTCATGGGAAATTGTGGAAGGTGGCACCTTGGAACGAAGAGGGCAATAGGGAACCTAGACATTTTTAATTTAACCATTATTTTAAGGAAATAAATGATTCAGACCGTGGTATACAGGAAACTCATACTGCCTTCAAACTATTTTCCAGAATTTCAAGTAAAAGTGTTGGTCAATCCTTCTGTTCCATAGCTTCACTGGCATCAGTGGGATAGGCGATCCTTCGTATTTATTTTTGCAATCTTCTCCTTACATCCAGTACTCACCTGTACAGTGGTACCTCGAGTTACATATGCTTCTGGTTACAGACTCCGCTAACCCTGAAATATTACCTCGGGTTAAGAACTTTGCTTCAGGATGAGAACAGCAGCAGCAGCAGGCCCCATTAGCTAAAGTGGTGCTTCAGGTTAAGAACAGTTTCAGGTTAAGAATGGACCTCCGGAACGAATGAAGTACTTAACCTGAGGTACCACTGTAGTTGTTCCAAGCCCTACACATGCAAAGTACTCACTCTGCCATGGTTCAATATGATCCGTGGCTTCAGGGACGTCTATGAGTAACTCTTCCCTGGAGTCTCTACTGCTTGAGTTCTCCAAGGCAGAAAAGGCTATCTAAGCACAACAGTAGCAGCAACAACAACAGAATACTGACTTTGATACGTGGTTGCATTTATAGCACACACAGGGCCAGGACTGACCCACCCATGGGGCAAGGTGAGGCAACGCCTCATGTGGCAGAATCCACAGGGGCAGCAGATCCGGCCTCCAAGGAATGCATCACCCATGGCGGTTGCTGTGTGCTCTTTGGAGGCCGGATCTGCAGTCTCCTTGGCATCCCCCCCATGCCATCTCTACAGGGGCCTCTTGGCAAATAGGAGGCACTGCTGGTCTCCTCCCACCCCTAGGGAGGAAATGACAGGGGCTGCCCTCTGGGATTCCTGGGCTCTGCACCTGCTCCATGTGATTCAGAGTTCTCCACCCATGGCCTTTGATTCCTACTTCAACCATTGGGTAAAGTTTATTTGACACCCTCCCCATGTGTAGACCTTCACTCGCTCACTCTTCCCTGGCGGGGGGGGGGGGGGCACCATTTTGTGATTTGCCTCAGGTGCCAAAATGTCTTGCACCAGCCTTGCACAGAGCAGCCCAAAGTCTGTAGGTACTTTCAGACAGAGGCAGCAAGCCCATTCTTCCTTCAGTGTACCATGTGAACAGGGTGTGTGAAGAGGTCCGAGCCTGGAGCAACCAACCTGGCTTTCTACAAGCCATCCTTGTGTTCCTATACAAATAATTTAGGAATTTCCACCACTTGTGAACTAAGCTAAGTTTTGCTGCCTGTGTTTTCTTATTGCTGTATGGAAACACACATGAATCTGACCTTTGAAAAGTTTGTAAGTAAACCATTTTTAACTGACAAAATCTGCGGTCTTTTTCTATGCTAGGGGAAGTAGGAAACTTTGGAAGGAACCTGGAAGGGCATGTTTTAAAGGTCCAACATCCTATATTTCCACTGCATATTTTGTTATTTTAAATCTCTGCTGGGGCTGACTTACAAAAAAGTACTTGCCCCAAACCAGGATCTTGGCATCTAGGGGATTCTCCTTTTATACCTATATTTTTTCTTGCCAACCAATAGAATCATAGTCACACAGTAAACATTGCTTCATTGCTTTTGTATATGCAGAGCTTTTTCTTGCATGTATGTAACTAATGGCTGCTCACTGCCTTCCTGGGGGGTGACGTTTCTGGTCCCTTGCACTCCAACCTCGATCCCCACTGCCTGGCCATACTCACTCCCTGGTTGTTGCAGAGATGTCCATGTTGCCTGGGGAGGTAGGGGTGGATTCCTGCTAAAAATGCCCATTCAAGCGGCCCAATCAGTGGCTGTGCCAATAGGGTGGACCCTTGCTGGCTGGCCAGGCATTGGCTCTGGCCCTGCCTGTCCTGTCCGGGCAGCAACACTTTAAAGGGCCGTCCACGTGGTGGAACTCTTCAGCTTGATGCAAAACACTTTCTTGCATGTATATAACTAACTGCTGCCCACGGTATTGGCCATCCTTGCAACTGGTAAGGATGTTTTCAACCAAGGGAGCCATTTTCATTTTTCCAAATGCACCAAAGAAACAGCAAAAAAAGCTGGCCACTTATGGTGCCACAGCTCTGATTCTCCAGTCAGCTAAAGTGATTTCTTCTCTCCTAAAAGAAACAGGAGCATTCAAACTGCAAATTTCAATATGAGTGAAACATTTCCAAATTCCTCTTTGTAATTTCTTGCAAACCCTAATGCCTCCACAATTCTGTTTGGCATCAGTTCCCACCACTCTGTCCCTCCTCTGTCCCATCTCCCAGATTTCTCCCCGTAGGAGCCCCTTTCAATTTCTCTTAAGTTTTACTGAGTTTTCATGAACTGCTAACTTCCATTTTAGCATTCCACCACCCTGCTGTGTACTGTCAGGCATGGAGAGTCCTCCCCTCCCTTTGGTTCACAGACAAGAATTAATGAGCAGTTTATCTTTTATAGTTCTTTTTATTCAATCATCTGGTTGCAAGCAAAAATCCACATCTCTCCGCAAGGAGAGCAGTTGGCTACTCTAAATCCTCCCGGTTCCATCCCCAGCAACATCCTGGGTGCCAGTGGGGAGTTCCTCCTCCTCCTCCTCCTCTCTGCATTCTTTGTTCTCTAATATGGATGGATCTCCTAGTTCTTGGGGAGGGAGGGTCCCTCTCATGTCGTCTCTGCTGGCTGTTCCCTTCCTTCTGCTTCTCTTTCCGCTATCTCGTAGCTAGGCAACTCCTGTCTAATCTGCTCAGTGTTTGTGTCTCCCTCTGCTTCTGAAACCACTGGAAACGGGGGGGGGGGGGGAGATCTCCCCCCTCCTCTTCAAGGAGGAGCTGATCTGCCTGAGAATGCATTTCCCAATCCTCTTATTCAGACCATTCCCTGACATCTACTCAGGAGTTCCTAGATGTTTGGATCTTATTTGACTGCCTTATTACCTTCCAGTTCTCTAACACCTCTACTCTTGGGTTCCTTATGATGAAATGTGATCCACGTTTACTGTGAAGTTTGTTCCATGGCAGGAAAGTGTGCTTAGGATTGGAACTAAGGGCTGCACAAGGCATGCATCAGACTGCCCTGTAAACGTGCCCTTGCAACATGGACTAATACTACTCACATCTTGCTTTAAATTGTTTGTTCATTAGAATATCCTACAGCTGGAGCTGCTGTCACCTGGTGACAGCAGCCACGAAATTAAAAGACGCCTGCTTCTTGGGAGAAGGGCAATGACAGGCCTAGACAGCATATTGAGAAGTAGAGACGTCACCTTGCCAACAAAGGTCCGTATAGTTAAAGCCATGGTGTTCCCAGTAGTGATGTATGGAAGTGAGAGCTGGACCATAAAGAAGGCTGATCGCCGAAGAATTGATGCTTTTGAATTATGGTGCTGGAGAAGACTCTTGAGAGTCCCATGGACTGCAAGAAGATCAAACACATCCATTCTGAAGGAAATCAGCCCTGAGTGCTCACTGGAAGGACAGATCGTGAAGCTGAGGCTCCAGTACTTTGGCCACCTCATGAGAAGAGAAGACTCCCTGGAGAAGACACTGATGCTGGGAAAGATGGAGGGCACAAGGAGAAGGGGGCGACAGAGGACGAGATGGTTGGATAGTGTTTTCGAGGTTACCAGCATGAGTTTGACCAAACTGCGGGAAGTAGTGGAGGACAGAGGTGCCTGGCGTGCTCTGGTCCATGGGGTCACGAAGAGTCGGACACGACTAAACGACTAAACAACAACAAAACAGCTGGAGCATCATCTCCAAGTATACTGCCTGAATGTGAGCTCTCATGTGAAGAAATGGGATTGCCATAATGCTTGTTTAAGTTTTCTTTTTCACCCCCTTGAAACATAGATCAGTATCTGGACCGCTGAAAAGGCTGCACTTGCTAAGGAACACTTTTCAAGAAGGAGCAGGGTGGATGAGGCATGTGCATCGCTAGTTCACTAAGAGAAACTACCTAATGGAACAAGCACTGCAATAAAGGCCTCTGAACTTTAAATTTTGGATGGCAGCACTTGATTAAGCCTGATGGCGCCTGCAAGTGTCTGTTGGGATCTGCGTATGGTATTTCAGCAGCAGGCAAAGGAGCTATAAAGAGAAATGAGTGCACATCTGGGATGTCCATCATGCACAGGGTGTCACAGGCCAGCCGGGCAAGCAAAGAGCCTGAGCTGCAGGAGGTGAAGAGCAACGTTTGGCCTTGCAAAGGACTTGGAAGTCAACAAACAGTTCCTGGAGTCGTTTATTGTTTATTTTAGATGCTATATTTCTCTGGAACATATATTCTCAGTTTTACTTTGGCAGTGCTTGAGAACGCCTTCACATCTAGCCTACAATCTCATGACAACTTTACCCTTTATGCCTCTTTCTCTTTGCCTCTTTGGTCAGTTATCTTCTGCTGCTCATCTTCCGTCTGCTTGGATCTGAAGAGCAAAAGGTCTTGCCATTAGCAGGCACTGTCCATGTGAAATGACTGAAGGAGAGGTTCTCAGAGCCCAACCAGACAGGACAGAGCCACGTGTGTTGCTGTTCTTGTGCCTGCAGCATTCACACACAAAGTGTGTGAATCTACTCCAGCTAAGAAAGTAAGCTGGCTTCCCTCTTCTTACCCCACTTAGCAAAGAATCAGGAAACAACTTGTAAAGCCGGTTTTAAAATTGTGTCTACTTACTCAATAGTCTTGTGCTGGTTCATGGCAAAGGTAGCAGTAAAAACGATGCAGGTAAAACACTTATATTTACAAGGTAAGTTGCTTCAGGCATGAGCCTGGAGTTGGAGCAAGCAGAGGCATGTGTCTGTTTCCTTTGTTGGCCGAAGAAGAGAGAGGGAGGAAGAAACAGGAAGTTACACCTGCTCCTTCCCTCCTAGGGGAAATGCCATCACACAGAGCCTTGTCTACCAATTGCATTTTCTATGGTTTCAGTGTCTGCCTATCAGCAATACAGCTCTGTGGTCATTTGCCCCTAAACTTACAGACTAGCAAGAATTTGCATTTGTTGAGTTTGACTGCAATTTCCCACAGTGTAGTATTCTGTTCAAGACCACAACCTCCAGAGTGTTCTCAGCCCCTTGTACACCAGTTGAGAAGGCGTAGAGGCTGGAGTCTTGGTTTCTGCTCTTGGACCTAAAAGCCCTGAGTCCTCATTGGGGAAGGATTGAAGATAAGCTCTCCCTCCTCCCTCCTTCCTCCAAACGTGCTACCTGTTCCACAGTCGTCTTCTGAGATTCCTTTCTGTCCCCCTCTCAGAATTCTTTCCCTGACACTTATTTCTGTTCACATACACAAACAGGCCCTTCAGTACACCTGAGCTTGATTCCAAAGAGCTGGGGGCAGCTCAGCATCTCCTCCAGCTTCATCACACAGGGCATACAAGGAGTGTAGATCCTTCCCCCAAATTTCCAGGAAATGTGCCAGGCTTGCATAAAACTGTCTTTAGAGAGAGAATGGCAGCAGGTATAGTGAGGAAGTGGGCTCAGCTCCCATCACCCACACATCCCTCTTCATATAAAAATTAAACACCCCCTGACACAGCTTGCTGGACCCCCGTTAGTCTTCTGCCATGGCTGCAAGGCCAGTCGTCCATTGATTGCATTGCAGGGCCCATTGTGGGATCTGCAACCGTGTCCTTCCCTTTCCCATTTCTCCATCCGACTTAATGGGACAAAAAGCACTCAAGCAATTTCCTACCAATACCTGGGACTGCCTGACTCTCCACCTGCCTCTTTAAATGGGGTTGTTATGCTGCTGAGGCTGTCACCTCCTAAGACCCCTAAGTTCCCCACATACTTTCTGCTGGTAATAAATTATTTTGATAATGGGGTTAAGTTATTTGGTGCTTCTTATGATATAAAACAGTTTTGAGAGGGAGATATTATGGGTAACAATGCATTGTTGGTGGTGTTTCAGTATTGTTTTGTCATGATTTGTTGTGACTGCACTTGCACACCACTTTTTGGTAGATGTTAAAGTGTCTGAGGCAATGATTCTCTTTGCTGATTAAACTAGGCCTCATCTTCATGAACTGCTATCTTCCATACAGGCTGGCTGGCTTTCTTAGGTCACATCCATACCATACATTTAAAGCACACTTGTGCCGCTTTAGCTGTCGTGGCTTCCCCCAAAGAATATTGGGAGCTGTAATTTGTTAAGTGTGGGGGAACTGTAGCACCCTCTTAGAAAGTCAAAGGGAGAAAAATGGCATCTGGCCTGAGGGCAAGAGTCTACCACCTTCATTCTGGCCCCTTGCCCAGAGATTATACTCTTTCCCTATGTGACTCTGATAAGGAGGTCAGCGCCTCAAATCTTCAAGTCTCCTGAGGCAACTGAGGACTTCTGCTGTTTGATCAAGATGCTCTGATCTGCCCCAGCTTGTCCTATTTGACTGTGCCACCAGCAAGGATCACACCAGGGATGGGGCCACGTGCTGAGTCACAGTAACCCCCACTTACTTAATAGGCCCCATGTTGCTCCAGCAAAAGTGGCCTCTTGGGCCACATGTGGGTCAAATGTTGTGTAAAACTACCGTCTCACTCCCTTGCTTGGTGTAACATCCTCTACAGCAACAGCTGTGTGTACTAGAGATGTCTAAGATGTGAATAACCTTGAAATTTATGGGCTGATGCATATGTGGTATGCATTGTAAAGATGTATATATACAACACAAATTTATTGCAGGAATCCTGTAATCCCAGAATACCGAAAGAAGCCATGCTGAATGTGCAAAAAAAGCACATCTGTCCTTGCTGTCTAGCTGCATCCCCCATCTCCCATGCCCCTTCTTTATACTTTCAGTTGATGCAATCTCTCACTGTCATGTAAAATTTACAAATATTTTAGTTAATTGATTAATGTCTCAAGCCAGAAGGGCAAAGAATACTGGAGAAAGTCAATATGTTTGTGTGGTTGAATGCAACTTTAAAAGACCAGTGACAAACATTTACCATTAGCACAAATTTCCATATTATTTTATTTGGTTTACAAAATGCAAATCTTATCTACCATAATTACAAAGGGCCAGACCCATCTGAAACTAGTTATACTACAGCTCAATCCTATGCATGCAAGTAAACCACACAGTTCTTTATTATTAGAACATTTTATTTATACACCATCAGTGTACTATCAGAGGCAGGTCCCTGTTTCTCTGCAGAGGGACAGAGAACAAAGAAGAGGAGTTACAAGTACAGGGAGGAGTGTGGGCAAACAAGGTCAGCAAGGTTTATCTTGCCTGGGCCAGATCGGACTTGGGGAGATCCCTCCGTGGGCCAGATCACGCGTGTGCCCACGATTTTTGGCGTCTGCGCTTGCACGCCTGTGATTTTTGGTGTCTGCATCTGCGCAGACACAATTTTCGGCACCGCGGAAGCGAGTCCCTGCGCTGCACTGTGCCGGTTTAGCGCAGGCAGCTCAGTTCGGGGGCAGCTCGTGGGCCGGTCAAACGACCTCCGCAGGCTGCTTCCAGCCCATGTGCCTTAGGCTGCTGAGCCCTGCACTATGGCACCTGCTGGTTATTTCCTTGATAATGCAAATTCAGAGAAGAAAGCAAAGGCTATGCCAGAACAAAACAAAACCCCAAGTGTGGGGCTTGCAGTGAGAGTGTGGTGGCACCTTGCACATATTCTGGAGGAAGTTGCCTGCAGAGGAGGCAGCCAGGGAGAAAGCCATTTCACAGGGCAAGAAACTTTCAGGTGAACTGGGGTGGTAGAGATGGAAGGATGGAGGTCACCAGCTGGAAAATGATGAGAAAAGGGGATTGAGGGCAAGGCAAGGAATGTGTGCTGGATATGCTGGGGAAGGGCGGTGTGATGGCCTGGGATTCCGAGTCTGAGAGTGAACCGGAGGAATCCCAGCCGGCACAGGAGTCCCCGCCTCCAGGGCCGGCTGAACTGGGGCAAGGCCTAGATTCTGAGGAGCCTGCACCTGTGCCAGATCCTCAGGAGCAGGCACCAGGTGAAACCATTCTGGCCCCAGAGGTGCTTGAGGACTCAGTGTCTACAGGTGAGCCTCCCCCTGGGCCCAGTAACCCTTTGGCCTCTCCTGAACTGCAGAGGCTTAGGGCAGAGAGGCGAAGGGAACTGGTGTCTCCCAGGAGGAGTGCTTGCCTTAAGGCCAGGAGAGGCGGGGCTCCTGGGGGCCAGGGCCGCCCCTGGCCTTAGAAGAAGATAAAGGTCAGTCAGCCCGGTCCCAGGTTGCGGGAGCAACGTCGTTGTGGAGTACTTGTTCTGACCTGGACCTAGATCTGCATTTCCAGTGTTCCTGTTCCTCGCCCGGCTTCCTGCTTCTGACCTTCCAGCGTTCCTGTTCCCGCCCGGCTCCCTGTTTCGGACCTCGCGTCTCATCTTGTGAACTTCTACCCGGCTAGTGACTTAGGACTGAACTTTGGCTACGGTATTAGTACCTCCCCCCCCCCCCCCGGGACCAGCACAGGCAGCCAGTGAAGGACTGTCACAGAAGGTGAACCAACTCCTTAACATGTCCCACTGAAAGCAGTGAAATGGATCAGCCACAAAACTAGGACTTGCACATATCTTTGCTAGTTTTTAGGGTCTTAATCTTCTCAACTATGGTGGATCAGCCAAGAGAAGGCAATATATGATGCTTTCATTAGCCTCCAACAGAACTGAACATCTGCAATATTCATCATTGTGTTGGAAGACTAGATTAGGAGTTTACCACTTTCATCTAGTCTTCCAGCACAATGATGAATTCATGTTGGAACTCCTCCTCATTCTTCTCCTGCGAGGCGAACTTCCTCTGATGCATGCTAATTGTTCTCAGAAGCAATAGGAGCTCCTTTATGCAACTGTGTTCCTCAGTGTTGGAGAGTCATCCAGATCCATTTGAGCTAGCCCCAACTTGTTCCTTGCTTTCTGATCTTTTTGTACCAAAGATGTAAGGGGGGAATGCACCCAGAATTCATAACAGCCACACAGAGCAATGTGCAGAGGTTGGGGGAGGGAGGGACATATTTAGGTTCTGATGCAATTGCCACATTCAGGAGAGATGGATTTATGCTTATTTGCAGACACATTGCTTCAACACTGGAGATGCAGAATGACATCTAGAAATGTAAGCTAAAGCTACATGTTCTGTAGGCTAGACATGAGATGATGTCATGGTTATATTACACTGAATGTTCAGTGTAGTGCTCTGGGAATAATCCAGCCAAATGAGTTCAACATTACAGAATTGTTGTTGTTGTTGTTGCTGTTGTTGTTGTTCTTATATTTATACCCCACCTTTTCCCCTGATGGGACTCAAGACCGCTTACAGATAAAAACAAAAACCAATATAACCAGAAAAATCAATCATAAAAATACAGTGGTACCTCTGGTTATGTACTTAATTTGTTCCGGAGGTCCGTTCTTAACCTGAAACTGTTCTTAACCTGAAGCACCACTATAGCTAATGGGGCCTCCCACTGTTGCTGCACGATTTCTGTTCTCATCCTGAAGCAAAGTTCTTAACCCGAGGTACTATTACTGGGTTAGCGGAGTCTGTAACCTGAAGCGTATGTAACCCGAGGTACCACTGTACATTAAAATCTGTTTAAACATACTAATAATTACAATGAAACCAGCACAACACCAGCCCCTTCATTAAAAGCAGTCAGTTCCTCAAAGCCTGTTGGAACAAGAACGCCTTCATCTCCTAGCAGAAGGACAGCAAGGAGGGAGCCAGTCTAGCTTCTCTAGAGAGAAAGTTCAGATGTCTGGGAGAGGCCACCACTGAGAAGGCCCTCTCCCATGTCCCCACCAAGCGTGTCTGAGAGGGTGGGGGGACCCAAAGAAGGGCCTCCCACGAAGATCTCAAAGCTCAGGAAGGGGCTCTATGAGGGAATAGTGTCTTTCAGATGGACCTAAATCTTGTAGGGTTTAATAGGTCATCACCAGCACCATAACCATACAAATGGGTGTGTATTTTGGAGAAATTACTTCTGCATTTAGGACATCAACCGATGCAGACTCAGGAGTCCTTAAATCAAATAATTTAACACAGAACCTAACTGTTGGACTGTGCCCTAACAATGCAAGCCGCATTACACTTACTAGGGAGTTCATACGATTGAACTTGAAGGGACTTTAGCTGGTAGTTGGTGTTAGACCTCAGTAAGAGGCGTTGAACTGAAATATTAGGAGTAGAGCACATTCACATAGTCTTCTGTTCAGTTGTATCCTATCCTATTATATGTGGTGAAATGTGAAAGCTTTCATGCAAGCTGCCCTGGGGTTAAAGAATGAGGGTCACATCCAAATGCCCATCCCATTGGGAATAATGGACAGCATCTTTAGTAATAACTTGGGCCATTGCTCCTTCTTACATTAATTTGAGAAATATTGTTCTGCTTCATTATATTCATTTAGCCCCCTCCCCAATCCTTTTACTGCTTCTATGCTTTATTTTGAATTTATTTTACTTACTTATTATAAGCCGGACAGAGAACTTTAGGTTATGTGGTGGCATAAAGGTAAAGGTACCCCTGCCTGTACGGGCCAGTCTTGACAGACTCTAGGGTTGTGCGCTCATCTCACTCTAGAGGCCGGGAGCCAGCGCTGTCCGCAGACACTTCCGGGTCACGTGGCCAGTGTGACGAAGCTGCTCTGGCGAGCCAGCACCAGCGCAGCACACGGAAACGCCGTTTACCTTCCCGCTATAAAGCGGTACCTATTTATCTACTTGCACCCGGGGGTGCTTTCAAACTGCTAGGTTGGCAGGCGCTGGGACCGAGCAACGGGAGCGCACCCCGCTGCGGGGATTCGAACCGCCAACCATGCGATCAGCAAGTCCTAGGCACTGAGGTTTTACCCACAGCGCCACCCGCGTCCCAGATATGTGGTGGCATACAACTGTCCTAAATAAATTGGCCATCAAGTGCACATTCTGTTAAGCTTTCCAATGCACATCCAATTTACACTTGCATTTCCTGAAAACGAGAATTGCCAAGATATTCCTTGGCTTTGGAGAGGCCTGACAACTTGACAATAGGAAGCAGGCCAACAAACAAAGGAGGCCAACAAAATAGGAGCTTGTATGGAACAGAGAAAGCCAAAATGGGAGTAAGAGTTGCTGAGGAAGGCAGTATGAGCAGGGAAGGTCCAGGCTGAGAACCTCGTCTTCCACTATCCAGATTCCTTGATTGGAAGTCCTGTTTGGGTGGTGCTAGCATCACCAATGCATGAATTGGGTTTAAGCAAAATTGTCTTGGGGGAGCAGGGTTCAGGACTGAGCAGGAGTTTCCTGCTTGGCAGGGGGTTGGACTCGATGGCCCTTGTGGTCTCTTCCAACTCTATGATTCTATGATTCTATGATTCTAGGAGTGTTGATGCAAGGAGCCTTCTCCTTGCTAAAAGCAGTTTGGGGGTTCTCTCAATGCCTAGTTTCTGTGCATGAAGTTTTCCCCCACCCCTCTTCGCTTTCATGTATGCTGCCTTTCCTTGCCGTCAGAAAGAAGTCAGCTGTCTTAGAGAGCCAGCCTTCCTAGGATTCATATGGACACAAAATGGTGACTTGGTCATGGTTTAGAAGATATCCGTAATCTACTGGGCTCATCTTCAGTGGCTGTCTCTTCATTTCAGAGAGGTTGCTATGGCACCAGCTTTAAAAGCAAACTGTATAGCCTTGGCTCAAGAAAAGGTTCCTGGCTGGTTTCTTGCCTTTCCCTTCTAACAGAATTTGGAAGGTATTTGCATTTCCATTAGCTTCAGCTGCTGTTTTCTCTTGTTTTCTCCTGCTCTGCTCCTTTTGTTTCTGCAGATATTGAGATAAAGGTTAGACATCTGTTTTGGATCTGCCCACGCTGTTTAACTCAGGCAGAGTAACTCGCTGTCCTTTTCTCATAAATCACTGTGCATCTGGAACACAGTCATAGCTAATTGTGGGGATCGTTCACCCCATACAACTAATTTCAAAAAGATTGATTTCATTTCTCTCCAGTTGTGTTTTGGTTCTCCATGGAAGGAACGGTGATTGGGAATGGTCTGACAAACAGCAAGGGGGAACACCCATATTAAGATATTAATGATAAAAGTTCAATTATACCTCATGAACAAGACATTCCGCCCAAAATCTGCAAGCCACACACTCTTTCCTGTTCCTCACACATTTTATACAGTCGTACCTTGGCTCCCGAACTCCTTAGGGGTTGAACGTTCCAGCTCCTACACAATTGGAAACCGGAAGTGAGTGCTCTGGTTGTTGAATGTTTTTTGGGAAGCCAGCGTGGCTTCCACTATTGTTTCTGGTGCAATCGGAAAACCAATCAGAAGTTTAAAAATGATAAAAAGAAAGGATATAGTTATACAATATCAAGATTTCAAAGAGAAATTGTAGAAGATAATACAAAATTGTTGTTGAAAATGTATAATTTGTTGTTGGAATGGGAAACCAAAGAAGAAGAGGTTAAGTGTGTAATGATCAAACGGGCAAGCCACTTTTTAGGATGTGGGACATTATATACAAATGGCAGATTGGGAAAGGCTCTGGAAAATGGATCTGAAATTTGCTGCATGTTTCTCACTTAAAGAGAATAATATGAAAATGATGTGCCGATGGTAAAACTTGCCAAAATGTATAGAACAAGTTCTAATAAGTGTTGGAAATGCAGAGAAAAAGAGGGTACGTTCTAACATATGTGGTGGGAATGTAAGGTTATTAAAAGCTTCTGGGAGATGATCTATAATTAATTAAAGAAAATGTTTAAAATAACTTTTGTAAAAAAAAACCCAGAAGTTTTCTTATTAGGATTGATAGGAACCGAACTCCCCAGAAGAAACCGAAGAAAATATTTATGTCTGCTACAACAGCCTCCTGAACACTGTTAGCCCAAAGATGGAAGGAAGAAAAGACACTGACGAAAGAAGAATGGCAAATCAAGGTAATGGACTACGCAGAGATGGCAAAATTAATGGCAAAGCTCAGAAACTATGACAAGAGTGGGAAATGTTTATTATGTGCAAAAAACTGTAAACAACTTGATACATTGGCAGGATTTTAAGTAAACACTTGCAAACGGCAGAAAATTAGATAGAATTTAGGGAAAATAATCATTGGATAAGTATAAGTATGAATATGCAGCAGAACTTTGTGTATATAAGGAACCAGAAGAGGGTATGGAGGGAAGTCTAGAAATTCAAAGAATCTCAAAGAGAAGGTTCTTGAACTTGTATCCATACATATCTAGATTGGGTAGAATTGTAAGTTAATTTTTGTTTTTAATTGTGGAAATTTAATTGTCAAAATTAATTAATTTTTTTTTTTACAAGAATGGAAATCCAAGAAAATCCGTGTCTCAGGAAACAAAGATAAAGTGCACCTTCGGGGGTGAAATCAAACCCTTGTAGAGCCTGATAAGGGAGAGATGTGTCCAGCCCATGTCTCCGCTCAGGGGGCTGGACTTAGGGGATAGCTGAGGAATTTGACGGACATGAACTGCACCTCCTGAATTAATACACAAATCAGAACATAGTTATCCTCCAGTTTTGCAAAACTGAGCTGCCCAACTACTGGCACCCGTCCTGCAGTTGTCAGTTGAGTAAAACTATCAAAATGCATTTTGAAACATGCACTTCAAGCGGGAAATGTTTAGAAATACATATTTTGTGGGAAATATGACCACCTGTGTGGATTACAAAGACAAACGCATCTCTGATTAATGTGGGAAGCGGGAGCCAACAGAGTGATGAACGAACAAATGCACAGGTGGCATGGCAAGAAGCAGGCGCAGACTGAGCTGCACATCCCTTGCTTGAAGGGCAAAGAAGCCAGCCAGTGCTTTGCCCCGGGGCTGCCGGCGTATCTGGAAACCTCAATGCCTGACGTTGCCAAGGGAGAGGCAGTAAACGAGGCACCCTGTGCTGAGCCAAAAGGGATTCCAGAAAGAAGCCAATGGGAAGAGATTCCCTGATTCAAAGTGAAAGGAAGGATGTTTGAAAGACCAGCCATGCAGAAGGATGCCAGGGTTGGGGTGAGGGCCACTCATGCACCCTTCTAGATGGGATGTAGGCTGTGAATAAACTGCCTCCTAAGCCAGTGGGACTGGGGTGGCACTGTGGGTTAAACCACAGAGCCTAGGACTTGCCGATCAGAAGGTCGGTGGTTCGAATCCCCGCGGCGGGGTGAGCTCCCGTTGCTCGGTCCCTGCTCCTGCCAACCTAGCAGTTCAAAAGCACGACAAAGTGCAAGTAGATAAATAGGTACCGCTCCGACGGGAAGGTAAACGGCGTCTCTGTGTGCTGCTGTGTTTCACCAGAAGTGGCTTAGTCATGCTAACCACATGACCCAGAAGCTGTACGCCGGCTCCCTCGGCCAATAAAGCGAGATGAGTGCTGCAAGCCCAGAGTCGTGACTAGACCTAATGGTCAGGGGTTCCTTTACCTTTACCTTTAACCAAGTATCTGGACCCTTCATGTTCAGTAGTTGGCTATTCCTGCTGCTGTCAGCTCCTCCTGCTGATTCACATTACCTGAGCGCATGGCTTCTGTTCTTGGGTGACAGGTTCTCATGCTGCTCTGGAATATATTTAATGGGAGGAGACGACTTGGGTGAGTTAATATGATGTGGTTGTTCCTCATGCCAGTCCCAGCCCCTTGCAGAGCTGATGGGCTCCTATTGGGAATAACCACAGCATGTGGTTTCAATAGAGTGGAATGGAAAATTGTCACACAGGATGGTATTCAACTAAGTGTTGCTCAGGGTGGGAGCTGAAGGTCTGAAACAGGAATCCTTCCCTACTTGCAAGAGCTTCCCAGGCATTTTTGAACACTGGAAAACCAGTTTTGAAAACAACAATACCTGCAGGGACCACCCCACTTCATAAAATTTCCCACTTCATAAAATTTTCCTCCTCAAGTGACAATGGGAGGCAGAGCTAAGCACTGCCATCCCCACTGACCATGTCACATCAAACAGTAAATGTTTGCAGTGTTTAAAGTTAACACTGCAAATATGGTCTTGAAGAGTAAACTGAAAAAGAGTTTACAGTGTAAACTGGGTAGCTGTGAGCAGGGCCAGCCCAAGACATTTTGGCCCCTGAGATGAACCACAAAATGTCCCTCCTGGCCAGAGAAGAAGGGGTGAGTGAAGATCACAACATTGCTGAGGTGTTAGAGTGTCATTCCGTGCTCCTTTCTAGCATATAGGATGAGTAGATGGAGTCGTATTTGGCATTGTTAGAAATTGTTGTCCGTTGTCTTGAGCTTTGCAAGATGGCTGTTGGGGGAATAATGTTTCCAAATCATGCAATACGGGGGGGGGGGGGGCATCTGCCTGCAATCCTGACACAGGAGGAGGTACCCAGCTTGCAAAATATGGTGCTCTGCTTCTTGTATTTTGCTGTTTGTCTAGAATACATCCAATATCACTAACAAAGAGCAGGATTCAGGTCCTGAGCTCTTCAGAGAGGAAGTTTCTTCAAACTAGGTGTTTCCATTCAGAACTGCTGGAGGCACAAGAAGACAGGAGACTGGAGATCCCTGAGACTAGAGTGACTGTTTGTCCTTTAAAGAAAACGCTAGCAAGCGGCAGACAAAGCTGGGCTGCAGAGGGGCTCTGGCAAACTGCAGTGAGTTATTTTTGGTCCTCTGTCTCCAGCCACGCTGGCAGATGCTCTTCCAACTGAACGACAATTGTTTCCATGTATGCACTGGAACGCAGCTGTTGAACGTTCTCCAGCAACGTCACCTGCTTCCTTAAAAGGCCCAAGAAAACTGAGCTGCAAGTCCTGATACCTTGCAGGGCAGCAGGATGAAAATGGAGGCTTAGCAGCCACTTATCACAGGGGGAATGTTGCCACTTTCAGCAAATGGGAAGCTATCAAAGCATTGCACTCAACTACGAGAAGGCAAAGAAAAACCCGTCTGAAATGGGACCATGTCACAGAGGAGGAAGAGACTGCGCAAAGCCCCAAACCAGCCGTGTGTGTGTGTGTGTGTGTGTGTGTGTGTGTAACCTTTGGGAAACCTTTGGCCCACCAGAAGTTGCTGATCTGCAATTCTAATCAGCCCCCGCAAAGGAGGCCAGTGTGTTGGAAGTTGTAGTTCGGCAACATCTGGGGGGGGGGAATGTTCCCAGCCTTGCAGCTGGGAACAGCAGATCATTCCCCACCTCCCACCCCTTGTGCTGGTAGAGTTCCTACCCAAGCCCTGTCAACCGCAGGTTGGAGGGCCAGCATGGACGGATTCTGGTCTGTTTCCTGAGCTGCCCTTGTTATCTGGGGGCTTCCAAGAAACGAGTATGAACCGGGCTGCCTGCTGACCAAAGAACATGGTTTGGGTCAATCTTTATTGACCTTTAGGCCAATGACCTGGATTTTTGCATCTCTATAAATTTTTTGGCTGGTTGCTGGAATCTGTGTTTCCGCTGCCAATGACAACAGGAGTCTTTCACTTAGTGTGCAAGCTTGACCTGTGTGGCCCATGAGCATGAAGGAGCCAGGATGCAGCACTCAGGCCTAGCAGACCATTGCACAGGGGCTGCTGTTGTGGGTGAGCTCCCTCCATCGTTCCTGGCTTCAGCTGGGGGATTGGGGGAATGTGGTGGCCAAACAACAAGCCAACTGGCCTATGGTAGTTGCGGGGAAATGGACCGTTACACCCACTTTCCTACACAGCAGTCTCACACTGCACAAGAGCATAGCCATATCTGCAAGCAGCAATGTGAGAAAGTGTGCGCTGCTAATTCTGCTTCCATTGGAGTCACATCAGGTTTGGCCCAGGCATGTCCCACAATCTGCCTCCAGCCCCAAGCGATACCAACATTTCTGAAGCCACGTGCCGATTTCCCGAGGTGCAGAAAAGAGAGGATGAGAGGAGTAGCGGACTCCCACATGTAACCCTGAGCTAAACCCTGGCTTAGCTTATGGTGGCATGGCAGCAACAGGACCAGGAGATGAAGCACAGGAGCTGCAATTTCTCTGGGGACCCTTGTATGGCTGAGCACTGCATGTGAGCTGAATAGGTTTTCAGACCCACACATCCCCTGAGTCAGTGGCCCTCAAAGGGTGTGGCATGCTACACTGACATGGCAGGAGATGATGGCAAGTGTGGCAGGAAGGTTCAAGGGCAATCAAAGAAACATTTGCACATTTCAGTGTAGAATAGTATGGTATAGTATAGTATAGTATCAAAATGATATTTTTATTTGCAGAATATGGATCTTTTCAAAATTAAGCGCTGCTGGGAGTTGTTTTGTTTTCCAGTGTATTTCTTATTTATAAAAAAAAATGGTGTGGCACAAATAATTTTTTATTCAGAAAGTATTCCGTTTGAGAACTGCTGCCCTGTCATCTTCTAAGGGAGGTTGGCAAATTGCTTCAGCTTTGAGCTGTAGCACCGGAAAGGAGAGACGTGCTGATTCTCCTTTTGGCAGTAAAGCCCATTGGTTGTGTTCTTGCAGTTCCAGATGCTGCTCTAAGTATAACTTGGCCCCTTAAGTCCTCTGGTGGGCAGACCAGTGCTATGCCAGTGGACTGACACCTGACAATTGATATATACCGTATTTTTCGCTCTATAAGACGCACCAGACCACAAGACGCACCTAGTTTTTGGAGGAGGAAAACAAGAAAAAAAATATTCTGAATCTCAGAAGCCAGAACAGCAAGAGGGATCGCTGTGCAGTGAAAGCAGCAATCCCTCTTGCTGTTCTGGCTTCTGGGATAGCTGTGCAGCCTGCATTCGCTCCATAAGACGCACATACATTCCCCCTTACTTTTTAGGAGGGAAAAAGTGAGTCTTACAGAGCAAAAAATACAGTATTTTTTTAAAAAAAAGCACAATGAAAAGGGCATTTAACAAACAAATCAGTACTTTATTCTCTGCTGACAATAATCTCAGAGCTGATTCCAAATAGATACCCAGTTAATTAGTCTGGCTTCCAAGTCTAGAGAGCAACCTGATCCTTCTCCTTTGCAGTGCCAGAAGGGCCACTGAGCAGTGGCCCAATGTCAATAAAATGGCAGGAGGAGAAAGAAAGAAAGAAGAAAGAAAGAAAGAAAGAAAGAAAGAAAGAAAGAAAGAAAGAAAGAAAGAAAGAGGTGAGTTCTGCCCAGCAGGATAAGACAAACTCACAGCCTAAAACGTTGAGGTAAGGAAGGCTAACTAATGGTGCATGTTGCTGTTAGCTTAGAGCTAAATGTAGGAAGCTTGACATTTGTGTTACATATTAATATTTTTTAAATAAAAAAAATGATTTGTGTGTGTGTCAGTCACTATGCAGAATACTGGAAGGCAAGGCTCAGTTTGCTTCTTTACTGAGCAACTGGGTGGAAAGTGGCTGCACATTTTTCTTTCCCCCCAAGTAGCAAGACGAGAGACTTATGGCATTGTTGTCATCAACAGGAAAGCTGAACATTTGGGAAAGGGTCCTTGTACCTTGGAAGGAGCAGACCCACACAGCTCCCCTGAAGCAACAGGGTTGAGGGGGACACTTGGCAGCATGGCCATTGGTGGCTCCTTCCAATCTCCATGAACCTTGGGGGGCTGACTTGCTGGCAAGCAGTGGTGGCGCACGGCAGCAACACTCCAACGCATGGCCTGGGGCTTGGCGTGGATGCCATTTCTATTTCCCACAATGCTATGGCAGGGGTGCTCCAGGGCAGTGTAGGAAATGAACATTTTGGTGGCGCCAAGCCACACTGGGGTTAATCCAGGCCATTTTGTTTCTCTGATGCTGGTTTAAATCAGACCTGAGTGATGTTTTCCGATTCAGTGTTACACTGCGTCATACGCTGAAGCCAAGGGAGAAATCTCATGCTCTTCTAGACATGTCCAAGTAAGGACAAAGTCGGTCTCTGTGCAGGATACACTTTTAAATTCTCCCCTTCAACAGTTAAATTCCTTTGTTATCCTATATTTTATGTGCTTGAAAGGTCTCTTGCTAATGTGGTTTTTGCAACATGTGAAACGCTTTGGATGAGCATAATCCCACTGCTCTTGTCCAAGAGCTTTTATGAAAAACAGATACAAAAGCTGCATGAGTTACAAGCCTTTGTATCATCCGTCGGGGTGGAGAGTCTGTTCTCAACAAAGACTCCCATTGCATCTTAAAGACTACAGTGGTACCTCGGATTACAGGCGCTTCAGGTTACAGACTCCGCTAACCCAGAAATAGTTAAGAACTTTGCTTCAGGATGAGAACAGAAATCGTGCTCCGGCGGTGCGGCAGCAGCAGAAGGCCCCATCAGCTAAAGTGGTGCTTCAGGTTAAGAACAGTTTCAGGTTAAGAACGGACCTCCAGAACGAATTAAGTTCTTAACCCGAGGTACCACTGCATTCTAATTTAATTTTAGATCTGTGAAGTCCACTTCCTCTGATGCATTAGAATTGGTTAGATTTGTGTGGGAACCACATGGCAAGAGTATTGCTGCACTCAAGTGAGTCCTGCTAGTGGGCTCCCCATGGGCATCTTGTTGGTCAGAATGCTGGACTAAAGAAGAGCCAAAGGCTCTACTTAAGTTTCTTTTCTTTGCATGGTGTATGAAGTATGTGAATAAATGTATCAGCTGGGTCATTGTGCTGCTGTCATGTGCCTGTGGGGAGGAAGAGTGGGCTTGAGGCAAGGCATGCTTCCTCTCTTCTTCTGCTTCCTGTACATTTGTCTCCCTCTCTGCACTGCCCAAGTCCCGCTGGATGGTCCACCCTCACACTGTGCCTGTTCCCAGCCTCCCTGCTCCTTTCCCTGGCATTGACATCAAACGTGTGTGGGGGGAAAGAAGCCCCACTTCCTCTCCCTCCCCTGCTTGGAGTAATATGAGGGGTGGGCGAGAAAAGCATGAAGGGAAAGGAGATGCACATATTGAGCAGCTGTGGAGAGGAGAAAGAAATCACCGGTGGAGCAATATTCACAAGGCCACTTCATATGATTTTAGGGTGGGAATTAAAGATGGGGCAAAGTAATTAATACTGTTCTAAATATACATTTCTTTTCACATTTATTTGCTCAGTTCCGCTGGCCCAAGGCAAGCAACAACACATTTTTCTTACTTTGCTTTGTATGGAAAGCATCCCTGTCATTTAAAGCATCACCAGTATCTCTCCTGAAAAATGGAGTTGATGTAAGATTCAAGCGAGTGCAGCTCTTGAAAACTGTAGGAATCTTCTTTTCCAACACCAGGAGGGGATGCAGGGTTGATGCAGAGCAATTTTCCAATCAAGTGCCATCCAGATGTTGCTGGACTCAGACACCCATCATCCACGACCCACGTCCAGGAATGATGGGAGGTCATAGAGCTGTAGAGCTGGAAGGGATCATCTCATCTCCTGCAATGCAGGAATATGCAGCTGTCCCATACAGGGTTCAAACCTGCAACCTCAGTGTTGTAAGGAGGGGGGGGGTGAATCTGAATTTATGATGTGGTTTATCTCTGTAGATCATGGCTGAAGTATAAGATTGACATAACTCTTAATATGACATGAGACCCTCCATGATTAGCTTTGGTGACTATGGGACCAGCCAAATCCCAGCCCCCTGATGAAAGGCATTTGGGCATATCCGGAGTTCACCCACATCTGACCTAAAAGATTAACCCATGCAAATTTAGTTGTCTAGTACAGAACGCTCAACCTCTGAATGGGATCCACCCATACAATGGTAAAAGACAAGCAAAGACAGAGATGGCTGGTTCAGGTCATTGCTCACTATCACAAGTCTTTCACCTTAAACAAACAGGAACAGGATGACCAAAGATGGGCAAGGTGAGAATTAGACAGGAAATTCCAGAAGTAACTAGCAATTTTGAGAATCACTCATTTCTCAGCCCCTCCCTTATCCACTGGCAGCCTTGGCAAAGTGTATAAAAAAATTAGATGCAAAGGTTCCTTAGCTCTCAAGGCTCCAACAGCACAGCACTTAACCCACTTAGCTCCCTAGGACTGCATGTCTGCTTCACTTTATGGACAGGCATACTTCCCCCCCTCCCCATTTCTGGTTGATGCTCCTGCTTCTGTAAGGTAAAGGTAAAGGGACCCCTGACCATTAGGTCCAGTCGTGGCCGACTCTGGGGTTGCGGCGCTCATCTCGCTTTATTGGCCGAGGGAGCCGGCATACAGCTTCCGGGTCATGTGGCCAGCATGACTAAGCCGCTTCTGGCGAACCAGAGCAGCGTGTGGAAACGCCGTTTACCTTCCCGCCGGAGCGGTACCTATTGATCTACTTGCACTTTGTGCTTTTGAACTGCTGGGTTGGCAGGAGCAGGGGCTGAGCAACGGGAGCTCACCCCGTTGCGGGGATTCGAACCGCCGACCTTCTGATCAGCAAGTCCTAGGCTCTGTGGTTTAACCCACAACGCCACCCGCGCCCCAAAACCTGCTTCTGTAGGCTTTTAGAATAGTTAGGGGATCTTTTGTTCTTTAATCAAAGTGTGCATGTACATTGGTGCCCCGCAAGACGAATGCCTCGCAAGACGGAAAACCCGCTAGACGAAAGGGTTTTCCGTTTTGGAGGTGCTTCGCAAAACGAATTTCCTATGGGCTTGCTTCGCAAGACGAAAATGTCTTGCGAGTTCCTGCAGGGTTTTCCCCCCCCTTTCCCCCAAGCCGCTAAGCCGCTTAACAGCTGATCGCTAAGCCGCTTATCAGCTGATCCGCTAAGCCGCTTAACAGCTGATCGCTAAGCCGCTTATCAGCTGATCCGCTAAGCCGCTTATCAGCTGATCCGCTAAGCCGCTTAACAGCTGATCCGCTAAGCCGCTTAACAGCTGATCGCTAAGCCGCTTATCAGCTGATCCGCTAAGTCGCTTAACAGCTGATCCGCTAAGCCGCTAATCAGCTGATCCGCTAAGCCGCTAATCAGCTGATCCGCTAAGCCCGCTAAGCCGGTAATAGCACTAATCTGCTAATCCGCTAATGAGCTTGCTTCGCAAGACGAAAAAACCGCAAGACGAAGAGAATCGCGGAACGGATTCTTTTCGTCTTGCGAGGCACCACTGTATTGTAATTTGCAGTGGAGGTTCAGGATCAGAGCTTTCCTTCTCCTAGATGGGCTACCTTCCCAGGTGGACGAGCCCCCCATCTGCCCTTCATCTTTGTAGTATGTTGCTTTTATTGAATAATAAGGGAAAACACAAAACACTATAAAACTGAAAAATTCTCAAAACCACAATTAAACTTTATTTAAAAGTTCTTTTGTATAGATTTCCTAAAAACAAAACCATAATAAAAATAAAATTCCCACCCCCTGCCAAAAAATACTTTTTTTCAATAGAACACACAACATTAGACTAGAGGATTGCCAAAAAAAACAAAAAACAAAAAAACATTCTACACCATGTTTTAAAAATTCTTTAACTCAGTCGTTGGTCCCAGCAGTGCATCTGTACTAAGAAATTCGCATTTTTTTTCTTTGATCACATATGCATAAAAAAGAATTAGTATAATCCAGCAAGAGTAAAACAGAATGAAAAGTTGGACTGCTTGTGTTTCAGAACTGGCTACTGACTGCTTGTGTTTCAGAACATAAGGCTTTCAATCTAAAGTTATGCTCAGTTATGGAAACGAAAGAAGCAAGTACATAACAGCTGCAGTGATTTTCTTCCCACATTATTTTCTAGTCTTTACCTTGCCCAAAACAGGCAGGATACTGGGATCCAAAGGAAACTGTAATTTGTTCAAACAACTAAGATCTGTGGTGGGTAAATATTACATAATGTTGAAATTATAGAGTATATCCCAGACATATTTAGCATTCAGTCCATGAACAGTTTAGCACCATATTGATAAAGTTGTGTAGCAAAACACTTTTTTGAAGCTTTGCTTCGAACGTAAAGCAGAAATAACACAGTGCAAGGTAGTCTATACCCTTAGCTTTTATGGGGTATATTGGCAATGGCTGACTCCTGGTTCTCTTAGAGGTATGTGTTGATGTTTCGCCGTGATTTAAGTCCCTATTGTTGTTACAACACCAGGATTGACAGGAGCTGAAAAAGCAAGAATAGCTTATTATGATTTCACATCACAAAAATACAAAGTTTCAATGGGAAAATGAGAGCAGATAACGAAAAATAAACGTCAGCATCCGGGTGGACCACCTACTATTCTCTGGTTGTGGGGACCTTGGAAAGCGATCATTAAAAAATGGAGCAGGCAAGAGTGAAGCCAGCCTAACCCTTGTAGAATGTGAACAAGGAGAGAAATATGCCAAACTCAAATTCTAAAGGAGACTCACCTAATTTGACCCAGGCAGATCGTGACCGGGACCACTTTATTAGTCTACTTCAGAATCTGCAGTCGAGCAGATTCATTTATGAGGTGGGCTGCCTGTTCTTCTAAAAATGTTTCTTTTCTTTTTTAAAAATCAACTTTTCCAAGTAAACACTGGGGGCAGTTATGCTTTCCCCATACAATTCTCTCTGATAGCAATAGAATGTTCTCCAGTCCTGTTGTTCTGATGGCTATTGCACTCCTAGCGTGTTGCTATCGGAGGTCCAGGCTGTGGGAGGCTGCGGGACCTACTCTAAACTGCCCCCAAAGTGCTGCTTCTTTTTTTAAGCTGTGAGTTTCCAGGCAGATTTTAATAGATACTTCATTTTAAAATCTGCCTGGATACAGGACAGGGCGGATTTAGTGCCATCTCCATTTGGTACTGGATCCGTCCATTCCTAGGTTAGCCCAATTAGGCCTGCAAGAAAGCAGAAGCCAGCAAATAATGATTTCATCCTCCTTCCTTATTTGAATGATGCTCTACTGCTTTTTTCCTTTATAGCTTTTCCTAGGGCTATGTCATCAGTTTTTAAAATAAATCATGAAAACAAAGTTATACTCAGTAGGCACATTTACATCTGCACAGTTGTTCTTGTTTTGGTTTGGCATAGCAGGCAAACAATCCTAACTAGAAATAGTTGTGCGACTGTTTTTAATATGTCAATGCAACTTCAATGGGATCTGTCGATGAAAGTCAACATGGCAGCACCAGCCTACGGTGAGAATTTGACCTAGCTCTTCTAGTGTCAACAGTTTCATGGAAGATCCCCATTCGTTGCTTACTCTTTTCAAATAAAGGCAAGCGGCAAAAGTAGAGGTCATCCCTTACCTGAAATGCAGACTTTTTCACAGTCTTTCTGTGTGTCAAATCTGTTTTCATTTCCACCGCAGCCACCATACCAGAATCTAGCACAACTTTTGGTTTTTAGATCAAAATACCACTTGAGGATAAAGTTCCTGCAGGTCCCTTCCTCTTTTTGCAATTGACAGATATCTGTGGCTGGAAATCAGTAGACAAATAAATAATCAATGTATTGGCCAGTCCATGCTTCCTGTGAGTATCTTCTGCTTTGCGTGTTCACAGATACTCAGCAGAACAAGAAGGCGAAGCATCCCCTCTGCTGATGTGCATGCTGAAGGGACAGGGACAAACATGGGACATGGGAAGTTTTATCCATCTCCAATATGTATGGCATGCAAGATGAAGCGACAACAGAAGACCATGTCGGCAACAAAGAGATGACCAAGAAGCCCTATCTGCCACAGGAACAAGGAATGCAGAAGTAATGGGATGCCTGGAACACAACTGATTTAGGAAGAGGGGATCATGACTTCCAATACTGCACCACTGACCTAGCTTTAAATGATGATACAATATATTGAGAACCTCTTGTTAGAAGGGAGCAAGGGAAGAAAGGATCTAAACTATTCCAAAGTCCTGCTTTTCGGGCAGTCTTGCAAAGTAAGTGTGCACACACTGAACTTCCAGGTGAATGAGGTTTATTTATTATTTATCTGATAACATTTTAAGAAGAAGAAGAAGAAGAAGAGTTTGGATTTGATATCCCGCTTTATCACTACCCGAAGGAGTCTCAAAGCGGCTAACTATCTCCTTTCCCTTCCTCCCCCACAACAAACACTCTGTGAGGTGAGTGGGGCTGAGAGACTTCAGAGAAGTGTGACTGGCCCAAGGTCACCCAGCAGCTGCATGTGGAGGAGCGGAGACGCAAACCTGGTTCCCCAGATTACGAATCTACCGCTTTTAGCCACTACACCACACTGGCTCTTAATACCATCTGATTGTTAAATAAGGGGAAAAAAACAACTCAAAGTGGTTTCCATATGTTGGGAATATAAAGTGTTATTCTGCTGGGTGACCAAAAAACTGAGCCGTGTTTGGTCACAATTATTAATTAAAATAAATCACCACATTTATCCCAGCACCACATTAATGCCACCCTTATAACATGTACTGATGCCCCATTTTTACTCCCTCCCATCTTCCAGATGTTATGGGAGGGTTGTAATGTGTGGGGCATCTGCAAGCACGGAGGCATTTGCACTTGATTATACCAGCAGCCACAACAGTGAAAGAGAATTCAGTGTTGCTAGCTCTTGTCTCTTGAACAGAATGAAAAATCTATGCAGACCTGATTCCTTCAGTTAACATTCAGATAATGAGGAGTTAGCACATAAGCACAACAGATTCAGTGTATGATTTTGGAAATGTCCACCACAAACAGAAGCACACAGGATTTTATTGCCCAAGTCCAGAAATCTATGATAGTGAGAGCCCCCATGTATCATTCCAGAGCCCCTGGAGTCTATTTTTTTCTGGACTTTTGGCTCACTGACGTCCTCTTCAGGCTCTTGGGGGGGGGGGTCACCTCATGAGCCACAAGGTCTTTCCAGCTCTCTCCCGCCATTTCAGGTGAGAATTATTTCTTTCTTTTCTGGCATATACAGGGTTGTGCGCAAATGGATTGCACGTAAGTGGGGAGATGACTGCATTACTTTCAGGTCTTGCAATGGAAGCATGGTCTCCATGTCAGTAACTTATCACAGGATAAAGAGAAGGCTAGATGGACCCTTCTCTGTGATGCAATAGGTTTTTGATACGGGGTTGATTTCAAACAAGACCTCTTCCCCATAAAACGCTAGAGGGGACATGTCCTACGTGACATTGCTTTCATCTCAATTATGCACATTTAAATAAGCTCCAAAGCCCAATGTAAACTGGATCCCAGGTGCAAATATCTCCTTTCAACTATACCATCTGACCTGTACCTGCACAGTGAGAGAGCACTCCAGGGACCCAAAGGCCAGCCAGGAGCTGCCTTGCTTTTCTCACATGACATGCATGGTGGTGGAGGGTCTGGTTTAAATGAGACACTGGCCATGGCTCAATGCCAAATGTGTCATGTTTCAGTAGGGTGTATTAATGAATATGATGCATCTCTGATTTACCCTGAACACTGTAAAGGAAGGGGGGGGGGAAATAGTCCCTAAAGAGAGATCCAGCTCAAAGGCCAACACAGCCAGAACTGCCACAGACCAACTCTATGGATCACTTTCCTGCGGTGATTCCAACGGCCCTCAAGTCAACTGCCTGAGGGAAGAGGCTTGTGGCAAGAAGAGATCCGCCTGCTTGGCCTGGACAGGGACAGCTGCCCTGCTCCCAGGTTTGATCCGAGGGGAGGGCTTGCCAGGAGCCCATCTTCTCTGAGGAAGCCAGAATCTGCATAGGTAGACCTGTGGGTTGTAAGTCACTCCAAGTAAAGCCAATGAATTTAATGGATCTAAATTCGTCCAATGCCCATTTATTCCAAAGGAGCTACACTGGATACAGCCCTGTGTAACAGTGTTCAAATAACTGGTGCCTGATGTTGCTTTCCCCTCCTAATCCACCCATTTCCCCTTGTGCATCATGTATTTTGCACTGTCAGCTTAAGGGCATGGACTGCCTTCCTGCAGATGTTGGTAAGCCAGACATAGAGAGAGCCCTTTGGATGAGGAGAAGATCATATGCTATGAATGAATGAATGAATGAATGAATGAATGAATGACATCTTCTGAGAATTCTGCCTTGGGATCTACAAGGAACCAGGAATGGCGTGCATTTGTTTCTCATCTCTCTCTCTCTCTCTCTCTCTCTCTCTCTCTCTCTCTCTCTCTCACACACACACACACACACACACACAGAGCTATCCAGTAAAGTGATGGAAGGATGAAGTGAAATCAGATATTCTAAATGAAGCAATTTTTCCACAGATTGGAAACATACTTTTAGGCAACAGATTGACCATGTGTTTATATACTTTAAAACAGTTGCATCATGTTAATAAATGCTTTCCAGAGCTCGAACTGACATTTAGAAAGTATGCTGCTGATATGAAAATAGACAAAATGTACTTTTAATCCATTGATGCGTGAAATGTGTGCAGTCCAGCAGTGGGTGTGGTGTTTGTGTTGACCAAAGTGACAAGCATCTGCCAACTGTGGGCTTATTCTCCCTGGGATGAAATATTGACCTGAGTACCAAGTCCATGGGTGAAAACATACTGTAGCTTGTGTGGAATTTTGGCATGTGTCGCTTTTAAAATGCAGGAAGCAACTGCTAGAAAAAGAGCAGGCCATTGCTACTGAATCTAATCTGGTCCAACTATGCTCATCAAATTCAGAGAAGTCCAGTATAAAAGAAGTCAAATTCACCTGCCATCCCATCATGTTCATATTGCATCCTTCCCCTCCCCATTTCATGAGCTTCTTGAGATGCTTTTGACGCTTGATCAAGTATTAGTTTTCTCGAGGAACTTAGGAAGCTGTCAGAGCATCTATTATCCGATGGTGGTCCTTGTTACATAACCTGGAACAGCCACTGAGTTGCAATCCATATTTAAAATTCTGGATTGCTCAGTGATGAAAAAACTAGATTCATTCTCTTTACTTTGTTCTTTACAGTGAACGAATAATTGACTTAGCCAAGTATTAAATCCAGAAGAACCTACTGCTCTTAATGAAGCAAAATTTCACTGGCACTATGGGAGTTTTACTTGGGAATCCTTGGGATTCCATTGGGAACCACTTCCATGGGAGATGCTTGAACACTTCTCTCCACAGACAAACTAAAGAATCTGCATCTATTGATCCCATACCTTCCTGTTTCGGGGCAAAATTTTGCCTTGTGTTGTTTTCTATTTTCTCATGTAAGTCATGGTTTCTGAACTCTGGTCCGTTTTGAGGGATCTTTGACCACACAAAGGTGCCTCAGACCCATGGACCCTCCTATCTTGACTTGCCGGGTCTCTCCAGACTTCCTCACAGAGCTCTTTCCCCTGCCTGAGTGCTGGGTGGACAGGGACTGAATCTGCATACAAAGCAGGAGCTCTGACCCGGAGGCAATTTTTCCCTTTGTCTTTTTGCTTTATTTCTTCCCCCTGTTTCTTTTCAGTACATATAAAAAAAGGTAAAGGACCCCTGACAGTTAAGTCCAGTCGCAGACGACTCTGGGGTTGCGGCGCTCATCTCGCTTTACGAGCCGATGGAGCCAGCGTTTGTCCACAGACAGTTTTTCTGGGTCATGTAGCCAGCATGACTCAGCTGCTTCTGGTGAAACCAGAGCAGCACACGGAAACACCGTTTACCTTCCCCCCGGAGTGGTACCTATTTATCTACTTGAACTTTGTGCTTCCACACTGCTAGGTTGGCAGGAGCAGGGACCGAGCAACGAGAGCTCACCCCGTTGCGGGGATTCAAACCACCAGCCTTCTGATCCGCAAGCCCAAGAGGCTCAGTGGTTTAGACCCACGGTTCAGTACATATACTTTCCTCAATCCAGTTAACTTCTGGTTTCTTTTTCTCATACCTGCTCTTGCTACCTTTTTTGCTCTGCTTTCCAATTTCCTTCTGGGTAATTTCCTCCGTAACTTCTTCTTGTGCACTTTCTGTCCTGTAAATGTCGAGACCAGTTATTTTACTATGGCTTGGGGAGCCTAGGAGTGAGGCTGAAAATGGAGTGCAATTCAGCTGAGCACTGAGTGCAGTCGGTGTGCAGGGAACAAGCTCTGCTTGCACAACAGGACTCCCCCCCCTGCCTCCTGCCCCACTAAATTCAACCCACTGCTTAATTGTTTTGTTTCATTGAAAAGGAATTGTGTTGAGTCTGGGCGTCATTTTTCCTCAGTGCAATTGAAATAACTCATGCAGCCTATACAAATACAAATCTTTACTGAAAGGGCATTATGTATCTCAAGCAACGAGCTGGGAAAAGTTTAATTCTTCATTTTAAGTATATGATTTTTCTGTTGCTGGTTAAATCAGCATTCTTCATCCTATTCAACTGTCCGGACTCAAAATGGGATACAACAATTTATATTTTATGCCTATCAGGTTTGAAGTAACAGGGAGGGATGGGGACGTTCTATTGTTTCGCCAGTTCCACTCAATAGCATTGCACATCTCCATTCACCATACCCATTGCACCCATTGCCCATTGCTGGCCTGAATCTTGGGGGGAAGAATTGTGCTATTTAATTTCCCATGCTCTGAATTGGTATCCTTGAATTTATATTTGTCAGGAAAAGGACTCAATGGAGTCTTTACAAAATGTTTTGGTGTGTTCAGCCCTTTGGATAGAAAACCTTGGTTTACGCTTCTCAGTGTGTTTCACAGAGTTTAACAAATGAAGTGAACTCTTTTTACATTCTCCACATCTATCTATCTATCTATCTATCTATCTATCTATCTATCTATCTATCTAATCTACCTACGTAAGAATGGTTCCAAGAGTGGCCACATAACTTGCAGTGTGGCGTTGTGTACATTTCAGTTATTTTGAAATTAATGTTCTCACTATTAATCAATGCTCTTATTGCCACACTTAAAATTTTTTTATGGCACCAAGTAATGACTTGTTGCATTTCCAACACTTAGGCTGCAATCTCATGAGAGAGGGTCCAATAAGCCCACAGACTATGCAGGAGCTGGTCTAAAATTCTTGCCCTGATTCCATCCCCATCCCCAACTGTCAGTTTCGAATGGAAGGGATTTATTTTTTTTAAGTCATAACATGGACAAAGGAGCACCTGAGTGTTCCTGTACTGTCACATTTGCCCTACCCCCTTTGGACTGCAGCCTTAGCGAATTACAGTGGTACCTTGGTTCTCAAACCCCTTGGTTCTCAAACAACTTGGAACCCAAACACTGCAAACCCGGAAGTGTTCTGGTTTGCAAACCTTTTTCAGAAGCCGAACGTGCTCAGTTCTGAGTGTTACACTTGAGTGCCACACTTCCATTTTGAGTGCTACGCTGAGGTCAGTTTTGAGGTCAGTCACTGATTGATTGTGACTGCAGTACATTACTTATCACTTTCATTTTACTGATCAATGATCTCGTTAGATAATAAAATTCATGTTAAAATGTTGTTTTAGGGGTTGTTTTTAAAAGTCTGGAACAGATTAATCCAGTTTGCATTACTTTCTATGGGAAAGCACACCTTGGTTCTGGAACGCTTTGGTTTTGGACTGGACTTCTGGAACAGATTAAGCTTGAGAACCAAGGTACACTGTAATTTGTTGGTGATACATTAGACTCCTCTGCTGTTTTAGCTGCATTTAAAATAGTTTTTATGGTTTAATATTTTGTTTTCTATGATTTTATGTATTTTTTTACTCCACCCTGGGATCCACTGACATGAAAGGTGGGCTATTAATAGTATTAATAAATAAGAAACCAAAATTAAAGTTGGCTCAGAACCAGTGTTCTTTATCCAAAGCATTCAAAAGGGCTTGAAGTCAAGAGCCAAAAAGTAAAATTAGCAGATCATCCTCATCTTGTAAGATGATCCAAACCGTTGAAATCTAGATTTCCGTAACATAGGTGCTGCTGCTCTTATTTCAGAAGGAACTCTTAACTAATGCTGGGGACACCTATGGCGTAAAAACCAAAGGAATACCTATTGAGATTCTTCAATAAACTCAGAAACCAAGCTATGTGTTTTTAGAGGCTATGGCAAGGGAAGATGGACTCAAGAGGCTTCAGCAACAGACCCTGCTCCTTCCCGTGCTGTCTCTGTCTTGGTGCCTTTGGAAGACCTTTCTTCTGCCCCTTGTTACTGCTGCTAGGCTTGCTTAATAGTCAACTCCTCAGCTCTTTCTTTCACTTGCAATCCATCACAAAATTTATTTCAGAAAATTCCAGGATTTCTATTATGAGATGCGAGGAAGGGCTTATTCACACTTAGATTTCTTTCACTTTTTCCAAGCATGGGCCACAATTTAAAGCTCCATGTCCCAGAGCCCTTTCCCCTCCTCTGGAGCTTTAGTTGTGAAAACCTGTTCTTTAAAGCTCAACTGGAGCAAACATCAATGAAAACCTGAACTGACATTTGTTCTAATTCAGCTTTAAAGAGCAGCTTTTGTGGAGGGTGGAGGGAGTGGCACACACTCAGAAACCAAGCATTAAAGTATCAACCTCTGCCTGGAAAGAGCAGGGCAACAGCTAAGTGTGGCCAAGCCCTAACTGAGGGCCCCTCTGCCTTCCCAACAAAAGTGGAAGGGGTGCAATGGATGTCCCTGGCCTGAGTTCGGAATCTGAAGCTGATGGTCGAGGGGGGCACAGCTGGAGCTTATGGCTCAGCTTCAGCACTCCTTGGGATGGGAGAGAGAAAGCCTCACCCTCTGGCTGGCATTGAGTCATGTCAGTAGCACATGCAGGGCCAGGCAGAGAGTGATGGGGGAAGACTCCTTTTAACCAGTCCTCTTCTTCAGGAATAAAAAAGGGGGTAACCTGATGGTGCAGCTCAATTCAGTGCTGTCTCACCACCACTGCAGCCTGCCCAAGAGGATATGCCATCCCAAGATATTACTACACTTTTCAAATATTTAAACAAGAAGGAAGCATTAAGCACTATATCTGCTGAGAATTGGCCAAGGAGCCATGGGTAAAAATGACAAGATAGATGTTGGTTAACTGATGAATGTAAAAGAAGCACAGGAATGAAACAGAGTCAGGCTATAAATCTTTACACACTTAGCTGGGAGAAATCTTACTCTTCCGTCTGCATGCATAGGATTGGCTGGACAGAGGGCTGTAAAAGCCTCTTCGTTGGAGATTTCTGAGAAATCAGAGAGAGGCATCTCTTATGGGATATTCTAGGGATGTGCATGTTGCCTTTGTGCGTGGAACAATAGTCTACACCCAGCAAAAGATGATGTGGTGCTTTGGGGTTTTCTTTGAGTCTGGTGTTCCCAATCTGAAGCCTGCCTGACACCTATTCATGCCATACCCTCCAGGGTTTCTCATGGTGGTCTCAGCAGTGCTTTGTCAGGAAGGGGTCTCCTATCTCAAAGGAGACCACTGGAGCAGAAGGCCATGATGAAAAGGACGAGGACACGTTGTTTGTACAAAAGTAGAAACACACAAGTGACTATGTTAGTAATACTGAGGACAATACAGCATGAGTGGTGACGTTTACATGCTCACCAGAGAAAGGGACATATTCTTATTTTAAATTCTGGTTCTTGTGTCTCCTTCCAGGTCAGCACCACCTCCTGGTGGGGAGCTGGTGTCAATTTCTGACTCTACCAAGGGGAGGGGCTCCCTGACTCCCCAAACCTGAACTGGAAAAGAAGATGTCCCTTGACTCCTATGACATGACTCAACATGGAAATAAAAATATTTATCTAAGGGCAAAGCACAAAAATGCATGTGGATAAACACAAAAGAGGCGGACAAGGACAAGAGTGAGACTCAAACCAAAATGCTCTCAAGGTGAGAGGTCAAGTAGCCTTCCCTCTGGACACACTTGGAAAATGAAAATTTACAGTAAGAAAATTTGTCTCTCTCATACCCAGTGGCATCTCCTTGGGTGGATCTGACCGAAACACCCATGCATTGCAAAATTAGGGCAAGCGGCAGAACGGCTTAGGCAAGTATTAAGATCTTCAAGAGAGAAACTCCTCCGCCTTTCAGGGGCTGCAGACAGGATTACAAACTCCTCCTTAGGGAGGCCAGTCCAGCTCCATTTCTGATGATCCTTTTGCCAACAGGCCAAGGCTTCACCCAGAAGGGTCCCAGCTGAATGGTTTGTTGGCTCTCTGCTCTGTTGCACTGTTATATTTTGCCCATTTTTAGTTTTCAGGGAGCTGCTAGTTTTTATTTCTGATCTTTTCCTTTCCTTTAAAAAAATAATAATACTCTGTTTCATTGTGTTTTGTGGTCTTAATGCTGTTAGTTGCAAAGGGCATCAGGTATGGGAAGGTGAGCACAAATCACAATACTAGAGCATGTTTTTGAAAAGCATGGCTGAAAAGGCCACTCAGTTTGGCGTCCTCTTTGTTGCCTCTCCCCCTCCCTTGGAGGATGCAGACTGGCAAGTACCTGAGCAAGATGACTTGGAAGCACCTTCCCAGTTCTTGAAGCCCCTTGGTTGTGGGCCAACTCTCCCAACCTGGTGCCCTCCAGATGTTGTTGGAATCCCTGCAGACCCAACTGGCACAGCCAATAGTCAAGGTGATGGTTGCCCAACAACATCTGGATGGCAACAGGCTGCATAAGGCTGGTCTAGGCCCTGAGATCCAAAGAGGCTGGATGTGACAGAGTCTTCTTCTGCTCCCTTTTTAGTTTTTATCCTTCATCTCTCTGAAAACTGCTTACAGCTCCCCTTCCAAAAACAGATCCTGAAGCTGAAGGAGGAGAAGTTGACCAACCATGACAACTAGGTCCACAATCCAGGTGCAAAACCAAAGGTTCTGATATGGTAGATGTACTAGATAAAATCTCACCACATCCACAGGATGGGTGGCTAGCAGAGATAGGGGAAGGGGCTTCCCCCATTCCATCCTGTTAGAGAAGCCCCTCTCCTGGTGGAGTCAAAGCTGGCGCTGCCCACCAGACGATGAGGCGGCTCCGTCCCAGTTAATGAGACTGCCCTCTGGATGCAGGAGACAGAAGAAAGTGCAATATATTTACACCAGCATTGCTTTTCTAGGTCTGATGGGAGGCATGCAGACGGAGATGGAGAAGTATGGGACAGCAATGCAGGAAAGCAGGAAGGAGGCGCATGGGTTACATTGGGCAAAGCATCCAAAAGATGCATCCAGTATAATGACACATAACTAAACGCATAATCCTCTCCATTCCTGATTTTACCTGATAAGGGACTTTTCCCAAGGACAGGCAGCTGCATGACTCTTTCATCTGCTGTAGAGAAAAAGTGTGTGGAATTTGTTTTTAAACTTTTGTCCCCTTCCGCTCTGAAACGTTGCTTGACAATGTTTAAAAGTGCAAAATGGGTTAACCCTCTGTGGGTACTTACATGGCTTCAAGCATCTGCTAATGCAGTCAGCTTCTGTCTCAAATCTATTGGCGTTACCGCCACACCCACCATACCAAACCTGGGTGCAGATCTTGTTTTTGAAGTCAAAGAACCACTTAACCTGATACTCCTTGCACTGCGTGCCCATGTCAAGGTCCAGCAAGCAAGGATCTGTCAAATTTGAATTTCAAAATGTGCAAATGTTAAATGATTCTGAAAAGGTTAAAAGCTGCAAAAAAGCACAGGAAGCAAGAAAGGGGGGGAGAGGAGCCATTTTCAACAGCACAAATGAAAGGGAGCTTGATCTGAACTACTAATGTCTTCCTTCACAGAAACAACCTGGGAAATAATAATGTTGTGCCCATTCCTAGTAAAATCACAAACATGCCAAGCAGCCAGTGCATGCAGCTCAATGTTTTATTCTGCTTTAATTTTACTTTCTGGCATGGATTTGCTGTAAAAGCTGATAGGCTCGTACATGCCTCCGCAAGTCTTTAGCCACATCCAGTGCAGTGTAGTAGTCAGAGGCATCAAAAAAGCATAGTGGAGAAATGCAAGAATGGTGCAATGGTCAAATGTTACAACCCAAGTGACGTTCATGGGTGGTTCCCCAAATCACAAAGACAACGCTGTTCCAAGTTGGCCAATGAGCACCTGTATCCCAGGTGCAGACCATGGCTACAATAAATATGGTTTTTCCCATCGGCTAAGGGGTACACACAACTGAGAAACTTGGCTTCCCATTCAGCCTCTAGCCTGCTTCCCACCCAGCTGATATATACGTCCTCAGTCCAGACGCAGTGAGGTGAGTTGGCTATCTGGAGGCAAAATCCTCACCTTGAGGGAGCTGGCATGCTTGAAGCTTGGAAGTCTAAGACAAGGAAGTGGAGCCAGCAGACACACCGGCTTTGCCTGTCAGCTAGTGGACACAGCACCACAGCACAACTGACCAGTTGAGGATAGATTTACACATTAGGAAGGAACTTATTTCCTGCTATAACCGTGCTTTCTTTTGAGACAGACTCAAACCCTGAAGGATATTCCAACCTCCATGACTACCTTCTCCCCAAAAGGCTTCTTAGCTTGGGGCATCTAATGCTGCCAGGCTCTCCTTGGCACATGACAACATGGGAAGCGAAGAGCAGGGAGTAGAAGGAGGCTTTGAGCCAGGCAAGGGCACTTAAGAGCATGGGGAGAAAGGGTAAAGTTGGGCACTTCAGTAGGGACCAATATATTATAGGCCACCCATTTGGGCTTGAGGTTTTTCATTCCATGAACCTCATTGCCTTTACCGTGAGCCATGGCTTCCCTTCCCTCTCCTTATGCTCTCCTGTGTTAAACTTGAGACTGCAAGCTCCTTGGAGTGGAAATCTGCTATTTTGTTTGTTGCCAACCACTATACCACTCAGAGTGGCTGGGGCAACCCAGTCAGATGGGTGGGGCAATTATTAATTATTAATTATTAATTATTATTATTATTATTATTATTATTATTATTATTATTATTATTAAAATTGTGGCTTGCTCGCATTATTACTGCTGTTTATGCTCATTCGTGGGCCATCTCTTTTTAACTCTGCACACCCATGTTGCTCTCATCTGTAAGCTCAGACAGTATTCTGCTGTATCTATACTGGTGACCAGTATAGAAGCTTCCTCTTAATACCACAGTAAAATACCACTATTTTAATATGTAAAAAACAATTGCACTACCCCTGTAATGGGCACCAGGACTCAACATATAGACCGTCCACCTTAGATACCTTGCAGTAGGTATCCAAGCTCATGAGCATTTTTGTACGTGACAATAATGACAGCACTCTTGCACTATTGGTAACTGTAGGTGGAAGCAAGGCAGGAAGAAGCACTCTGCTATTCCATCAAATTTACACCCCGGCTAAGGAGAAAAAGAGAGCTTCACGTGTGAAAGCAGCCTCTGGAGACAGAAGTGTGTTGATTTGATAATTCCTGATATTCTTCTGCATTATCCTTCCTATGCTTGCAGCTTTTATTATACACTTTGTGAGGTGTTACTGTGGCTCATAGACCTGTGTTAGGTGCCCTGTGGCTCTCTTACAAAAACAAAAAAGTTAATAAAAAGTTAAAACATCTAGACAAGGACAAGTGCCTTCCAAGAATCTGCTCAGTGTGTCATACAAGATGGAAATTGGTGACAAAAAAGGACCAAGTGCAGTTATACACATAATCTGAAGGTGAACATGACATAGAATGATGCAAGTGAAGGGAGATGAAAAAACACAGAAGAGATGAATGGAGGACCACACCCTGGAGCGCACGACTTCAACAACAGAACAAGCAACATACAACCTCAGCATCACCACAGAACATCCGGGAAACAGGCTTTCAGCAAGGTAACTTATTTGGGCCCAGCTCTCTCAAAAACAATTAAGAATTCCAGAGGTGCCTTTTTTGTTTTGTTCAGGTATATGGAACAGCATATTCCACACAGGCCAGCTTGTTTGAAGACAGTTCTATGCAGCACTCAATGTGCATGAGAAGAAAAGCTACTGAATTTCTTTTTACAGGTATTCTTCATAGCAGCTTGTAGTCTTCAAAAAATTTAACACCAAGTACTCAGTTCTGAATCCAAGAAAACTGACCAAGGAAATTAGGAACTTGTATAAGACAGCTGAGGCAAGAACTGCTTAATGTGCAACAGACAAAATAATGTAAATTGGACTGCCTAATCCACAGTTTCCCAAACTTAGGTCTCTAGCTGTTTTTGGACTACAACTCCCATCATCCCTAGCTAGCAAGACCAATAGTCAGCGATGATGGGAATTGTAATCCAAAAGCAGCTGGAGACTCACGTTTGGGAAACCCTGGCCCAAGCTATGAACTATATGGCATTGAATTTGGAACAATTATGTGGCACAAGTGATGTCTATTGTCACAAGCGGCCAATGCATAATGAGCAGAGAGCTGGTGTCGACATGATAATCTCTACCATCACATTTAGAAAAACAAGCAGATTTGCCATCAATTATTTCTATCTTGCTCTTTGAGAAATAAATATGAGTAGGCAAATGAGATTAGCATATATGCCTAACATATAACGGGCAGCAAAAGTTCTAACAGATGTTTCAATCCAATAATTATGTGAGAATTGCATTATATTATAATTATTAAAACAGAAATATCAACAGACTATTGGCATTCACACACACAACAATTACACATTTATAAAAAATGTTATTCATCCACATAATTGTTAATCACGGAGTACAAGCTATGTTAATTGTTCATTAATGGTTTATAAATGATAACAAACCATTAATGCGTTGAGACAAGGCAAACAGACAAGCACAAGGACTTACAATGTGACACAAACTTTCATAACTGAATACTTTCCAGTGAGCCACAGGAAAATAAATATTTTCAATATCTCTTGGTGATTTTTTATTGTTGGCTCCATGATGGCCATGACATGGGAAGCTTAGCCACTGCCTGCTCAAGGAAGAGAAGCCATGGCAATCTGGTGTTTCTTTTGGATTTTTCCCAACCCCATGAGGCTTGCTTATTACTCAGTTAATTAGATGGTCAGAGTTTTGAGGGAAACGTCTTTCAAGGCATGTAGATAATGTGGGATATTCAGCCTCAGACAACCAACGTGCTAAGCTCCAAACAATGCATGAAGAGGTTAAGAACATAGAGTAATCTGTCCTGCCCCTCTGTTCTCCCATTCCATCATGCCAACCCTCCCAAGGAAGGAGGTCTAAGCTGGATGCTCCAGGCTTAGACTGTGTGGCTTAAGCAAGCCAGATTTGTGTTGCTATACAAATAATTTAGAAATTTTGGAACCTAAGTTAGACTGCTGGTTTTTTCTTGCTGCTGTATGCAAAAGCGCATGAATCTGACCTTTTTAACTTCCCAAACATTTGGTCCCTTTCTATGCTAAGGGGAAGTGGGCAACTTTGGATGTAACTTAGAACAGGGTATGTTAGAGATCTAACAGTCTATATTTCCACTCTTGGCTTTGCTGTGTGTTTTGCTGTTTTAAATGTCAGCTGGGGCTGTCTCACCAAAGAGTACTTGCCCCAAACCTAGATCTAGGCATCTAGAGAATTTTTTTTTTTAAAAAAATTACCTAGTATTTTCCCTTTTATCCAAATTAGCCAGCAGATAAAGGTAAAGGGACCCCTGACCATTAGGTCCAGTCGTGACTGACTCTGGGGTTGCAGTGCTCATCTCGCTCTATAGGCCGAGGGAGCCGGCGTTTGTCCGCAGACAGCTTCCGGATCATGTGGCCAGCATGACTAAGCTGCTTCTGGTGAACCAGAGCAGCGCATGGAAATGCCGTTTACCTTCCTGCCGGAGCGGTACCTATTTATCTACTTGCACTTTGACATGCTTTCAAACTGCTAGGTTGGCAGGAGCAGGGACCGAGCAACGGGAGCTCACCCCGTCACAGGGATTCGAACCGCCGACCTTCTGATCAGCAAGTCCTAGGCTCTGTGGTTTAACCCACAGCGCCACCCGCGTCCCTATCAGCCAGCAGATAGCTGATAACATAATAAATACACCTTTGTTCAATACCTGTGAAAGAATAAAACCCATGATTTTTGTGGCCTGGGATCTGGGGATCCATTCTCTGATACAGAGTGTGCTGCCCTTCTAAGGATGCAAGCCTAAACATGTCTACTCAGAAGTAAGTGCCACTGAATTCAGTGGGCCGTACTTCTAAGCTGACAAGACTGGGATTGCACTATTAAGCATTAAGTCGTGCAATGCTGAAGGAGGGTCTAATGGGACACAGGTCTCCTCAGAAGAATTTCAGCACAGTGCTGGGATGAAATGAACTGTGCACATTGAAACTGCTGGCATTTCTTCCTGGGTGATTTTTCTAGGGATGCAGACAGTGCGTTTCAGTCACTAGAATGACACAAACTATGGATATTCAAATTGCAGGTGTTTTCCTCTCAAGCGACTACTCCATCAGCAGGCTCCCCTTTTCTTTGTGTTTTCAGTGCAATGTTCAAAGCGGCAGAGCCACATTCAATCGAAGGCCATGCATCTCGCAACTAAAGAAATTCACATGTCATTGCTTTCCATATTACACTGAATCAGTCGAGCACCCTGCTGGCTTTTCTTTGAACATCTGAAACACCTGCTGAATTGTACTGCTTTTCTGCAAAGCCCACTTCCCCCCTCCTCTTAACAAAATCAATACGTTCTACATTCTTGGCTTGGTTGGTGGAGCATCACTGAGCATCAATTATAATGACACTACTTGTTGGCTCTCCCTAGAATGCCGGGTGCTCCATATGTTAATGGACTCCCTTTAATTTAAATATTTGCCTCTTATTTGGGAACATCAAGGTGCTATGAAACATTATCTGCATCTTTTATGTGCACCCTCTGTACAGAAATTATTTGTCCTTATTTCAGAAAATATGCCACCTAAGTGTCCCTTACTTTAAAAGAAAAATCTGTCAGGGAGCCCTGCTGAAAACGGGACACCACTTTGATACCTCAGGGGCCCTGGACTCACCTGTTTCCGGACCTTCCAAAGGGGCAGTGTTCACCATCAGATTGGCTACAGCTGCTGCAGGTAGCTTGGGCAATGGCATACTCTCTGCAAAGGGAAAGCAAAGAAATTGTGGAGCGTGAGGGGTCCCTCATAGTAACCTCCTAAGCAACACCTCGTGTACATTTCCATTTATATCAAAGTCACCCACAGAAATCTCTAGCTGGGAACTAGAGGTGTCATTTTTTAACAGAGGAAGAAGAGATCTCTTTTTACAAACCACTGAATTAAGCTTGGTAAATAACAGTTGGGACATCATTCAACATGAAGCACAAGATTTTGAAATGAGTATTGGTTTCCACTGGGGACATTAGTAACAGATGTTTGATTAACTGACTATATAGATGAATTTCTTCAGCTGCTAACCCCTCCCCCCCCCCCAGTTAATATTTTTCAATCTAGTTCTCTTCAGGAGACAATTCTTACCCTGAAGTGCTATAAATAATCAGATCCAGTTCACTTGCTTTTGGAAAACTCAAGCCTTTACAAAGAAAAAAATCACAGCCATTCACCAACATTTTCAGCTTCTAGAATGCCAATTTTTGTGCACTGTCTGAGCATGAGTCAACATTATTAATGCAATGTTAATTTCCTGCCTGTTCTTAATATTTCTAACATCTGAAAGCGAGTGAATTCAATCCCAAGAAACAAGGCAAACTTACTTGTGCTAAATGTTCCTCTGTAGGTTGCTTTGGCCTGTGCATTGTGGTAGCCAGTCACAAAGACATTGTACTTCTGCCCACTCCGGAGGCCTCCAATGACCCGTTCAGTGCCAGTTAAATTGAGCTTCAGGACTAGAGAGTGGTCATGTGCGGAGGTGATTGTGATGTCGTAGACAAAGACATGTTGAGGTTCAGGGTTCACCCAGTGCAGTTTAGCGCTGTTTTCTGTGATATCAGTTATTTGGACTTCACCTGCGCGCTTAACCACTGTCAAAAACAGAACCTGGCATAAGGCTTCAAAGAAGAAAGCATCTAGACTGCATTTTTAAAAGAATAGAGAAAGAGATCATCCATAAAAACCCAAGAGACCTCAAATAAGTGCACCCCAAATATAGCATTCCCTTTGTATGGCGGATTTAATAATAATAATAATAATAATAATAATAATAATAATAATAATAATAATAATAATAAATTTTTATTTATATCCTGCGCTCCCCATCTGAAGGCTAACAACAATAATTTAATTTCAAAACAACTCCAATTGCCACTTATGAGCTGGCACTTAACCTGGATGGTCAATTATGCCCTCTATTTCCAATGTTCAAAGACAACTACCAGTACTCGTGTAGTGAAAATGGCACCATCAAGGGAGGTTTCAGCAGACTTGGGCAAGGTTTGCAGAAGCCAAAAAATCTAGTTAGAAACCCCTAAGAGGGGCAGCCCTTTAAAAACAGGTCAGTGAAAATTGATCTAGTGTCCAGATCAAGGGAAGCAATAGTCCCACTCTCTTCTGTCTTGGTCAGACCACACCTGGAATGCTGTGTCTAGTTCTGGGCACCACAATTTAAGAAGGATGTTGACAAGCTGGAATGTGTGCAGAGGAGGGCAACCAAGAGGATCAAGGGTCTGGAAACCAGGTTTTATGAGGAGCACTTGAAGGAGCTGGGAGTGTTTAGCCTGGAAAAGAGGAGACTGGGAGGAGATAGGATAGCCATCTTCAAATATCTCAAGGGCTGTCACATGGAGGAGGGAGCATGCTTGTTTTCTCCTGCTCTGGAGGGTAAAACTCGAACCCATGGCTTCAAGTTACAAGAAGGGAGATTCCGACTAAACATCAGGTATAACTTTCTGACAGTATGAGCTGTTCGGCAGTGGAACAGACTCTCATGAGAGGGTGGGACTCAAAACAATGGCTTCAAGTTGCAAGAAAGGCAATTCCGACTAAACATTTGGAAAAACTTTGACAGTAAGAGCTGTTCAGCAGTGGAACACAGAGCTTTCCAAACTGTGTGTCACGACATGTTAGTGTGTCAGCTACAGTGTGCAGGTGTGTCACATGATCTCTCCCCACGCTCCTCCCAGGGCTGGAAAGGGATTAATTTAACCTCCGGTTTGCTAGTCAAATTGAATTAATGTGTCGTGAAATGATGCATGCCTAAAAAGTGTGTCACCAACATGAAAAGTGTGAAAAGCTGTGCCAACTGGGGATATTCAAAGTGTTGGTGTTGACCATTCAAAGTGTTGGTGTTGACCAAGCCCTAAACGGCCTCTGCCCAGTATACCTGAAGGAGTGTCTCCACCCCCATCATTCAGCCCGGACACTGAGGTCCAGCGCCGAGGGCCTTCTGGCGGTTCCCTCATTGCGAGAAGCAAAGCTACAGGGAACCAGGCAGAGGGCCTTCTCGGTAGTGGCGCCCGCCCTGTGGAACGCCCTCCCATCAGATGTCAAAAAGATAAGCAAATACCTGACATTTAGAAGACATCTGAAGGCAGCCCTATTCAGGGAAGTTTTTAATGTGTGACATCTTAGTGTATTTTTGGTCTTTGTTGGAAGCCACCCAGAGTGGCTGGGGAAACCCAACCAGATGGGTGGGGTACAAATAATAAATTATTATTATTATTATTATTATTATTACTTCTGTAAGTGGGTATTTGGGGCTTTTCTGACTATTTAGGCCCAGTTCTCATAAAGAACAGCTGAGGGCCCAACCTGTTTCTGAGCTCTATCACATTAACCACCTCAAGAAAACCAGCATGTCAAAGAGAGGGCTTGGCTAGAACACTTCTCCCTGATATTCTGGTTTTGTTTGGGCAGGGAATTATGCAGGAGAATTCTAGTCAACACTGATGCAGCCTAGAAGAGGCTATCATACTAGCTCACCTGCTGTTTGTACACCTTAGGTTCTAGTTTTGCACCAATGTTGTAGATATTAATTTCGCTTGCCTGCCTGCCTGCTTGCTTAGGAAGTCTGCAGAATGTGAAACGTCCCACTGATAAAGACTTGTGGTAGGACTGGTGAGATCCCTGTTGAAGACGGTAGTTTTGAAATGATTCCTCTCAATCTTCACTTGTTAGTGAAATTTATTCTAATGAACTTGTTTGAATGATCCACTGTAATATAAAGATCTTACTGCTCCATGCTTTTTTTAAAAAAATGAAAGTCTACTGTATAGTGGGGTTTTTGGATTTTATTTTATTAGTCTTCAGGCTGAAAAACAACCCATATAGAACAAGAGATCTCCTGATTTGTTATGGTGGATGGAAACAAGTTAATAAAAGTCAGATGACACATGCATGTTTAAATTACTAGAAAGAAGAATTTGGTAGAGGAACACATAGTAATGCAACAGCATTAATCTGAGTATGGGACTGGTTTTTTAATCAATCTCCACAAAATATGTATTTATTTAACATACATGCACGCATTAAAATCTACACAAAATATTTAAATCTATCCACATTGTGTATATGGATGGAAGGTGAAGTTATTTATCTTCCTCTACCAAGATTATTCTTTCTAACAATTTAACATATACATGCCACTTGACTTGCATTAATCTGTTTTTGTGGACCATAATGATTTGGGAGCTCTCCTGCTAACAGCATATGGTATGAATTTTTTACAATATGCATTGCAACACACGGAGACAATGTGTTTTTGAAGCGGTATTGGCTTATTTGGTCCAAATGACAATGTTCCCAGTCAGATGATTGAAATGGGCTGACTTGGCTGTGAGATTCACCAAAGAAGTGTAATACAGTGGAAAACAATGGGCATAAAACCAACCCAGCATACAGCTAAGAAATTCAATGTCCTTGACTGCATCATGGGTGTCACTCAGCTCAATGAGTAAATAGATTTATTTACACAAACATCACATGGAATTTCGTCAGAAGAACCCCATCAGGGCAAAATGTTCTGATCATTTAATTTCTGTCCATCTTTTAGTGCAGACCAATCATCTGGGAGCACAGAATTTCAATTAATTTGGGTTGGAGTATATGGGATGAGGCTTCAGTTAAAACTAAGCTAACCTAGCAGCAAACTACACTTTAACTACAGGTGCCTGTAACAAAACCCCAGTGGCTTGCATTCACCAGACTTCTTCCATTTGTGCAAGAACTACCACTTGCATAACAAAACTTCCCCTCCCTCTCCCCTCTCCATGGCCCTCCAGTCTGCTCTTGAGGGTTGGGGGAACTCCTAGAATTTGCAGGCTCTGCAGGCAGAGGAGAGCAAGGAAAAGTATTGCTGCCCAAGCAGAAGTCCTTGTGCGAACAAGACAGTAGTGTTGGATACAACTCTATGGTTTCTGTTTTGTCTCTTTATTGAACAGTTGCATTGCTTGACTGTAATTGTGACCGGAGGAGCTGCAGAGAGAAAGGTGCCTAACTTTCCCACAGCATCTGTTTTTCTGTTCCTAACTGCTGTTTTTGGACTACAACTCCCATCATCCCTAGCTAGCAAGACCAGTGGTCAGGGATGATGGGAAACCCTGCTCTAGAGAACAAATATGCCCCACTTGCCTTTGCGGCTCCTGCACTCAAGACTGCAGCCTCCTGCAGCTCCTTTCCTTTTTTCAAAAAGCCAAACACATTTGTGCATTTGTGTACAATGTGTAGTTTGTCCTCTACCAAAGAAAAGTGGTGGTCCTTAACTGCTGCCAAAATGCAACATGCAAGGATCAAATATCCTAAGGATAAAATATGCTAAAGACATTTGGTAAACAGGAGATACTGTACATACCTTCCAGTTTTTCTTTTGTTGTAGTAGTAGGTGTAGAGGTAACATTATTTGGAATGTTTCTAATTGAAAAAAACAAAAATTAGTTATGGATATGTGTATATTTCCCCCCATGAGCAAAGTGCTTTACAGTTCTTATAAAGTTTCCTGATCCATTTAATCTTAAATTTAATGATGTTTCCATGATCCAGTGTACTTCCCAGAGGAATAGACTAACTAGATTGCTACATGGAATTTCTCAGTTTGAGGCACCTTCCAATATCAATTTTTAGAATCTGGAGCACATTTCCCCATGCAGGAGACTGGGAAGAATAACTGTAAAAATGATCCCTTGTTCATTATCTTTTCTACACCCAGTGTCAAGATAAGTCTAATTCGCTGCCTTCAGTAGATCTCATTGTTAGCTTTGCAGACTGGCATGCAGGTTTATCTCTTCCAAACAAACCAGCAAAAATCCCCCAAAGGAGAGGTACTGGAGCTAAAACCTTGGAAAGTGAAACATACAAAACGTTCCTTTTCTCACTGTGTGCCTCACACTCTTATACAGGAAAGAGAATTAATTCATCTTAAAAGTGTATTTGTCAGAAACAGAAAACATGCATACTGCTGGCAAAAAACATGTACCGTATTTTTCGCTCTATAAGACGCACCAGACCACAAGACGCACCTAGTTTTTGGAGGAGGAAAACAAGAAAAAAATATATTCTGAATCTCAGAAGTCAAAACAGCAAGAGGGATCGCTGCACAGTGAAAGCAGCGATCCCTCTTGCTGTTCTGGCTTCTGGGATAGCTGCACAGCCTGCATTCGCTCCATAAGATGCACACACATTTCCCCTTACTTTTTAGGAGGCAAAAAGTGAGTCTTATAGAGAAAAAAATACGGTACTTCATCTGATTTTGGGAATAAGCTGCAACTGTTCAGTCACCTGTCTTTTCCTTCTATTCAGAATACTAAAAACTCATTAAACTTACACTTCTTTCTGGCCAAATTTTTTGACTGGCTGATCACCTTGAAACCAATCACATTGTTTCCTGATGTCTGGAGACAGGTAAAAGGCATTTTCACCTAAAAATACAAGCAGAATTTCAACAAAGCCATTCTCCCTGGCCAAACATACTATTTCAATTTAAACCATAATAAAAGTAGTCTAGTAAGTATGATAGGGGCCATATCTAAGCCTTTTAATACTTAGCATTTATTTATATACATGGAAAAATAGTAATTTGCATAATCTCTTCTTCCTTTCTTCCCAATGAAAAATGGTTTCAGTCTTGCAAGTAATAAAACACAGCTCTCCATTCTGCTGCTTCTAATTACGATATAAGCAAAATATGTGGAGACTGTAATTCTGCCAGCAACTAAAGGAAGTTTTTCTTTAGCTATAATGGGGGAGACTATGCTTTAGACTTAAATATCTTATCGGTTGACCTAAAAAAAGGGAAGAAACAAGAGACTTTACCAAATTAGGGTTCAAAGAGTTTTAAGTTTGCAACAGAAAGCTGGAAATTGTTGACAACTGAAAGGAGGACTATAAAGCTGTGATCCTAAATGCACACAAGATGAGTCTCCACAAAAAGTGTTTATGACTCCAACTTTACCAGTAATTACTAGAGTCAAGAACAGAAATTGAGGAATCCCTTAAGAGAAATTCATATGTCTCTTGGATTTTAGAATCACAGTATCCAGTTTTTTGTGGGAAAACTTTATATATGATCTTCTATGCATTTGGTTCAGCAGACCCATCTGTTTGGGGTCTTAAAATCAGTAGTCCCTGTGTAGCCTGGATTATATGGCAGCCAAGCCTGAATAGTACCGCTGTTTCTCAGCAGCATGAGAAAAACTTCACATAATATTCATGCAAGGTATGAGTTTTCTGGTAAGGCTACATGCCTGCCAACTGCATGTTTTGAAATCTGTCTTAAAACACTCTTCCTTAGGACTGCAGAGCAGCACGCTAAGCTAGAGAGAGCTTGGTATAGAGGAGGTCCCTTGGGGCCAGCATCTCCCTGCCCTCAACTGTGTGCTTGATGCGCTGTTTCTGCTCTGCCATGTCTGCCACAACTCAGAGGGGACCTTGCATTGCAGCTGAGGCCCTCCACTTCTTGACCCATGCCTCCGCAGGGCCTTGCATATAACTCTCTTCCAGCCCCTTTGGAGAGCAAATGTGCACTTGGTGAAAGATCAGTGGCTAGGAAGTTGCAGGAACGGCAGTTGATGGGGCACAGCTGAGTTGGCGCTTTTGTGGGAGAGCAGCAGTAGCTCTGAGGGGAGGGTTTACTAGAGCCGTGTGGGAGCTTCTGCATAGCCTAGTTATGACCTATAAAGCCCTATAACAGTTGGGGTCCAGGCTTTCTGAAGGACTGTCTCTCACAATATGAGCCTGCCTGGCTTTTGAGATTTTCGGGGGCAGCCTCTCTCTTGGCCCCACCATCCTCACAGGCACAAGAGGGCCTTCTTGGTGGCTGCTCCCAGACTCTGGAACTAACTGGCTGTTGCGACCGGGTCTTTGAATGGTGGGCGTTGCATATTTTCTTATCCTTCAATGTTTTTAAATGGTTTCAGCTTGTTTTGGTTCAGTGTCACTTTTAAGAAGGCAACCTTTAAAAAGATTTATACCTGTTTAGGGTGTGTGTGTGTGTGTGTGTGTGTGTGTGTGTGTGTGTACGCACTCTGTATCTGCTTTTAATGCATGTCATGGGCCTTCTTAGGTCCTGCACTGAGGGAAAGGTGTGACATTAACTAAACAAGTACATCACCACCACCATCATCTTCTTGTTCCACAAATGAAGTATACTGCCCCGTGTCTGAAGTACTTGGCATCAGAGCATCAGTGCCCCTTTCACCTGGCTCAAATGTCCGGGGGGGGGGCAATGCACACTTCCCCTCCCCTTGCACATTTCATGGTCAGCATCAAATTTCCCACTGCTGTGCCACTGCATATACTTACTGCTAATAAAAGACGGCAAGAGGTTCCCAAAGCGCAGCAAAGCCTCTTCATGGAGCTCAGAGGGCTTATCGACATATTTGAAGAAGACGTCGTTGGGCTCACTTGCCAAACTGTAGATGCTCTTGATGTTCACTTTCCTGCCAATGCCCAAAATGACAAAGAAGTATCCCTTGCATTTAGCTTCTACAATAACTCTCTGAAGGTGTTCGAGTTCTTTGCTTTTAATCTCTCCAGTCATCATCAAGACTATGACTTTGAGATCTCTAGGGTTTGGCGCACTCTCAAAGATGTGCCTTGTCGTATATTCAATTGCACTCGCCATAGCCCGTGTGCCATACAGCTGTGCCATTTTGTTGCTAATGAAATCCATCATCTTGTCTTTGGATCCATAATCTGTCAGTGACAACTCCACCTGGACAGGAGATGCACTTGAGTTTGATTCAAACTCATAGGGAGCATGTTGGATGACGGCCACCCTGGCATGGTGCCGGGATACCTTGGGGTCAGAGCTTGTTTCCAGCTGGCTTACTACATACGAAATGTAGTTCTTCATCTCTCTGAATTGCAGGTGGGTGGTGCTTTCAGAGCTGTCTAGAATGAATGCTATATCAATGTCAACATCTGTAGGAGCAGCCCGTCTGTCTCTGTTAAAAGGTCTTGTGGGACCACAGCTAGAATCAGGATCACATACATCTAAAGGAATAAACATATCACAGTTAACTCAAATATCTGGAATCAACATCCTTCAGCATCACAGTAACAAGAGGGTGTAGGAACCTGAATTGGCATATTGCATCAGTATCACAGCTTCTGGTAGCTCCCAAATACTTTTGAGAATTTCAAAGAAAGCAAATGGTTTTAAAATTCCCTCAAAATGAGTGTACAGTTTGGGCAAAAGATGAACATGTGACAGGCCCGTTGATTCTCTCCCCAGCAAAATGCTGCAATTACTACCAGTTAATTGGACAGCTGTCCATGAAGTCATGGCAATGCTGCACTGGCTAAGTCAAGCCAGTTTTTAGACTTCAGTTTATAACTGCAGGACCCTGCAGGGGCTAAGCATCACAGGGTAGAATGAAGGCACTTGAACAGCACTGCTGTGAGCAGAAAGATGGCAGGACCACCAATGGTTCTTCTGCATGGGACGTAGGTGGAGCTGTGGTCTAAACCACTGAACCTCTTTGGCTTGCCAGTTATAAGGCTGGCAGTTCAAATTCTTGCAATGGGGTGAATTCCTGTTGCTCTGTCCCAGCTCCTGCCAACCTAGCAGTTCGAAAGCACACCAGTGCAAGTAGATAAACAGGTACCACTGTGGCAGGAAGGGAAACGACGTTTCCGTGCGCTCTGGCATCCGTCACAGTGTTCTGTTGCGCCAGAAGCGGTTTAGTCATGCTGGCCACATAACCCGGAAAGCTGTCTGTGGAGAAACGGTGGCTCCCTCAGCCTGAAAGCAAGATGGGCGCCGCAACCCCATAGTCACCTTTGACTGGACTTAACCGTCCAGGGGTCCTTTACCTTTTATCAGTCATGGCATATATACTGTGACTGCCTCCAGAGGTTTGGGCAAGATAGGGCTTTTTACCTTTATCTGTACGGCACTAATTTAATGGCCCAGAAACCTGAAAACAACTTAGCACGTTTCCACAATAAGGGGCTTTGCAAACAAAAAGTGCTCTTTCAGTTAGATATAATATTCAGAATAAAATCACTATAAAATTAGTGCATCGTGCAACAAACAATGTGTGATATGGACATTTCCAATTGAAACACACTTTCATATTAGGGGTGGGCAGATTGAGATCTACTGAAAGATCTCTATTCGCAGTAGATCCAGAAGGGTTTCTGATTCCCACTTTGTTTAACAGCAGCAACACAAAAAAAGCTCCGCTGCCCCACTTTCCTAAATTGTGTTGCTGGAAAAGAACACTTTGAGGGGTGTGGTAAAGCAGGTGTGGATTTGGGGTCTTTTGCTGACTATGAATTCTTGGCTGACCATGTGCTCAGGAGACCCTTTACTTTAATTAATAGCCTGTTTCTGCCTGGCTGAGCTACGGTTCTGTACCTGGCTTCAACTGGTAGACCTCCAGGAAAACAACAACTCCCAAGCAGATCCTGTGGACCCTTCTCATAAGCATATAATGTATATTTGCACCTCACTAAGATAAACAGGTTTGGCACCTCACAAGGAATGGGTTTTAGGGGTCCAGCAGCTGCTCAAATGTACAATGGATGGTTCTACATTGGCACAGAGCCCTGACCCTGGCCTACAATGTAAAGGTACCTACACTTCAGTAGCAAATTTGAAGGTGTCAGGTTCTTGAATGGCTCTGCAGTGTGGCAGACAAGGGACAAAGGTTTAAAGCCTTTCCTGACAAGAGGCCCTGCCTAACTTGCAGAAGATCATATTGTCTGTACAGTGCAGCTAAAGCAAATTCCTAGTAATGGCTGCAAACCGTACTGTCCTTGATAAGTACATTATATAGGAAAGAAACCCAAGAACCTTACCTAGACAAACGTGGCACGTCATTACTCTCCTAATAATTTGGCTCAGTTGATCCCTGTTGCCAGAAAATACGATGGCTTGCCCACCAGTATTGTTGATCTGGTTTAGACAAAAAAGAAAACAGGCATCAAACATTGATTGGTGTAGACAGCCCATGAATAGCTGAGGCCAAACAGAAGACTCGGCTGACTTCTGAAAACTTTGAGCAGCTTATGCTTTTTAGACCTGCCTTCAGACCACACAGGAGATGGTGGCTGAGAGCTAGAAATCAGACAGTCAGTTTCATTATCCTTTTTCACAGTGCATAAAAATGAAAACTGTTTCTTTTTCATATTTATAAATGCTTTAATACATATGTCACTTCTTTTTTAAAAAAACTGCAAGGCTTTAAAAGAGAGCAATATGCCTGATGGCCACAGTCCCTGGAGAATGGCTGTGGCTTAATCCCACAAAATACCCCTGGAGGAGAAGAAAAGTTGAAGGGATGCAAACCTGCAGTGCATTTATGAGGGCTCTGTCCTCTCTGGAGGTAAGGAACACAGGCACAACTCCCGCATCATATAATTTCATGACAGCATCGTTAAGTTGAGGAGATGCTCTTGTTGGCCCATTGCTGAAGAAAACAGCCACCTTCCGCATGAGGAACCCACTGCGGGCACGTTTGAAGGTATTCCTGGCCACAAAAGACATGGCCGTTTCTAAGCTTCGCTGTTTTGAGGTCTGTGGCATTTGGAGCTCTTGAATCTGTTTGATGAGATTTCCTTTCCTCCGGGAGTCAGCAAAACGGATCTCAGTGGTGACTTCGCTGTTATAGGTAACTAACGCAACCCGGGCACCCCTGGGACAGTTGCTTTCAGCAATTGTGAGGTTGTTGACAATTGTCAACACTGCTTGCTTCGTTCTGTTGAAAATGTCTGCACTTCCCCCAGTGGCGGTGTCTATAGCGAATGCCAGTTCTGTGGGGTAAACTGGACATTCCCTGGGACCTGCAGGTAGTGGATACATGAAACAAGAAAGGAATGTGATCAAACACATTTGCTTCCAAAATAGCAAGGGACATATTCTGCAACTACAAACCAGTCCGTTCCTTTGAAGCTTGCATCCATTTCTGGTGCCAGAAACTGAGGAATCTAATATGGACTTACCATAACAGCAGGCTGTGAATAACAGAAAGAAAGAAAAAGAAAGAAAGAAAGTCAATGACTTCATAGTCTCCCCCAAAGCAAACTAAGCATTAGAGGCAAAAGAAATGGACTTACGGCATTTATCTTTGATGCTGCGTACAAGGGTGCATTGCTTTAAAGGAAAAGGAAAGGCAAACTGTGAAAAAAATGAAGGAATACAAGAAGTTTGGTACCAGCACGAAACATCACGGAATGAGAAGATGACTTACGTCTCTTGCTTCTCCTCTGTCACCCTTGAGTCCCTGAAAGAAAGGATTTTAAAATGCAACTGTAATTGCAAGACTTGGGTTTCAGAGTGCTTGTCTGATAGGAGCTTGACAGATTTCAGTCAACTGAGTAGTCAGGGAGGAGGGCAAAGGGGGTGTGGGGGGGAGGAAGCAAATTACAATTCATTGTCATCAGATCCTATTTGTTGACATTGTATTTTGCAGAATCCTGCATCACTTTTATATTTGAAAATTAATAAAAAATATACAGTGGTGCCCCGCAAGACGAAATTAATTTGTTCCGCAATTTTTGTCGTCTAGCGAATTTTTCGTCTTGCGAAGCACGAAATCCCATAGGAATGCATTGAAAATCAATTAATGTGTTCCTATGGTCAAAAAAAGTCCAAACAAAGCCAAATTTGGTACAACAACAGTTTATTAACTGCTCTTTAAAGTCACACATACTGTAAAGAGCAGTTCAAAAATTGAAGGGAAAATAAATTAACTTTATAAACAAAACATGTCTTTGTTTTTAGACAAAGAAAACAAAGTCGCGAGACGTTTTCGTCTTGCGAAGCAAGCCCATAGGGGAAATTCGTCTTGCGAGGCAAATCGAAAACGGAAAAACCTTTCGTCTAGCGAGTTTTTTGTCTTGCGAGGCATTCGTCTTGCGAGGTACCACTGTGTGTGTGTGTGTGTGTGTGTTTTGTGTGCATTCTTCCAGATAACTGTGTGCCTTGAATTCAAGCCAAAGTTTCATCGGGAGATCTTCTTAGTGAAAAATCTGAGTACCACTATTTTGAGGGCTTTATCCATGATTCTACTGATTGGGTTACACCATCAAGCCTCCATCAAGTCCTTGGCGCATTCTATGCTGTCCCCAAATCCTGCAGGCATAAGGTTGGCGCTGCAAGGAGTGGCGTAATTCTTCCACTCTTTTTGTAAAACAGCTGCCTCTGGTCACAGGAGGGTTACTTTGGGGGAAATTAAGCCTAGATCCTGACAGGAGCGGGAAGAAACCAGGGAAATTAAGGGGGAAATAATTCCGGAGCTCTCTTCATTACTCAAGATGGTGGAGGGTGGAAAACAGGGCTTCCATCTCTGAGGCGCCAAACCCTTTTGGCCTCCCCCCCATATTTTCAGGGAGGAGGTTGGTTCAAAGGAAAATGTTCAAGGAGGAAGAGGCAAGCAGGCCACAGAGGGGAAGGAGCAGGAAAGTAGCTCCCGGAGGAGGAGGAGCCACTGCGTTTGGCTCCACCCACACCCTGATGCCGTGTGGGTCACATCATGCACCCCATGACGGCCCCCTTCTCCTGCGGAAGTTGGCGCCTCTGGTGGAGAAGGAAATAATTTATGGCCTTTGGTCTCACCCAGCAGGGCTCTTCTTATATTCCAATGAACTGAGAGGGGGTTCTTTGCTGCTGTTCACTGCTTTTTTCATTATTATCAAGCAGGAGTTGAATAGTTTATATAATAATCGCTTATCAAAATGGCACAAGTATGGCTGGCATGAGGGTGGGTGACTCAAGCCCAGAGATATCACAAGCAAAGCCTGAAATGCACACGAGTTGGAGTTCAAACTGGAGTTCAAACTTTAACGGTCCAAGTTTTGAAACTGATAACTTAAAATTGTCAGTTTGGGTGTTTGATTTTTAGATTATTTTGCATCTTCCAGTCTCATTTCAGATTAGAAAAGCATTGATTAACATCTTCAGCCATTCTTTTACTAAAAAATGTATAAATTGATATTCAGTTGTACGGGTCATAGGAGTGATGTTCACATCAGCTGGCAAGAGCCAGTTCCCTCACTGTACTATCATTTCTTCTTGGAACTTTCTTTAAACTTTGCACATATGTTTTTATGTTGTGATTTTATCCTGTGAACCACCCTGAGACTTTCAGGTATAGGGCAGTATACAAATTTAATAAATAGTAAAATAAATAATAAAAAATAAGACTTTCAAGCAATACAAGCAAGCTAGAAATGTTCAGATCAATAACAATTTCTTCTTTATAATTCCTTAATCTCTCACACACAATCGCACAGTTTTTCCTGTTTTTAGCGGTTCTTAATTTTATCTGTAAGCTGCCTTGAGTCCCGCCAGGGGAAAAGGCGGGGTATAAAAAGAAAGATATACAAGAAATAAAGGTTTATTCAAGATAACTCGGGATCATTCTATTAGATTAACAGAGATGAAGTATGGTATGTGAGTTTAATAGTAAGCTCAGTATAGAAAGAAATGGAAAAGTATTCTAGACTCTTCAGCAAAATCAACATGTCAGATCAGTAATGTGTGTATTGCAAATTTACCTCTGGCCCGGGATATCCATTCTCTCCTTTTTGGCCTCGTACACCAGGTGCCCCTGCACTTCCCTAAACAGGAAAAGGCAAACAAGAGTAAACGTGCTTGATCCAAATCCCACACATCTGCCCTTTTACGTTAATCGTATCTGCTGTGGGTTGTTTACCTGGAGAGGTTCGAATTAATGCAAACAGAGCCAGCATGATTCTACTTGGCCGACCTGCAGACCCTCCCCTCTCCATTATTTCTGCCCTGCCCTGGTCCGTGAGGCTGAGAGAGAGGGAGGAGGCCGTGGGGGTTCTGAAATTCCTCACCCCACCCGCCTGGACGTTCAACAGAAATCCGCTCTCCAACAAGTTACCCAAACATTTGAGAGCATTTCATTTCATTTGGAAGTTTATACTAGTTAACTGTTGTAGGGGCTCTTTTATTACCTGATGATTTGGACTTACTTATGCTGAAATGATCTGTATTTTAAGCAAGTGTTGTAAGCTGCCTTGAGGACCAGTTGGCAAAAAAAGCATATAAATGGTTTAAGTAACATTTTTGTTCATGTACACTATGCAGACTCCAGTGTGTTTGTGCAGAATAGGTTGGATCCATAAATAGTGTGTGAAAAACAAATAGCCAGTAGTATTTGCAAATGTTTCTGCAGTGCAATACCAGGTAGCTTTGAATACAGCTTCAAATACAGCTTGCACAAGTTTTTGCACAAGTACGTGGACACTTATTTAGATGTGGTTTGCTTTTATCACACAATGCTCTAGTATGACCTGTAAAACAGCACTACTATGAACAGAAAGCACTTTCCATAAGCAGGTCACATTTGAGTCTAACTTTATGATGTGTTTATACTTGGCTGCAGTTGGCCCACTCAGAGTTTATTACAGATCTCTTCTCTAGTAAACTGGAAGTGGCAGCTGATCTTTGCCTTGGAACTGATCATTTTGATGGTCTGAGACCGATTTTGTGCTGGCACCTACAGCACTTTTATGAATATATGAGTACTGGGACTTCTTTTTTTACCCAAAAAAGGCACTGAATACAACTATGCAAGTAGTTGCAACAGGATGAAACTGGGAATAAAGAAAATGATTTGTAGAAGAACATGAACCAAGCAGGCTCTCAGTTCAATCTTCCACTATCAAGCACAGGAAGCTACATTACCCTGAGACCTCTGCTTCCTTTGGGGCCAGGATCTCCAACGCCACCATTATCTCCAGGCGCACCCTGTTTAAAACAGAGCAAAGCATTATCTCTCTGGCACATGTCACACCTGAGCTACTGTATTTTAGCATAAGGAACATAATTAAAATTTGTGTAAGTACCCTTATTCCTGGATATCCTGGGAAACCAGGCTCTCCCTGTGGAAATAAGAAACAGATTGTGGGTTCAATGAAGCAAAGGCAGCGACCTTCCCTTGTCTGTTCCCAGAAATAAAAGGGCTCAGATGTTCCCAGCTGGGCCAAACCAGACCTGAGGAGGCACCCAACAGGCATGCCATGCCACTCAGCAGAAACAAACCACCTCCATCAATTCTGCTTCGAAATTGTGCCCCCAACCCCCTGTAAGGGCAAATTAACATGGGGGGGGGGGATTCATGCAACATAAAACTGATGTTGCCTGGATGCTCCTCACCCCCATGAATGCCTGAGAGGCTGTAAATGGGAAGTAATTGGCTGGTGTGGAATTGCCCCAAGGAACTCCTTCCCACTGCCATGTGCTGATTACAATGACTCTAGGATTTCTTTTCCAAGTAATAATAGTTTCATTGGAGTCTAGTTCTGTATATGCATACTTCAGATAACTTCATACATTGTGCTCTGGTTTGAACTTGTTAGTCTTGGCTTTTATCATCCATTTTATTTCTCGGTCATCCTGTTTATAAAATCATTTTTGCTAATTAAGCACAACCGCTGTGAAGACTAACATTATCAAGAAATTTTTTATTATGATTCATACAATACCACCAGGGTGTATTCTTGTAGAGTACTTGCAGTGTACTTGAAACATTGCAGAGTTTCACAGGTGAAAACAGGCAGATCCCTCCCCAAAGATTTGTGTGTGACCGCCTAGACAGCATCTTAAAAAGCAGAGACATCACCTTGTCGACAAAGGTCCGTATAGTTAAAGCTATGGTTTTCCCAGTAGTGATGTGTGGAAGTGAGAGCTGGGCCATAAAGAAGGCTGATCACCGAAGAATGGATGCTTTTGAATTATGGTGTTGGAGGAGACTCTTGAGAGTCCCATGGACTGCGAGAAGATCAAACGTATCCATTCTGAAGGAAATCAGCCTTGAGTGCTCACTGGAAGGACAGATTGTGAAGCTGAGGCTCCAATACTTTGGCCACCTCATGAGATGAGAAGACTCCCTGGAAAAGACCCTGATGTTGGGAAAGGAGAAGAGGACAACAAAGGAGGAGATGGCTGGACAGTGTTTTCGAAGGTGCTAACATGAGTTTGACCAAGCTGCAGGAGGCAGTGGAAGACAGGAGTGCCTGGCGTGCTCTGGTGCATGGGGTCACGAAGAGTCAGACATAACTAAACGACTAAACAACAACATCATTAGGGAAAGGAAAGGGATGAAGGGGGTTAGCCAAAGGCCACGCAGACAAGGAAGGTTCTGGAGAAAGAGAGAGGTGGTGTCATGCCTGCCCTGAGGGCGGGAGATAGGGAGGGCCACACAACATGCAGGAAGAGGACATGGGCAGGGTTGCCTTACAAGGCAAGAGACCCTGGGAGGGGCAAGAGGCCTTGCGCTCCTTGATACACATTTTGCTTTCTCCAAACTCAACTGCAAAGCTTGCATTAAGACGTGCCTTGTGGATTAGGGACCCTTCATGTATCTATCGGATAAAGGCAAGCCCTGGGACTGTACATACCTTTCTGCCTTTAGCTCCTGCCCTGCCAACTCCATCTCGTCCATCATCTCCCTACAAGACATAAAGGCAGCATGAATGCGCAACACATCCTGGAGCTTAGAGCCGTCTTCAGCCACTGTACGTGATCCTCAAAATTAGACGTATCAGAAGGCCAAGGTTAATGTGTTCAAAGAGGGTTCTTTGAAAGAGAGGATCGGGAGAGTTGAAACGGAGGCTCTGTGAAGTGGATTGTGAGCTGCCAGTGCTGGCCTCGCTGGAGGCCCTTCAGCCTCTCAGAAGCGAGCCTGTGGGGGTTGGCTGTTCGTTTCTCAATGGGGAAATGCTGTTCAGCAATGCTTCCAGCCTCCACGGAGCCACACTTACCGTCTCTCCTCGGGGCCCAGTGGGACCATTGGGACCCTTTGGACCAGGATTGCCAGGTTCGCCCTGTGTTAAAAATAATAAATTTAACTTAGGATGCAAGCTAGTATAACACAGTACTTAAGGGACTCGGATATGAATCCCTGGTTGGAATCACTTCCGCAATAGGCTCATGAGGTGACCTTAGGAAATCTGCCTCCTCTGCTTAAGCACTCCCATCTGAAATATGGGGGTAACAATACTAATCTCACATGCAGGAGGGCTGTAAACATTGCAACAAGATAACGTAAATAAAGGGCTCTCAACACTTGAAGGAGCGTCTACACCCTCCTCGTTCAGCCCGGACACTGAGGTCCAGCTCCGAGGGCCTTCTGGAGGGTCCCTCACTGTGAGAAGTGAGGTTACAAGGAACCAGGCAGAGGGCCTTCTCGGTGGTGGCACCCGCCCTGTGGAATGCCCTCCCATCAGATGTCAAGGAAATAAACAACTATCTGACTTTTAGAAGACACCTGAAGGCAGCTCTGTTTAGGGAAGTTTTCAGTGCTTGGTGTTTTATTCTGTTTAATATTCTGTTGGGAGCTGCCCAGAGTGGCAGGTGGGCGGGGTATAAATAATGACATCATCATCATCATCATCATCATCATTATTATTATTACTACTACTACTACTACTACTACTACTATTACTACTTGTGTTTAGTGGCATCTAAATGCAAAGCTTTATTAATATTTCTCTCTTTCTCTTCCTACGTCTGGGCACAGCAACCCAAAGAGAGAAGGGAAGGAAGCCTCGAGATGGAGGAACCACCAAATTCAAATTCTTGCAGGTCTTACACTGGAGGGTAGAAGGGGGGCAACATTTCTCTTTCCTTTCTGTAACCCTAAATCCCCCCCCCCCCGAAGCTTCAGGGCCAGGGAACTTTATCTCCATTCTGGGGGGAGGAGGGCTCTGACAGTTTCCCCTCCTAACGCAGGTGCTGTATCAGCAACAGAGGAGGAACAACTGGAGAGTTTTCCACAGCTGCAGCAAGGAGGCATCTGTGGGCAGACCTCATACGCAGCCAGCAGAGATGAGAATCTCTGGGGATTTCCCTTCCAGAGACCCTAAGATTGTGCCCTTAATATTTGCTGCACTATATTTAATTGGCTTAAAACGGCACCTATCTTCATAGCCCACCTAACCACATTAAGGAGAGGCTTTATTGCAGGTTCTGTAAGCTCCCCCCGCCCCCGCCTATGTTGATAGTTAAACTTGAGACAGAAAAATCCCTTCTGGATACATCAGCATTCAAAGCATTTGACACATTTTCAGTAGGAATTGCAGCATTTGCACTCTGCATATGTGCAGAATCTCATTTTTAAATTTGAGCTACAGAAGAACTTTGAGAGAAATAATCATGCTTGTTCTGTACTGCTTCTGAGCACGAAGCAACTTCACATTTCAAACTAGGCATTCACACATTCTGGCAACGTCACTGGAGCTGACCTCTTATATTTACGGCTTTCAAAGTGATATTGTTAAAATGCATGCAGTCACAGAAGAATGGGGCCGACTCCCCTTCATAACAGGAACCCTAGAAAATCATTCACATCTTAACACCAACATTAGTGTCCCCCATCTCCAGCCGTTCTCTGTAATTTTGTCACTTACCTTTTTCCCAAGAGGACCCAGCCGGCCACGCTCCCCAGCAACTCCCGGTGGGCCTCCACCGCCCTATGGAGACCAAGGTATGGAGATTGGCAACAGAACAATAGCGCAAACATAACAACAGGAACAGCATGAACAGAAATTCTTATGGAAGCTCAAGGGGCAGGATTTAATCTATGTTCAGATATACTTGGGCAGCGTTTGGAATCAAGATGGTAGACTGAACCTTTCAAAACTGCACTGATTCTAACCACTGACTTGACTTCAAAACTCAACTGATTTTTTGGTTTCTTAGAATTCCTGAGCAATGTTGGACATAAGGCAGCCATGAGAAGCGAATTCTGCACTCATATAATCCCCAGATGAATTTGGGCAAATAAGTGCAGTTCCTTTAAAACCAAAATTTCAAACTGCACTCATGCTGCACTCATATTTGGTAATCTTGTCAACTTTATTTCCAATTCCAGTTTTCGGCAACGTTGGAAGAATTTGTGGAAGGAACTGCTACAATGAATTTCTGCTAATGCTACTCAATAACATCACAGCAGCTTCATTATTATTACCGTATCTATTGATTTATACTCCGCCTTTTTCCCTGACAGGGAAAATTCTGCTGGACGGATTTTTGAATGAAACTTTTCAGACTAACAGAAACAAGGAGCATTTAAGAAGTTACAATTTGTGAAGGATCTTGACAAGCTGGACTGTGTGCAGAGGAGGGCAACCAAGATGATGAAAGGTCTTGAACCCAAACCTTATGAGGAACGGAAAGAAGCAGTTGGGTATGTTCAGCCTGGAAAAGAGGAGACTGAGAGGAGATAGGATAGCCATCTTCAAATCTCTGAAGGGCTTTCACGTGGAAGGTGGAGCAAGCTTGTTTCTCCTGCTCTGGAGGGTAGGACTCAAACCAACGGATTCAGGTTACAAGAAAGGAGATTCCAGCTAAACATCAGGAAAAACTTTCTGACACTAAGAACTGTTGGCAGTGGAATGGATGACCTTGGAAGGTCGTGGAACCTCCTTCCTCGGAGTTTTTAAAGCATAGGTTGGACAGCCACCTGTCATGGTTGCTTGAGCTGAGATTCCTGCATTGTAGGGAGTTGGACTAGATGACCCTGAAGGGTTCCTCTAAAATCTACAATTCTAGGATTCTAAGAAGAATAAAAGAATTTTACCCTTGGACCAGGCAGGCCTTGCTCTCCTCGAAGACCTGGAGTTCCAATGGTCCCAGGCGTTCCCTGTACATAAGCAAAAGCAAATAGCTGAGGTAAAAAACATTCAACACAAAAATGGAATTTTGCCGAAACACAAAGGAGCAGTAACATAAGGCCTGGGTTCAACTTTTGAGGTCATGGCACTATTTCTTCCCTGATATAAGTAAATCTCAGGAAATGGCAAAAACTTACTCTCCCATGTCATGACACCCCAAAATAATATATAGAAGCTCTGTGCAGACATTTCTTCAGTAAATATATAATGGTCTGCACCAGGGCTGTAGCTAAGGAGTGGTGAGAAAGGCTAAGGGGGGGGGGGCAAAATTGGCTAAAAAATATAAAAATAAATTAAATAATGGATTTTCTGTGAAAGAGTTCGTTACAAGGTGAAGTGCGTGAGGAATTGAATAGGTGGAGGAGGGTTGGAGGAGAGGTGGAAAGAAAAGCTAATTTGTCTGTGGCTGGGGGGTGCAATCTGGATGGTTCTGCAAGATCAGCCAGCTACGGCTCTGGTCTGCACTGGACCTGAACTAAACCAGTATCCCATGCAGTAGGCTAAATATACAACATTAACTATTTAGTGCAATTCTACTGTTGGTACGTTTTCAATTCACATCCCCAGAAACTATGTAGAAAGATAAAGATCACAGCATCCTCTGTTGGTACTTTGCAGTGGGGAGAGAGAATCACCAGTCACTTACTATTGTTATGAATGGACAGATTTACCTTACCGGGCATGTATGTGAGCTGTGACGTTTCCGGGCCTTTGGGCTCCCACTGTTTACTGCCTCACCCGGGAAAATGCTTCAGCTGCAGCCCACAAAGGCTCAAGCCACATTAGTCTTCAAGGTGCCACAAGTCTCCTTTCTGTTCTCTGTTGTGCAACAGACTAGCAGGGCTCTGCCCTGGAACATCGCCAGAAATGCCAGAAATAAGCTACAGAATCTCCTCACCTGTGGTCCTCTTGGACCTGGTTCTCCCACAGATCCTGGTGTACCTGCTGGACCTCTGTTTCCCTAAAATATAAGAGTAATTGAGTAGCCAGTGTAATGAAACTAGTGGGCTGTAAATTAAGGACAGACAAAAAGAGAAAAAAAACACTTCTTCACAACATGTGGAATTGACTACCCCTAGGTGAGGTACTGAACAGGGTTTGAAGACTTTTCTGCTGTCCTCTGCCTTTGCTACTCAAACCACGCATACATGGCCTACCCTGTGAATTCTGCTTCCTTTTTAATGAGAGTCTGTATGCCTAAAGTAGATTAGGCAAATCCATGGAGTTTCTACGTTCAAACAGCAGGACTGGACATCTCTTGCCTCCATGTTGCCTCTTTGTGGGCTTCTCAGAAATATCTGCACCGACCACTGCTGGGAACAGGGTTCTGGGCTAGAGTCTAGCATTTAAAAGATGAATTGTAACTTTCCTAAATGTTGTCCAGTATCTACATGGAAAGCTTCACTTTCCTCAAAGGTTTATTTCCATGAACCAGACTGGGTGGCTGTGGACCAGTCATGACTGCTTAGCTTCATCTGAGCTACCTTGTAGGGTTGCTGCAAGGATAAAATTGGGGGGGTTGGCGACACCAGACGTGTGCATGGGGTGTGGCAGGTATAGCCAGGGACACCCTAATGTTTCAGAAAACCAGGAATCGTGATGAGGAGGAGAGCATATAGTGCAGCAACCTAGCTCCCTCAAATGCCACAATTCTCAGGGAAGCTGTGGGGAGGGCGAGAGACAAAGGCAGAATGGGGAATGAGGAATGCAGAGAGAGATGCAGGCAGAATAAAAAGGCCGGAATGGCTTCTGTCCACATCAGTCTCTGGAAGCATCCCTGGGGTGACTGGCTCTTGTGGCAGCAGTAAGGGAGGTGGGAGGGAGTCTTTCTCTAGGCCAGGAAGATGAAGAAAATTTGATCTGTTTTGGTCAATTTGAGTCAGCTCGTTATCTGGTTAAAGATAAAGATCATGAAAATTGACCATATATTTCTGCACGTCTGATTAATACTACCGTATAAATTTGGTATTTTGTGTATCGTTTTTAAGTTGTGTAAGTAAAGTTTAGTTGTCAATTTTAAAAAGTAAGTTTAGTTAAGCTTCAGTTTCTTTTGTTTTGTTGGATGAATAAAAATAATGTTCTTTAAGACTGAGTATGAATACGCATTCAATAAATGTTCATCTTTAAACAAAGAAAAATTCCACGGGTGCACACCTGAACGAAATGTGCTGTGCATGCCTTTGGGGGACACCATGTAAACCTCACTGAATTTCAGGTCTTATTACTAATAGGTTCACAAAAAAATTTTTCCAGACACGAGCCACCTGTGAAGTATATTCATGTCTGCAAACGTCATAACAATTGCCTTGTATAAATGCGCAGTGTACATGATTAGCTAAAAAATAAATAAATCCATAAATGGTTCAGCTGCTTCTAGGGCAAATGTTTCTACAACAAATTATCCTAAATGCAAAGTTACCTAACAAAATTATATTTAATATCAGAATTGCAGGAATTCTCATTTGCGTTCTTCAAATCTGATATAACTTCTCTTGTCCTGCAACCCACATTCCCAGTCATGGATCTTAAAAAAAGAAAGAAAGAATGGTGTAGAAGTATTGTATTTTGCATGTAGATTGTTAGCACTTACTTTGATCCCTGCAGGTCCTCTTCTGCCCTGTTCTCCCTGCAAATCGATAAAAAGCACAGCCACAAACAGTCATGTGAATCTATCTCTAGCAACAACCTCTGTTCTATTTTTGTCACTGCCTCTGCTTTGCAGTCTTCTTTTTTTTTTTAATAATAATATTTATTAAAGTTTTACAGTAATACAAAAGAAACAAAAATAAAAAAAGAAAAAATAAAATACAAAAAACAGGAAAAATAGAATAACAATTAAAAACAAATCAGTATTTCCGTATCTTATCTTTCGTTCACTTGTTTCCCGGACCTCCTCACACCTCCCTTTTTTGCATCCCAAATCAATTAATTAATTCAGCAAATCCTTTCCCTCTTTGTTCTTATCCTAATCCTTTTTCTTAGTATATTTTTACTTCAAATTCCCATCTATTAACAATCCATTTTTACATAAACCTTAATAACATTACTGCTAAAACCACTTAACTTCATTCCAACATCATTCTAACATTCATTAATTTTGCAATATTTCTGTAAATAGTCTTTAAATTTCTTCCAAACTTCTTCCACCGACTTGCAGTCTTCTTTCATGGTTCCCTGATAGGAAACAGGCCACTTATTCTGAACTTCCTTTGTGGGAAGGCGTGTGGAAGATCACAGCAGGGCTAAGTAGCTGTTTTAGCTAAACAAGCCTTATCCGACACCTCCTCTGGTTCAGCTTCTGGCCCTCCTTTCCCCAATGTTTCTTCCCCAGTGATGCCCACGACATGGCTTCCCCCCAGACAGGACCCACATTCTCACTGCCCTTACCCAGATCCCTTAGGAATACCCTGCTTCATAACACCAGGCAATATGTCTCCCACCCAATGAATCTGGCATTCTTGTGGTGAAACCATTCCCTGTACCAGGCAGGGCCATGCCTCCTTCATCACGGCAATGTGGCCTCCCGCCAAGCCTCAGATCTGGGGCCCTATGAGACTGAAAGTGTTATATCCAGATCTTTGGATGAAGGTGTGTCAGTTTGCCATGTGTTCCTCCCAATATGTCCTCGCTCCAAAGCTGGCATGACAATTCGCTGAATTGTCTGAGGCAGCAACCAGCTCAAGGCGACTGAATGCAGGGAATCCATCCCTGATGATACTGCCATGGGAGCAGGAGAGCACGCAGGTGAGAGCAGGCAAATGGCTCACGCAACCAGGAGAGGCCAGGCATCCCTGAAGAAATACGGTGCTGCTTTCTTCATGGATAAGATCACAAACAGAAGGAACTTTGCTGTTTGTGACACCTGGCTGTTTCCCCTAGTTTCTCTCATTGGTTTTGTAAGGAACCAAATACTATAACCCCCACACATTGATTTCTAATAGTAGCATGAGCTTGGCTGGAAGGCGCACAATTCAGATGTGAAGCTAAGCAAGTGTGGAGCCAGTCATAGGAGACCACCTGGGAACCCCACTGAATGTCAGCTTGAACTTCCTGATGGAAGAAAGGTGGGCTCTAAATGCACCTACATAAATAAATAAATAAGAAAGAACCCACACTGGGGTGCTGCACCAACCTTCACCCCCCTTCAAATTGTTTTCAAGAAGCAAATTTTGATGGACAGTATAAAAAATATTACAAATAACAGCTCAGTTCTCTGAACTGATGCATTGTTGATGGAGTGTAGCAAAGCTGTTTCCTTCCATTACACGCTAGGAACCATTAGCCAGAAGCAAACTGAACAGTAGGGGAAATGAACAGTACTCACATTTCTTCCAGGTCCTCCTGGGGTCCCTGCTGGTCCATCTCTTCCAGGTTCTCCCTGGGACAGACAAAGCACACAGTCTCTTTATTGCTTTATAGGCAAAGAGTAATCAATATAGCAACATTTTGTTTGAATGATCAGTTTTCATTGCAGTGACAATCCAATGAAATAAGCTTTACCGTTTGTCCAAGTTCACCCTTTTGGCCTTTAGCTCCTGGCTGAGTGACATCAGGTCCTGGTGTGCCCTGGAAGCAGCAGCAGCGAAAAGTGAACAAGTCATTAGTGAGGTAGCATTTGCTTTCGTAACTTCCTGAGTAGCCACGATTTGTGTTTTGAAGCAGGTGCTGCAAAATTAACCTGCCTTGAGATCTCAGATTGTTATGCTATATATATATTTCCCCTGCCTCAGCCCAGTGGAAGGGGTTCAACTAGCAAAGGTTGATGCCTCAATTGCTTTGAGGGTTGGGCTCTAGGAGCCCAAATTTCAGTCATCTCAGAAGAGGTAGCTGCATCTGCATGTTACGCTGCAGCATGGTGCATCCAGTACCCCAGATGTTCCCGTTCCAGAGAGCCACCACTTGGTCAGCAGAGAAACCTAAATAAATTGAGACAGCTTGTGGCCCACTCCCAGGAACCATGTACACATCAGGGGCTGCTTGTATACAGCATGCCAGAGATGGGGAAGAACCAAAATTGTGTACACGTTTTAGTGATGCACACCACTCGACATCAAGAGCCTTCTGCTTCACAGAGAAACTGCTCCATGACAGCTGCCACAGTCTAAAGTCTGAAATAAAAACCCTTGAAAAATGTTCAGCGTATTTACCGAATCTCCTCGCAATCCACGGTCGCCACGCTCTCCTCTTTCTCCTTTGACTCCTTTGGCACCCTGCAAAGGTATAGCCACATCATAACACAGCTGAAAGGCACCCAACACAGCTATGGCTTTCTGTAGTCAGTGTGTCGCTTGCAGCTTTAAGTATGTTGTCTGACAATTTCTACAAAGAAAATACTAATGAAACGGAAAATGGACTGCATTCTTGCATCTATGTCAGGGCCTCTTTAATACCAAACAAAAGGACCCCACCTCAGGCCGCGCGTGTCTTTTCTATTGTAGAATCAGATGTGTTGGTGCCTGTGTTGGACCCGCGGAGGTCTTGAGGTTGCAAGCATTTTGCTTTGGTTGTTTGGGTGCCGGCAACAGCTCTGGGTTCACATTTGCCCTAGTGTGTTTTGAGTACTGTAATAGATAATATAAAACTTACCCGTCTACCGGGGCCTCCCCTGTCCCCAGGAGAACCGGGATGGCCTCTGTCTCCCTGGCAAAAGCAATCACATTATTCACATCTATTAATGAAAGTTTGTTACATAAAACAAATATTTTCCAAACCAGAAAAGTTTCCTTTAAATGAGCAAATGTTTCCCAGGCAACTTACTTCTTCCCCATCTATTCCATCGAGACCAGCCTCACCCAATTCACCCTGCAGAAGGGAACAAAGCAGTTATTACAGGGCAAACCACCAAATTTACACAAAGGTGACAATGCATTGTTTTTAGGAGACAATGCATGGCACACATTTTTTCCTTCTGATATTTCTAAATGGTTACATACCTTCTCCCCTTGAAATCCACGACCTCCCTAGAGAGACACGAGAAAAGGAAGGTTATTCGTGTAAGCAAAACCTTGTTCCTCAGAAACCCAAATTAGAGAAATAAATCAAATGATAATCAAGGGGCCACCACAGTTCGAAGCAGCAGATCCTCTGAGTTCTATCAGCCTTTCCACTGACTTGTGTAAGAGTTGGCCTGCTCTAAAAACTGCTTGATGCAAGAATGTTGTGGCTCAAGGTGCCCCCAACTTAAAAAAATAAAACGAAATTTAAAGGCTGAAATCTGATGCACATTTACCCCAGAGTGAGTTCTACTGAGGTCTCAGTAGACTTTGATAGGAATGTGTTGGAGGGGCTGGGCATGAACTGTGCAGAAAGCCGCAAAGGCCAGTGGATATTGCAGCATCAAGAAGAACTTTATATTTTCTACCCTTTCTGTAAGTTCTTAAGGACACAATGAAGATTCCAGTCCCTCAGAGGGCTAATGAGCATGGGATCAGAGCACACAAACTAGAATAATCAGAAAAGCTGCAAGAGTTGCTGTAGCTTGAAAGGATAAAACTGCTCAAATAAATGCCTTTCTCAGCTGTTGGACTGTTAAAGGTAAAGGACCCCTAGACGGTTAAGTCCAGTCAAAGGTGACCATGGGGTTGCGGCGCCCATCTTGCTTTCAGGCCGAGGGAACCACCCTTTGTCCACAGACAGCTTTCCGGCTCATGTGGCCAGCATGACTAAACTGCTTCTGGTGCAATGGGACACCATGATGGAAACCAAAGCGCACAGAAATGCTGTTTACCTTCCTGCTGCAGCGGTACCTATTTATCTACTTGCACTGGTGTGCTTTCGAACTGCTAGATTGGCAGGGCTGGGATAGAGCAACGGGAGCTCACCCCACCATGCAGATTCGAACCATCAATCTTCTGATCAGCAAGCCCAAGAGGCTCAGTGGTTTAGACCACTGTAACTCCCATCATCCCTAACCAGCAGGACCAGTGGTCAGGGATGCTGGAAATTGTAGTTCCAAAACAGCTGGAGGGCTGAGTTTGGGAAACTCTGCTCTAGAGAATAAGACAGACAGAGGTGGACAGAGGACGGAGGTGGGTGAGAGTGGTTTTGTATGTGAAGAAACCTCTTCCCTTTGCACAGGGTGGAATGCAGTCTATTGTGCAAAGCTTGCCTGTAGCTTACTTGGGTCTGAGTTGATGTCATTTTGGGTTCCCTCCATTCTGCTAAACCTGTTTTGCAATGGCCTGGTGTCTACATGCAAATAAATGAATTAGCTTGAAACTAACTTACTGCGGAAAGGTTGTATCCCCTTCTGCTGCCTCTGGCCCCATCCACCCTGACATGTGGCCTGCAGAGGGCTGACCATTGGGCTGAAAGGGTGACCACCCCTGCCAGTCTGGGTTTTGGTGAGGGCACAACCAATTCCCGGTTTATGGAGCGGAGTTTCACAGCATAATCCTCTATGTGCCTGCCCCAAGGTAAATCCCACTGAGCTCAACGGGGTTACTCTCAGGTAAGTGGGTATATGAGTGAAGCCTCCCAGGATAATCCTACAGATATCTGTTCAGAAGAAGTTCAACTGAATTCAGTGGGGCTTCCTCCCCAGGAAAGCGGGACGAGACCTGCAGCCTCCATCACTGTCATTCATTTTCTGAGCTTAGGGGAAAGAAGACGAAGCAATGTGATGAAAATACCCAATATTTATCACATGATAAATATGAGTGTTCGTGGATCTGCTGCAAAATACCAATATTTGATCTTCAGCTGGAGAGAACAGGGATGATGCCTATGGACAGGTGTTCATCTGCTTTATTCAGTACTATTTGTGGTTGTTGCTTTCAATACCTTAGTTCCTCTTTCACCAGGACAACCTTGGAATCCTTGAGTTCCGTTTATACCTGGAGGCCCACGGTCACCCTGTGAGAAGAAAGGAATAATTCAACAATTTGCATTTATGTCCATTCAGTCATAGATGGACGGGGTATTATCTTGGCTATTGTGCTTTACCTAGAAAGCTGATTATTTAAGCACTTCTGCAATTAACACCTGGTGGATCTCTAGTGACACCTCTCCTTAAATACTCACATAGAAATTCCATCATACTTTAATAAAACTATAAATGGGATTTGCCGCCGCCATCCCCCCCCCCATTTTAAATGGCAGATGAGAAGAACCAGTCATCTGGCCTGTGCTGATCAGCCCACAATACTAACTACCATTGCTTAGTTCTTTGTAACTTACTTCTGCAACCTCTTCCTTCCAGCCACACAACAAGAAGATGAGGGGAAGGGCAGACACCCTTAAGGTTAAAGTCACTTTCCCCCTTCGTCTTCTTTTTCATTCTATAATTTCATTTTTAATTTGCATACCACCTTTTTACATAGCACAAGGCAGTTTACAAGCCACAGAAACAGCAAAATATAGAACAAAGATCACACATCCTATAACAATCTGATCCAGCGCAAGGAAGTCGTAATGAAGCAGATTACTATAAAAATAAACAACTCAAATCAACTACCGCATTTTTCGCCCTATAGGACGCACTTTTTCCCCTCCAAAAATGAAGGGGAAATGTGTGTGCGTCCTATGGGGCGAATGCAGGCTTTCCCGGGCTTCCTGCAGCTCTGCGCCACCCTCCGGATCCCGGCGTGAAGCCACATGGGGCTCCGGAGGGTAGCGCAGAGCTGCCTGCATTCCAAAGCCTGATGCACGCTGAAGAGCGCGCCCGGGCTTCGCGCACCTCTCCGCAAGCCTGGGGAGACCGGCGCTGCTCCCTAGGATTGCGGATAGCAGGCTGTTCTGGGGGCTGGGGTCGGGGGAAGCTCGGGCTTCCCCCACGCCTGCCCTGTGCCTGGGGGGGTGGGGAAATAAATTTCTTTTCTTTATTTCCCCACCCCCCCAAAAAAAATTAGGTGCATCCTATGGGGCGGTGCGTCCTATGGTAATACGATAAATAATTGATTTGAAATATGTTACAATTAAAAAACTTCAAAATCAGCAAATAACAATCAAACAGAAAATCACTCTCAACCATTACAGTAAATCGTTACTAGACTACAATCAGTTAAAACAGCAGCAAAAAAGTCCAGTAGCACCTTAGAGACTAACTAATTTCTCAGGGCACATGAAAGAGTTTCCATTTCAAAAACTTTACTCACTGGTCCGCCTTCATCTCCAGGATAACCTCTGTAGCCATTTTCCCCTGAAGATCCCTTTAAAACACACAAAGACAAAACACACATGGTTTGTATTTCCATCTATATACAGTACATATACTTGGGCTCTCTCTTCTAATATCCTGTATTCCTCCCCTTAATCTCAATTCAAAATCTTTCTGGGTTTCTACAAATAGAAGGTTTCTATTTTACTATTTATAGAAGTAAATAATTCTGTATGTATATCAAATTTTACAATCTTTCATGAATAGCAAGGGTATCCTCTTTTTAGGGCATTAGAGGCTTGCAGCCAGATAATAACAGAAGCAGATGGTATTTAGCTTATCCCTAGCACCTGAAGTTCTATTCCTGTTTCTCTAATGTGAACAGTGTTAAATTATTCATTATTCTTTGCATTACAACTCAATGAGATGTTCAGAATTTGACCAACATGGCAGATGTCTTTGCCTATTCACATCCAACTTGTCAATCAAGCACTGCCAAGCTCAGAAATATGACCCTGGGACTACGAACACAGCCCCCAGCATGGTCAAATTCTGAGCCAAAAGTAGAAACTTTGCTTTTTATCAACCTAGGTAACAATGCTGAAATGAAATTTCACATCAGTTGAAATGAAATTTCAATTCAGAATCTGGCAAATTTTAATGGACAGCACTGAACCGATTATCTGGAAGCACGATTCTTTCCAAACAAGGCTACATGAGTACAATATACAGAATTTGCCATAATTCAGTTCTGGCCCCTCTCATTGCCATTCTAAGAGAACAAGGGAGGCGTTCAGGGTGAGTCCCGGCACCTCTTTTTCTAGAAAAATAGCATTGGCAATACATAGATCATTGTGAAAGAAAAGCTGTAAGCCAAAGAGCTACTTTCAATGTGCCAGGGGTCTGGGCAATTTTTCTAGTGCAATTTTGGCCTCTTCCCCTTTGAACCGAAGAACCACCTTGCTTCCATCAATGCCATATCACTGATAGCGCCCAGTTTCAGAACCATGCTGCTATTAGTCATGGGGCTGATATCCCCAGATCTAAATTCCCTTGGAAGTGTGGAACTAGTTATGTAGTACTTTGCATCCTGGTCAAAAACCAGAAAATTGGTTGCTGAATTTCCAATGGCTGAAATTCCAATGAGGCTGAAAGATCTCACCTTTGGTCCAATAGACCCTGGCAGTCCTCTGTCTCCCCTCTGTCCTGAACATTTGCATGGGACACCACAGCATGCCTTTTCTGCAATGTTGTCCTGTAAGGAAAGTAAGTATTGCCATTAGTAAATTAGAACACAGATCAACTCGTTTTTTAAAAAGACACACGAGCTACAAGTAAATTCCTTCTCCTCAGTGGCCATGTTTGCAGTAGATTAGGGTGTGTTGCTAGATAATGAAAGGAGTTGAGGCACAGGCCCATGGCACAAATGTACATATAATTTGCATATGCTAATATGCACCCAATTGCCCTACAAACCAAAGTCCTTTAAAAAAAAAAGCCAAAAGAGGCTCCTTACAATATCTCACAATGAAGGCAAGTCCAATAACATGAAAGAGGGCAATTGATGTATGAATTGTCTAAATTTCTTTTGGAGAGTTTAGAAACTAATGTTTTAAAAACTGGGAACTAAATTTAAAATAGCTGAAAAAAGCAGGAAAGGTGCTAAAAGCAGCACCTTTCTAGAAAGCAACTGTGCTGAAATAGGCCGAAGGATGTCAAGGAACAAGTAAACAAACCTTGAATTCATAATATTTGGGGAAATCGTTTAAAGCACATGCCTTTCCCCCAAAGAATTTTGGGAACACCAAACACAAAGCGCTATTCACAAACTGTAGTTCCATGATTCACTGGGGGAGCCAAGTGGTTTAAACGCAGGTGTGGTTGGGACCACAATTCTGAAAATGACATCTTGGTACGGTAACTAAGTGTCAGAGTCCAATGGGCAATTACATAGGAGAACTAGTTTGACACAGCAGCTAAGAGACACAGAAAGCTGCTAGATGAAATGTCACCTCATAGAGTTAGGCACAAAAAGAGTGCATTTCTGCAAAGAAGAAACCACAGGTGTGTAACAGGTGTTCAAACCTAAGTCCATAAAAGTATACATCTAAAGCTACCCAGGCAAATTACAGATCTTAGTTATTTACTAGTTGCTCTGCCAGTTCAAAGTCTATATCCTGCAGATTGACTCGAAGAGGTCGGTTGTAAGTAAAGCCACGCCCAAATTCCAGCTTCATCACTTCGTCGAAATTTGCTGCTCGCTCCAAGCCAACAAAAATGAGAGCCTTGACACCTGGAGAATTGTAAGAAAAAGCCATCAGTCATAAGCGATTGTTCACCAACTCTAAACAGCTTATTCTGTATAGCTCTGCAAAGTGCTACCCTTGTTCTCTGGGTAGACACCATCAATATGCTGATGAGGGCAGCTAATGCTCTCCTTTCATTTGATCCAAACACTCTGCTGCTCTCTGTGCTTATTCTGCCTAGAAACAAGTTGCACTGAATTACTGGTGCCATCTCAGGCATTTCAGAAATCCACAGCATCAGATTTTGGAAAATAGTTCCCTGCTGTATTATTGTTCTTGCTATTCAGACACTGACTGGTCTCTGTTGAACCAGCCAGGCCCAGAAGTTAAGGAGCCTTTTAAAAATTGGAAAGAGACAACTACAGGCTACTCCTCCCACAGCTCAACATTTTGTCAACCATTTCTTTTTTTCTAAAAAAATCCCAGTAATGAAGGATGGTGAGAGCCCCTTCCTCGATGCTGCCACACACATCTTCCTTGAATTAAAAAGACGGTACAGCAACACAGCTCCCCAATTGGCTCATTCATTCTCTAGGAATATGGTATTCCTCTGGCTGCACTAGACTGGAAATAGTGCAAATGTAGCACTGAGCAAGAAACCCCAGGCTCTTTCTCCATTTTTTGCAATTGTCTGGGACAGCCCTTACTATGTCAAATGGCATCCCAAGCTAGTAATTAACTCTGTGGTGTCACAGTGGTTAAAGAATGGCAAAAGAGAACAAATCAGGGTAGTTTTAAAATGTCAGTCTTCCATCTTCATTCAAAATGGTGTCCAGTTGTATCCGAATGCAGACAAAATTCTGCTCTTCCATCTCAGGAACCATTGTGCAAAATTTGCTTGTGAGATATAAAATTTGGTTAAAATCGGCACAGAAATGTTCAGTCCACCATCTTGATTAAAAATGGCTTCCATTTGTATTCAAACACAGACAAAAACCATCTCCCTCATGCAAAATTTGTTTACAATATCATAAGAGGTGTCCAAATGAAAAGGCAAAGAGACATGCAACTTTCCAAAATATATTGTTGATAATACCTTCTCTCTTCAGATCGTCAGATGCAGCTGCTAGCTGCCCTCTAGCACCATCAATGCCATCAGTTAAGTGTATTACAACCTGAGGAAGGAAATAAGTTATTATACATCAGTTGTGAAACACATTTATATGAAAAAAACACCACTCTAATGTAATTTATTTTATTATTAGATTTATAAACACTCCATCATAAGATCTCAAGGCGGTTCACATAATAAAAGGTCTGCCATGAGAAATGTAACAACCATTCTGCTTTCAGATGAATCCTCCTCATGGCTGGGTGCTGATGCCATAGCTGCTATTCTCTGCATAACAAGAATTCTGCAGCTAAAATGGAACCCGTTCTCGGGGAAGCGAGGCACCTCTGTGCACATCCCTCTGCCATGGGCAACCTTGGGCCATGTAGTTCTCCCAAGGTGCCCTGGTCAGTTTTCAGAATGACATTCAGGAAATGGCCTGTGGTTCATGAGCTGTCCAAGGATTTCTTCTGGATATGCCCTGTGGCACAAGGGTATCCGAGGCCAACTGTCCTCCACACTCTTTGCCTTGGATGAAAGAAGGATGATGTAGAAGTCGGGAGCAGCAAGGAAACTGATAGCTCCTCTAGTCATGGCAGAGGGACACGGGTGGCGATGTGGTCTAAACCACTGAGCCTCTTGGGCTTGCAATGGTTCGAATCTGCACAATGGAATGAGCTCCCATTCCTCTGTCCCAGTTTCTGCCAACCTAGCAGTTCAAAAGCACACCAGTGCAAGTAGATAAATAGGTACCACTGTGGCAGGAAATTAAATGGCATTTCCATGCGCTCTGGTTTCCGTCACGGTGTCGCATTGCGCTAGAAGCAGTTTAGTCATGCTGGCCACATGACCCAAAAAGCTGAATGCGGACAAACACCAGCTCCCTCGGCCTGAAGCAAGGTGAGCACCGCACCCCATAGCCGCCTTGGACTGGACTTAAACTTCCAGGGGTCTTTACCTTTTACCAGTCATGGCATATGTACTGTGACTGTCTCCAGAGGTTTGGGCAAGATAGGGCAAGGTTTGAAACGAACAAGGCTGCTTAGGGCAGAAGAGCGGCTTACAGGGCAACGCAAGTTGGCTATCTCCACCAAAATTACATCTATAACTCCATACAGGCAAACAAAACTTACGAAGTGCTAGCTCAAGACATTTTGCAGCCTGAACTGAAGCCCTAACCCTACCATTCTTCCCAACACACTTTAAATTCAGACACCAATTCATAGATCATACCTAATTCATATAAATCAGTCAAGATCAATGCTATAAAGGAACACATTTGGGGTTTTTAAAACTTCTCATTTAAGCATTTATTTGGCAAATCAGATTTTATCTAAATTTCCCAGCTAGTAGTGGATAGTGCTGTGGTAATAAAGCAAATAAGATTTTACAAATGCGTTCAAAGAGCAACTTGTTGCTTTGTGCCTGTAAAACAATATTTGGCTGCAGCAAGAGATTAGGATCATAATCCACTACTCTGGATTTAAAATAATGGCGGGGGGGGGCTTAATTTGCTTGCAACTATTAAATAATATTTTTGCATTTTTGCAAGAGTTTAATGAAACAGTTGGGAGAATTTTTTGCCAGAGCATGTCAAGCAGTTCCAGTATTATGGCTACTCAGCCTTCCAGGCTATGTGCTGGCTGTAAAACTGAAAAGCAGCACAGATCCAGAGCCCATCCCCTCCCCTCCAAAAAGAGGGAGAATGAAGTCCAAACTTACCTTCACGGTTCCAGCAGGAGATGCTCTGAATTTATTCTGGTAAGATTTGAGTGTCTCTGCAGTTAGGACATATGGGCCACCGTTGTGCAAAGCTTGGAACTTTTCAAACAACTCCGGCTGGTACTCAGAAAAGTCAAATGCTTCCACAACTCCAGAGCGAGTCTGCGCCAGGAGAGCCACCCGAACCCGAGGTGCCTGGCTGGCAGTGCAGCTAATTTTCTGCATCTGAGTAATCGTGTTCAGAATGTGATTGACCTTTGACTCCAGCACCTTCTGCGAAGCAAATATGCTTTGCCCTGGTCCAACATCTGATACATCAAATCCGAGTATAACATCCAGATCGCAATCTTGAGTAGACAAAAGCACAATGGCATGTTACACCGCGTAGGGGAACATACATCCTACACAAATGTGCATAGGATTCTTCCATACAGAAAAAGGGATTTATGTAGCAAGTACTCACAACCCATTGTCCTACACATGGTGCTTTCTTTCTGTTATTCACGGGTAAATTGATGACAACAGTATCTATCATTATTAAACTACAATGCAGATAAGCTTTCAGTAAAGATGTCCCTTACTAAAGCTTTTGACTCTGCTTCTCCCTTTTCCCCAAACTTGCACCACGACTAAACTTCCACCCCTAACATATTGGATACCCCCTGGGACAGGTGGCACACTTGGTGTTGCTTAGCTTACTTTTTAAATTTCTGCCCCACAATGCTCCAGTAATGCACTTCCAGTACTTACAGAGGAAAAGAGGGTCATAAACCCTGATAGCCAAAGGGGCCTCCATGTTGAAGGAGGAGGAGGAAGAGGAGGGGGTGGCTTCCAGCACAATATACAAAAACACAACAGAGCATCACACATTAAAAGCTTCCTGATACAGGGCTGCCTTCAGATGTCTTCTAAAAGTCAGAGAGTTGTTTATCTCCTTGACATCTGACGGGAGGGCATTCCACAGGGTGGGCGCCACTACCAAGAAGGCCCTCTGCCTGGTTCCCTGTAACTTGGCTTCTCACAGCGAGGGAACCATCGTGGCTGTGAGAGCTGTAAGCAGAACTTCATCTGCTCATCTTAATGCAGCTGAGGGAGCATTTCAAATCTTAGCTTTGCCCCATGCATGGTTTGAATTTTATCTCTGCCATTAACTCACTGGGTAGCTTTAGGCAACCTTCTCCCTGTCTCTCTCTTTCAGTACCCCACCCTGCCTTTGGGGTTGTAATAATCAAGGTTGCAACAGGGCGGTAAGGCATAAGGAGCACTATACAAAATCCAAGCTTTACTATTTTCATTCAGGACCAGCCAGATCCCCAACTCTCCTCAGGCTTCAAGGTCTTTCAAGAAACTGGAGTTTGGGGCCTTGAGCCATTCACCGGCCTGACTCAGACTATATCCCACCTAAGAGACCACTAGTGGTGCATTCCCACATGCCTTCAGGAGCGACATGCTTTTTAAATTGGTAAGTGTTGAAAATAAAGTGGGTTCTATCGTAAATAAAGTAGGTTCTAGCGGGTGGCGCTGTGGGTTAAACCACTGACCTAGGACTTGCCAATCAGAAGGTTGGCAGTTCGAATCCCCGCGACAGGGTGAGCTCCCGTTGCTCGGTCCCTGCTCCTGTCAACCTAGCAGTTCGAAAGCACGTCAAAGTACAAGTAGATAAATAGGTACTGCTCTGGCGGGAAGATAAACGGTGTTTCCGTGCACTGCTCTGGTTCGCCAGAAGCGGCTTAGTCATTTTGGCCACATGACCCGGAAGCTGTACGCCGGCTCCCTCGGCCAATAAAGCGAGATGAGCGCCGCAACCCCAGAGTCGGCCACGACTGGACCTAATGGTCAGGGGTCTCTTTACCTTTACCTTTTATCGTAGAGTGTAAGGAAGTCAACCATTCTATGGAAGAAGCTACTGTACTTTTAAAAAATGCAGTATCAAAGGAGAGAAATAAGCAAAAGCACAATTGTATACAATAATTACACCAATGCAGAGCGTCAAGATGGAAAGTGGACAAGAAAAAATCAATGGAAACAACCCAAGTGTATTTAAAATGGCAGCCATTACCTTTTGAGACTTCCCCCACTGGTCTGCACAGCTGCTCTTTCATGGTATCACTCAAGGTAACCAGCACAGCCTCATTCAACTCCGAGAGTTCCTGGGCCGTTGCTGCCCGGAAAGCTGTGGTGCCGTCACTGGAGAGTTTGGTAACTTCACCAAGGTCAATGTTTTTCACTCCAACTGCAAACACCTTGACACCTGACCGTGCCAGTGCTAAAGAAGCTGCCTGCGCATCGTCTTCCGCCTTGCCTCCTGTTATAATAAATGCAATCTGAGGGACCTTCTGATCTGCCCTGCTGCCAGCCTCCTTCACAAAGTGTTTTGCTTGGACATGCTTGATGGCTGCTCCAGTATCAGCAACTCTGCCTCCTTTGTATGTTACTTTCTCAACAGCAGTTAAGATATCGTCTTTTTTGGAGAAATCCTTCAGGAAGAATTCATCACTCACATCTGAGTTGTACTGCACCAAGGCAACATTAATGGAATCGCCGTCTTCATAAATAGCGTCAATGATGCCATATATAAAGTTAATCACTTCTTGGAAATTGTCTTTCCCAAAGTTGATGGAGCCATCCAGCAAAAAGACAACGTCTGCTTGTTTTTTGCCATCTGAAAGATGTAAATGGGTGGGGGGAAGTGTGAAACAGGCTGAAGACCCCCAATCAGCAAGGCTAGAGAGTTGCGTCATCTGCATAAGGGTCACCAGCAGAATCCATAAAATATAGATAAATGCTTTATGGATACCTCTCCACATTTACTTTGTAAAGAACAGAAAGTGTCTAGAATTGATGGTTTGTGAAGACAAACTTGAAAATAAGCAGGTGCTTAAATCTTACTTAAAATTTTAGAGGGATTGAATTGAACAATAACAATTGAAGACACATTCTTTCCTCTCACTAGACTACTATTGTTGCCCAAAGTTCCATGAATGGCAACTCATCCTTTGCCAGTGCTTATGGGAGGAAGAAATGAAGTTGGGTAGCAAGTACCCATGTGGGATAAGCTAAAACCAAATCCAGTATATATACTGATCATAGCTGTCAACGTTTCCCCTTTTTTCAGGGAAATTCCCTTATTCCGAATAGGATTCCTCGCAAGAAAAGGGAAAAGTTGACAGCTATGATACATTTAACAACCGTAACATCCCACCCCTACACCCCATTTTCAATGTTGGGGTTTTTAAGGTAGGCTCCTGTGCCCCCGGGACACGCTGTGGGTTAAACCACAGAGCCTAGGGCTTGCCGATCAGGTCGGCGGTTCAAATCCCCGCAACAGGGTGAGCTCCCATTGCTCGGTCCTTGCTCCTGCCAACCTAGCAGTTCGAAAGCACGTCAAAGTGCAAGTAGATAAATAGGTACTGCTCTGGCGGGAAGATAAATGGCGTTTCTGTGCGCTCTTCTGGTTCGCCAGAAGCGGCTTAGTCATACTGGCCACATGACCCGGAAGTTGTACGCCGGCTCCCTCGGCCAATAAAGCGAGATGAGTGTCGCAACCCCAGAGTCGGTCACGACTGGACCTAATGGTCAGGGGTCCCTTTACCTTTACCTGTGCCCCCATGTGATAATTTTGTAGATGATTTTATTTTGTATCCTATTATTAAAATGTGATGCCAAGATAATGAAGAATATGTTTTTTAAAGTTTTTTAGATTCTAAAAGAATAAAATTATCACACGGAGAGCAAAAAAGAAAGAAAGAGCTGATTCAGATGATTACCTTCTGCTTGAAGGATGAAAGTTTGGTATCTCTATCAAGCAAAATGGGCTTTGTGGTGTGAACATTTGCTCTCACCCCCATTAGTAGTATCACGAAGTATCAAAAGGGTGGTGAAGGATTATTGGTATTATGAGCAAAGACTGAAACACTGGAATGGCCTTTAGCTTGTATACCTCATTTAACATATGAATCAATACATTATCATTACACTTTGAAAGGTTCCTCTTCTGGAAACTATCAAATTTATTCTTATGGCCTATACCAAAGTAGCAGTGCTCCCCTCATCACACAGTGCGTGGATTTCTGCCAATCACGTTCAAATTTATATGGGGTCAGTCCAAGGCCAGGCCAGCTTTTAAATCATGGGAGTGGACCTGAGTGAAGGCTCCCAGGGGTCAGTCTCAGGCCCCACCCCCTTAGTGGCCCCGCCCCCATGCCAGCCCACGACTGAATCAAACAGGAAAACAAATTCCAGTGAGCGGTGAGAGAGGTGAATACATCCCCCTTCAGTCGCTGGAGTCAAGACATGCTGTGGAGACTCCGAGCCACAAACACCACACCACCACAGAAGGCGTGAGGGGACATTTCCTCTGCTAAAGAGCAGGCCCACTTGGTCTCTTTTGTGTGTGTGAAATGAGAGCGCAAAGGTCTCATTTCCTCTAAAATTGCAGTATTTCCCCATTACTACATTCAAAAATATTTGTTTTGAAATGAAAGACTAACCAGGGAAAACGTCAGGCGGCGAGAGTGTCGGTTCTTGAGGTGCCTCAAATGATGCATAAAACCTTTTCCCTATTGATGGGAGCTCAGTAAACTCTCTCACGAAAAATACAGTTCGGGGATCATTGGTAATTATTCGCAGTTCTTCATTGTCTGCATTCCCTGATCCTACACCCAGGCTTTTAATCCCAGATGTCTGCATCTTGGCAGCAGGTCTGCTGACATCATCCTCCGATCTCCCCCCAAGCAAAAGAACTAAATGCTGTGGGACTCCATCTTCTCTTCTACTGCCTGCAGATTTAACAAAGTAGTTCTTCATAACAAACTCCAAGGCTTTCCCAACATTCAGGGGAGCACCTCCTCTGTACCGCAAGCGCCGAAGGTTGTCTATGACGGCACCTCTTGTTTTGTGCTCTCTTAAGGAGAACTCAGGGAATACATCATTGCTGAATTGGACAACACCAACTCTTGTTTTGCTTGGTGCAATTTCCAACATCTGGACAATCTGGATAATGAAATCTCGAATGTGAGCAGCGTCGTCCCGCTTGACATTGTCAGAGGTGTCGATGAGAAAGACAATGTCCTTTGCTTCACTGTCAATATCTGCAGGAAGGGAAAATGCAGCAAAGAGGAGTGTCACTGGCTTTCTTCTGACACTAATGCCAGGCTCAATTCCTGGCATTTCCAGTTAAAAGCAGCTTGGGGAGAAGTGGCTGAGAACATAGATAGCCACTGCAGTGGCGTAGCGTGGGTTGTCAGCACCCGGGGCAAGGCAAGTAATTTGCGCCCCCTAACCTGTGGATTTGCGCCCCCTAACCCATGGATTTGCGCCCCCTAACCTGTGGATTTGCCCTAACCCCAGATGTTGCGGCCGGTGCGGCCGGTCCCCCCTGCACCCCCCACGCTATGCCACTGAGCCACTGCCAGTCAGAACAGACAATATTGGGGAAGTTGGACCAACGATGGAACTCTGTAAAAGGCTGTGTTGCAAACACCGGGTAAACCACTTTAGCTTTTTCTAAGCTGCAGGTGCTTTTTTCTATGTGCAGCGTTTTCAAAAATGTGTTTGTGCAAATCTGTACAAAATAGGCTTCTGAAGCTTGACTCCAGTTTTCAAACACATTTCTAATGTCAGTATCCTAACACCTAGTCTTAACCACAACTACTTGCAGGCAACATTAATGTCAGTAGATTTCATTTCCAAGAAAGCTAGCAGCAGGATTCCATTTCTGCTACTGCAATACTGCAAATTATTTCACATTCCTCTTGGAGTTTAGAAACATTAAGCTAGCATTGTATGCTGACATAGTTGTGTGCAAGCATTAAGGGGTGAGACAACAGTAACCTCTCCTGTTGGGTATTAATATTCATTCTATACCAAAAGAATATCTTGATCATTACATTTGTTTAGCTAACCATTTTCCTTATTGAAGTATGTATATCCAAAAGCAGAAATTTATCTCTGAACCCATACAGAGGCACCATTTTAAGAGGTTTATGTCCTCCTTCAGGTCTTTCCAAAGGGATTTGGTTGGCCACTGTGAGAACAGAATGCTAAGACTAGATATGCCTTTGGCTTGATCCAGCAAGGCTCTTCGTATACCCTTATATCCACCAAATGACATTTGAATATTGTGTTCTAGAACAAGATCACTTGTTGGAGCTGGCTCAAGTCATTTTGCCATGTGAAGTGGAACAGCAAATCCCTCCCTCAACAAGTGAAACTGCATAGTACCCAAGTTATGTTGGCATCTGAGATAGAACATCAGAACATATGAACAGCCTGCTGGATCAAGCCAATGGCCAGGCCTGACTTGGGGGGTGGAAGCGGCGGGCTCCGGTGCACAAATGCACAGCCTGGCAGCAGCACACACACACACCCTGCCCCCCCAGCATTTGACAGAAGATGCTACGGCCCTGATTCAGCTTATGCTTTTGTGAGCTAACATTCAATGGGCACCATCAGGCACCACCATACATATAAACCAATTCTCTTAGGCAAGAGAATTACAGATGCTTTAACTGATCATAAGGAGATTGTTTATTCTCCTTTAAAAAAAAACGCTACCTGAAAATGCGGCAGATTTGGCTAGCAAAGAAAGCTAGCTATTGCCCTCACCCACCCAAATACAGATTAAGAACCTTACATAGTGATGTCAGGAATGAGGGGAAGCAAAGGATCTTCTATCCTACTTTTAGCATCGTTCTGTGAACTCCTTAGAGGAACAGAAGCTAATGTGACCCCGTGCTAGTTATCATAACAAGAGCCCCAGAACATTCTGCATACTCTTCAAACTCCTAAGCCTTCAGACTGGTGCAATTCTGAAGCAGTTGTTGTGACATGTAGCCAGGTAAGAAGTTTCCCTATAAGATGGAAGAGGTGGGTTATCTAATGGGAGATGAGAAAATGATTTAAACAAACAAAAACAGACAGCAATCTTACCTATAGGGGGATAACTTGTGTCACCAATAAGGCTTTGTATCTGCTGTGAAGTTAGTGTTGTAACAGGGGCCAGCAATTTCTGTTCCAGACTTGGAAGATCCTGATAGGTTGATATCTGGAACACATACTGAGGGCTAAGAGCTATTTTGACCAATTCCTCATAATCCATGTTCACTCCAATAGGAAATGGTGCCACACCAACACTCTTGACTTGGACTACAGGATCCTCTAAATCATCATCAGGTGGGCGGGAAAAGAGAATTATTAAAAACTGAGGTGCGCCCTCTTCTATGCGACTTCCTGAGGGCTTCGTAAATATGTTCTTTGACACATATTCTAGAGCCGATCCAAGGTTCACTTGCCTCCCTCCTTTGGGTCTGAGTCTTCTCACTGCAGCTTGGACCTCATCCTTGGTGGAATGTGCATTCAGCAGAAACTCAACCCTGGGGTCATTGCTGAACTGAATCACAGAGACCCGAGTAGTAGCAGAGCCCACGTTCATATTGTTTACAAGTCTCTCAATAAACTCAACAACTGAAGGAAATTCAGCAGCTGCAAACTGGGAGCCGTCAATAAGGAACACAACATCTCTCCTCTCATCCACTATAGAAAAAAGGAAGACTTTAGAAGACACTAGTACAAATAAATTATGCAAGCAACACATTTGAAAGGCACAAATAGTAGTAATTTTAGATTGCAGTCGACTTCCCAAGCGTGGCTTCTGATTGGCTGCAGGAAGCTCCTGCAGCCAATCGGAAGCCCCGTCGGACATTTGGCTTCCAAAAGAACGTTCAAAAACCGGTTTTCAACGTTCTGGTTTTCAGTCATTCGGGAGCTGGAACGTTTGACTCCCAAGGCATTCAGGAGCTGAGGTACAACTTTATCAGCAATATGGCACTGAAACTAAATGTACACTCAGTAAAAGCTACACAAAGTGAGCTTGGCAAAGTTGATCAGTGTTTCTCCTGACAATTTTAGCTCACAATCTTAGTGATGGAAAACTATTGTTCTCTTATAATGGCAATGGCGCCTACCTGAGAGAGGCTGGAACTAAGTTCCAGTGAGTTCTGGATGAAGAAAAGCCCTGGGTATGCTAGTGGGAGACAGGACAAAAAGTCCTACTTGCACCATGGGATTTCCCTCTTCATGTCCTCCCCCCATGCCCTCCCCCCAATTGGCCTGGGGAAGGAGAGCAGAGAACTTTTTGGCTGACAAGTAGAAATGCCAATGCTGACACAACAATCAAATTAGTGTGACACTGAATTCCTCTGTCAGAAACTACAGTGGTGCCCCGCAAGACGAATGCCTCGCAAGACGAAAAACCCGCTAGACGAAAGGGTTTTCCGTTTTTCGATGCGCTCTTTCAAGACGAGTTTCCCTATGGGCTTGCTTCGCAAGACGGAAACGTCTTGCGAGTCTTGCGATTTTTTCCGCTTCCCCCCCTTTTTCTAAGCTGCTAAGGCGCCAATAGCCTTTTAGCCGCTAAGCCGCTAATAGTCTTTTAGCCGCTAAGCCTTTAATAGCCTCTAAGCCGCTAATAGCGCTAATCCGCTAAGCCGCTAATAGGGTTGCTTCGCAAGATGAAAAAACCACTAGACGAAGAGACTCGCGGAACGGATTATTTTCGTCTTGCGAGGCAAGTTTGCAAATCATGGCTTATGTTAATTATAGCCTGGCATGATGTCTAAATAGGCAATCCATAGGATGGTCATCGCTACTCTGAAACTGAGAAGCAGGAAGGCTGAGCTAATGTGAAATGAAAACAGAAAAAGCAGCATTAAACCCTAGCTTGTCTGTTGCTCATCTGGAAGCATTTGGGGTTATGGCTAGTGCAAACCATAGTTTACCATGGTGTGAAGTGGGCACAACATGCAGTAGGATGGCCATTTTGCTTCTCTCCTACTGCACAAACCTTCATGGAGCCCACCAGCCCTGCTGCTTTAATCTGCATCAGCCCGAGGCTGCAGCACAGTAAATCTGGGTCACAGAAGATAATGTAGCCAGCAACACAATCAGAAAGCATAACCCAAGAGTAACCCCTGGAACCTTATAAATGCACACAGCATACACACAGGAAGTTCCCTGCCTTCTGCAGGTGAGACATTATCCATTGGTAGTGTAACCATCCATTCTGGGTGCAGATAGCAGTACCCAGACTTATGGCTGCCATTTGTGTGCAGTAATTCTGGTATCTCCCCCACCAGAATGTTTTTGTGAGATTTTGTGCTCTTTAAGCAGCCACCGGAGAAGCCAAAACAAGCCCTGGCAAATGTGATCAGTGCTGCTGCAATAGCCCTATGCCCATTTTGAACCAGATGCTGAAGAACACGCCCCGCTGCCTCCACCAACTTGGGCTGCTTCATGACCTCAATGTGTTTGTGTGTAGTAGGAGCATAATTATAACACAGGTTCAATAGTTAAGAAGTTTCTTTTCACCTGGGCTAGGAAGCTCTGTGGCCAAAGAGGTTATTTTTGACCCGGTCAACTCAGCCACCGTTTGTGAAAGCGTTGATTTTAAGGAGCCCAGCTGAGCGGCACCTGGGACAAGGTACACAAACTGAGGAACGAAAGAAATTGTCCGCATCTCAGTGGCATCTGCATTTCCAATCCCAATGCCAAACGGCACCGCACCCCTCGTCTTGAGATCCAAGGCAGGCCTTGTGACATCATCGCTTGACTTTTCCGCAGTCAGCAGGAACAATATCTGTGGGACCCCTTCAGACAACCTGCTTCCAGCCTGGCTGGTGAATACATTGCTCCTCAGGTAGTTAAGGGCAGCCCCTGTATAAGGGGCAGGGCCTCGCATGGCAGACAATCTCTGGATGGCCCTGATCACTTCGGCCTTGTCTTGGTAGCGATTCAGAAGAAACTCCGGCTGCACACGACTGCTGTACTGGGCCACGGCCACCTGAACTTTGTCGGGACCAATGTCCAAATTGTCGACCAAACCTTGCACAAAGGACTTCACCTCTGGGAAAATGCTTCGCATGCCATCCGAACCGTCTATCAGAAACACAACATCTTTCTTCGGAGATTCCTCAGCTGTTGAAGAAATGTGGGGGTTATGAGAGAAAAAAAAGGGAATACAATCAAGTGTCACATAAAGAAAAGGGTAAGCTCTCATTTGCCTATTAAATTTTGCATGCTTTTGCTCCCAGGGTGAAAAGGAAACTGAGGGGGAGAAATGAGGGAAGGCACCAGCACAGGGAATGAAGAGAAGTAAAACCTCAAATAGGTACAGGAATTGGTTAAAAAGATTACCAGCTTAAGTAGATTTACTGGTGAGAGCCAGTGAAAGTCAAAGTGACTGTTTAAGCAGTTTTCCTGAAGAAGCAGGTGGTGTGATTGAGCCCAAAGAAGAGAGTCTTGATTTGAAATGCTTCAGAAACCAAGAGATTCCTGTGCACTCTGAAGTTTCATTTTCTCTCTCTTTCCTGCTCCCATCGTCATCTCAGTAGCAAATACTTGAAAGTTCTCTCTTCCACACTCAGGGTCACTTCAAGGGCTCATCTACACATACCTTTGCTACAGGCTTTCGAGACACAGCTCTGGGCTTTCCAGGTCTGTGTCCAAATGGGGCTTTTGTTTTTGTTTTGTCCTGGCACTTTCCATAAGAAAACCCATCTTTTAACCACTGACTCAGAATGAATGACCATCTGTGGAAAACCCAGTTGCTGTTTGCTACGTTTCAGCTGTAAAATGCAGGTTTCCCAGATAAAAGTGCAAGAAAAGAAAAGAAAAAACAATGCTCATGGACCTGGAGAGCCCAGACCTATCCCTAGATATACAGCACAAAAGGACGTGTGGATGGGCCCCTACTTAAATTACCCCTCGTTTACACTGGCTTTACCTTCCCACACATCAGGCTGAAAATGGCCATGCTATACGGTACTGCAAGCAAATAAGCAGCTATAGGATGGAGAAGCAGCATTTAATAATGAGAGAAAAGAGCTTTTTCCAGAGCAAGTGCTTTACCTATAGCAAGCAGTCATGAAAAAGCAAGAGACTACTATGCTGACAGGTAAAATATAACAGTTGCCTTGTGTTCTTTCTGATATAATCTATCATACAGATTGGAGCTTGGCTCATGACAGAGCTTGGATTTCCAAACTGGGGAGTCTGTTTTCAAACTTCCCCCAACTCAAAGCCTGTTAGTATCACTACTGCACTTCATTATATATGGGAAGCACCTTATAGCTGCACACTCAATGACGTTTGTATCTGGGGAAAGACGTGAATGAGGTCTCCCTCATGCGAAGAGGAAGCACAACACTCCCTGCACTTTACATGCATCAAGAATTATCTATTTGAGACTTTTTCAAAGTAAACAGACTCTCCTAAATGCTTTGAGCAAATTGCAGGTAGCCAGCATTTTCTTATTTACAGCTTCTTGTGTAACCCGTCGGACTGTGCATGCTTCAAAGAAAAAGACGAAAACTGCAGAAATGAATACCTGGTGGCTGAGACGGAATGGCTTTCAGCAGACTGCCTATTTGAAATTGTAGGTCTCCAATTCTGGAAAGGGAGTCAGCAACTAGCACAAATTGAGGGTCAAAAGCTATCTTTTCTAATTCGGTAAGATCTGCAGTCCTGGATTTGATAGCAAAGGGAATAATTCCACTTTGTTTCAGAGCATCAGCAGGGACATCCACACTATCGCTTGATCTCCCAGCAGCAAGGAGCATAAGTAGTTGTGGCACTTTTTCCTCAATCCTGCTTCCAGCACTCTTCACAAATACTTCCCTCATGGCGTAATCTAACGCAGCACCAATGTTGAGCAACCTCCCTGTTTTTATCTTCATTCTTTTCACTTTCTGAAGGATGTCTTGCTTGTTTGGGATGTCTTCAAAGTTGAACTCAAGTTGCACATTATCACTAAACTGGGCCACAGCTACACGTATGGCATCGGGACCCACATCCAGGTCAGAAATAATCCGGTGCAAAAAGTCCCGAACAGCAACAAACTGACCCATAAGGTTGGCTGAGCCATCAATCAAGAACAAGATATCAAACTTGTTTTCTGGAACTAAGAGAAATGAAAATGTTTAATACACAAAAAGATATTGCAGATTTATTTTGCAAACTAGGAGATAAGAAATCAGAGTGATCTTGATTATGTAAGAGGAAGAATTCAGGCTTTGGGTCTTTCTATAGCACCTTTCCTTAAAAACCCCAAATTGTGGAATCACTGGAAATCATTCTAGAACTTCCAGGAGAGTGTTATTGGTACTTTTAATGTATTATGCATCCTGAGAACTATATCATTGAGATGTGCAATCAGTGAACCTAAAAATGAGGAAGTGGAAGTGGAAATGATTCCAGCTTCTTCGAAACGCCTAAAGCAGACCTTAGTACTTGCAGCTTTCTGTCATCAACACAGAATCACATCGTAGAGACATGAGGCTTCTGTCTTTAAGGCTCTGAAGAGGAGGGATGGTACAGAAGTGTGCCTTCTCCTATCATAGCCAGTGCTTTTTTCTGGCAAGGAGTTCTTCAACCAAGTACTGTTGCCTAGGCTGCCACTGCTGCCTGCTAGCCAGAGTGCTTCCTTTGCCCCATGCTGGGGCTTACTTCTTACAAAGTTGGGGAGGGAAGGAAGGAGCATGTTCAGGTAGCTGCCTACTTTGTCCTATTGTAGCTGGAGGGCACATGGGGAGGATATCCCCACAGGCTCAGGCGGCCACAGCCCACCATGCAGTGGCAGGCACCTCCTACATCTCATACAGTGTCTTGCTTTTCTTAAGGGGCTGGATAAAAGGTAGAAGGAGCAGCAGGAAGGGTATCGGCACAGGCTCAGGCAGTGGCTGCCGGCCTGCTAACCAGCGAAGTGAAGATTGTGGCACTTTCTGATGGTACGAGCTGCTTGAAATGAAATGGACTGCCCTGGAAGGTGGTAGTCTCCCCTTTGCAAGGCATTTTTGAAACAGAGGGCAGGAGGGACACCCAGCAGTGGATCTCCTACATCGGCAGCGCATAGGACTAAAGGCCTCTGGAGAGCTTTACTACAGCAAGTCACTTTCTGTGTGTTTATCGGGCTTCTATTTTATTGTGTGCACAGACAGTTACTGTATTTTTCACCCCATAGGACACACCGGCCCATAGGATGCATCAAGTTTTTTGGGGGGGAAATAAAGGGGGGGAAATTATTTCTCCCCCCAGGCACTTGTGGGGCCGGCAGCGGGGAGAAGCGCTCTTCTCCCCACCGCCCGCCTTCAGACCAGGTCCGGGGACAGCGGGAAGACGCGCTGCGCCTCCCAGCTGTCCCCGGAGCTTGCGGGGCTGGCGGCGGGAAGAAGCACGCGTCTCCCCACCGTCAGCCTCCAAACCACATCGGGAGACAGTGGGATGGTGGCGTTCTGCCTCCCCGCTGTCCCCCGACCTTGTGGGGCTGGCGCTGCGGCTCTCCTGAAGCCTGGAGAGTGAGAGGGGTCGGTGCGCACCGACCCCTCTCACTCTCCAGGCTTCAGCGAAAGCCTGCATTCGCCCCATAGGACGCACACACATTTCCCCTTCATTTTTGGAGGGGGAAAAGTGCGTCCTATAGGGCGAAAAATACGGTAATCTTCCCCACCCCTTTGGAACAAAGAAAGTGGGGGGAATGAGGGCGGAGAGCACAGAAGCTGTACCCTCAGACACTGTTATAAATGTTATGCACTTCTTTTCACATGTATCATAGAACGAGGAGGAGCGAGATAGTTTGTTTTAAAAAATAAAAGTAAAGTAAAGCTATAGAAAGAAAAAAAATGAGCACTCCTCGTGTATCTATTTTGTCAACTGTAGCTTCTCGAGATATGTCCAAATGGTAAAATAAATGCACGTGCAATCATTATGCAAAACACTGCACTTGGGTTCGCACCAGCCAACCGCATTTCTATTTATACCCTGTGCATAGAATGTGTGAAACAGCCCTAAGGGCTTCTTCAGAAAATTCAAACATGGAAGGAACATGTTAGGGATGCTGCGGCAGTCACACGTGGCAGCCTTCATCCGTGATGCTCGTTATGTGTATGGAAACAGGTTCCCTACATGAATTTCACAATGTGTGCAATGCCTCTAAGACACAGCTGTGGCAAAATGTTTCATGCCATTTGAAACATACCTGCAAGATAAAACAAAATCATTCTTAAATCCATTTTGAATGAAGAAAGGAACAAATTACCTGCTGATTCTTCAACATAATATGTTGTTATTTGACCAATCATCTCCTGTGGCACGTTTGCCAGAGAACTGAATTCATCCTTAAGAAATACCATTTGTGGATTGTATGCAATCCGCTGAAGTTCTGTCAAATCAGCATCTTTAACACCAACGCAGAAGGTCAGCACTCCTGCACGAGCTAAAGAATGGGCAGCCTGTTCGAATGAATCGACAGATCGCCCTGCCGCAAGGTAGACTAGAACCTGAGGAACGCTTTCATCTATCCTGCTCCCACCGGCTTCGGTGAAATGATTTTCACGGACAAAGTCTAGTGCAGCACCAGTATTCAGTATTGATCCCCCAAGGAGTCTCAATTGCCTTAGATGATCGAGGACCTCTGCCTTGGTTAGAAAAGTGTTTAAAAAGAATTCTGTTTTCGGATTCTCACTAAATTGCACTAGGCCGATTCGTATATCATCAATTCCAACATCAAGGGAGCCAACTAGGCTCACAACAAAGTCACGGACCAATGGGAAGTTGGCATTTCCAACGTTGGCTGATCCATCCAAAAGAAAGATGATATCCCTTTTATTTAACAGAACTGCAGTAGAGCACAGAAAATAATGTAAGAAATCACAGAAAAAACATACCAGAATTTGTCATGTGTGCATACAACATTTGCTGTACACACATGTTCACCTCGTGAGAGAGAAGAGAAACAGGACAGCCATGAAGAGATGGAAGGAAGAAACGAGTGAAGTGTCCTGATGCCCCCCCCCAACTACATTTTAGGTTTTCTGTCTGCAGGTGACGCAAGCAGGGACTCTTCATGTTTAAAATTGCCAGTGAACTTCAGTGTAAATGGATTTTTAAACTGGATCTGAAAGCTCAGAACAATTTTAAGTATCCAATTGATATTATCGGGCATCAAAAATGGACTGGGAAGTTCCAAAAGAGCCTGGTCCTCAGCACTCACTTGACAATGTCTTTGGACCAAGGCCAGATCCTAGAGGCTTTTATACTTGTCGTAAATGTGTCAGCACATTTGCACAGGCCCACAGATGTCTCTGCTGAAGCACCAGGGCACTTGCTGAATCCACTCCTGGGATGGATTGGGTCCTTTCTGTTCCCTCCCCAAATGAGTCTATGGAGCACCTGAAAAAGCAGGAACGGATTGACCCATATCTAGAAGGCATTCAATTCCCCCACATGACTAGAGGAGGGACACTCTCGCGAGACCCCACCCCTTGCGTCCTGTGCCCAGCCCTGCCACCTTCCATGCCTGACTGCGCTGGTCCGCTTCAGCCCTGCTTTCTGCAGCCGTGTCTTCATCTGTCTCACACCTGACATCACATACAACACCAGATGTGCCTGGTTTAGGGCAGTGGTTCCTAACTGGTGGCCCACAGACCCCAGGGGGTCCACGTAACCCACCCAGGGGATCCATGGCACCATTCACATAACAAAAACGACTGCAACTGAGAGGATGAGCATGTGACCCTCTACTTCTGCAGTTGCCTTATTGCCTATCTAGCATGTTTATTTATTAATGGAGGTGCTTTTAGCTTATGCTGGTCTATGACCGTAGTAAAGATTTGGAAAACTACCATAGAGATATCTATATTTTCCAAAGTAGTGAGTCCATGGCTTGGCTTTTGAAAAACAAGGGCTCTACAGTACTTAGCTAATTGGGAACCACTGGTTTAGGGGGAACAGCCTTGTGGGCCAATTTTGGAAGCTTAGCAGTCCAAATTTGGCCCTCAGGTCAGAGGTTCTCCACCCCACACAGCTATTAAATGTGTAAATATGGCAATAGTTTGAAAGCCTAATTGTAATTATAAGATAGAAAGGGATAATTGTAATTTATGCCCATATGCTTATACCTGCAGGGAATGAAACAGGGGGTGGGAAGGGAGAGGGAAGACAGAGGGAGGGAGGGAGAGAGAGAAATATATATATATACATACTGAAGTATAAGAACATTTAGAACATTTTTAATTTATATTTTAAAATAAAAATGCCACTGTTTATATGCATCATGCAAGACTGTATTAGTAAGAGACATACATTTTGGAAAAAGCTTGTTAAGTGACAGATATTCCCGTGATATTCATCTTAATTTAGGATAATGCTTTAAAATTTAGCAATTCTAGAATAACTGATCTCCGTATTAGGAAATAAAAGCTCCTTAGAAAACTAACACTGTTGTTCTGCATTAGTTTTGCCATCTTCATCACTGGCAAGACTGCTCAGGATTCTTAAAAGTGTTCACTCCAAAAGATTTATATCCCATAAGTGCAGTCTTTCATGTCTTGGGTGCATTTAGCAGTCTACCAGCTCCCTAGAGATGCAAGTGACAGAAGAGAAAGGCCTGTTTCAAGGCCTGCCAAGCAGACCCCTGCCCTGGAGAAATCTAAAGTGACGAATAAACCCATCGTAAATTATCATTAGCGTTGCTGAGGATGAATAACCGGGATGGGGAGGCTGTTTCTAAAACAGTATTATTTACAAAGGTCAGATGCATTTTAGAACTTAACAAGAACAGTGTTTACCTTTTCCACTTGGTGTTACTTCAATCCATCCGGACAGTGTCTTCAGGGGTGACAAAATATCATTGAGAGTATTTACCAGGATAGGTGTGCGGAACTCGGAAGGACTGAATACTAGGGATGGTTCGTAGGCAATTTGTTCTAGTTCTGCACGATCCGCTTTTCGGGCTCCAACAGCCAGGATGAATATGCGATTCCTTTTCACTTCCTGTGCTGGTTCGGCAACATCGTCTTGGGACGTTCCACCAGTAATAAGGACCAGCATTGATGGTATGCCTTCGTTGATCCTGCTTCCAGCAGCGCTGGTGAATAAGTTGTCTTTCACATACCTCAGTGCAGAGCCTGTGTTGAGTGCAGCACCACCCATTGGCCTTATTTTCCTGACACTTGCAAGGACATCTTTTCTGTTCTGGAAGGTATTGAAATAGAACTCGGGTCTTACAGTTTCTGCATATTGTGCCACTGCAACTTGAACAAGGTCCGGTCCAATTTCCAGTTTCTGGATGATTTTGGCCACAAAATCACGAATTGCATTGAAAGGGGCAGCTCCCAAGGCTGCTGTGCCATCTATCAGGAAGACTATGTCCCTCCTATTGACTTCAACAACTGCAAGCAACAATATACAAACATATAATCAGTAGTATTACTTACTTAACCCGTTCAATCAATTCCTTATCACTACATACCTCCTAGGGGCTACATCTTACAAAAGGTGTCTTTCTTTTTGTCGTCGTCGTCCCCCGCCCCCGCGTTTGTTTATGCTGAGTTATACTGAACTGTATTGCAATTCAAATGTACTAAATCCAGCTTGGCCACTTTTACACAAGGTTTTAATAGCGTTGCAGAAGAAGAAGAGTTTGGATTTGATATCCCGCTTTATCACTATCCGAAGAAGTCTCAAAGCGGCTAACATTCTCCTTTCCCTTCCTCCCCCACAACAAACACTCTGGGAGGTGAGTGGGGCTGAGAGACTTCAAAGAAGTGTGACTGGCCCAAGGTCACCCAGCAGCTGCATGTGGAGGAGTGGAGACGCGAACCCGGTTCCCCAGATTACGAGTCTACCGCTCTTAACCACTACACCACACTGGCCCTCTGCAATAGTCACACAGTCAGTTCAGGGCTCTGCACTGTGAAATTAGGATGGTAAGAAGAGCTCTGTTGTGTCAGATCAATGGGGGGGGGTCACTAGGCCTGCGCCCTGTTCCCAGCAGAGGCCAATCTGATGCCTTTAGGAAGCTTGCAGGTAAGACATGAAGCCTCTGGAACAGGTCTCCTCCCTTTCTGCTATGGAGCTGCCTTTCCTTCCCACAAACCTGTCTTCTCCCAACAATGTACCACCTGTGTTGCATTTGCCAACCATCTGAAGATATCAGACTCACTGCCCAGCCCTGCTCTTCTCAGTATGGACCACCACTTCCATTTATATACCTCCAGCCTCGACACATCGGCCCAGTAAACTGCCCCACCCCCAAGCTCCCTCCCGGGCCCTCCCCCATCTTCTTCTTTACCAGCCCTGATCCCACCCCCAGCCCCCCAGCACCAGGGAGATGAGGACATGAGCCCATTGGCACCACATTTGCTTCATAGCCAGAACTTCCATGGGCTCATCTGAACCACTTCTTCCCTCCTGGGTTTGCTAACGCGGCTCAACTGGGCAATTGGATTCTATAATAGGAAAGTGACTAGAAGGGCCAGAATCCAGTCCAGGAAACTTTTTTTTAAAAAAAGTTACGGGTATTTCTTCGATCTTTCAGTGTCCATGCTTCTTATTTTTTAAATGGAATTAATCTGTCTCCTAAAACTAATGTGGTAAAGACTTTACTACTCCTACAAAGCAAAATGAACTCAGCACTCAATAGGGAGAAAGCTAGTATAGGGGTAAACTACGGGTGGGCGTGTGTGGTTCAGTACCATACAATGTACAACAAGACATAATGAATCAAAGTCTAATTAAGTCAGTAGTAATTCTGGAGCTGTGAACAACAGGGCAGGGTTGCTTGAATTCAGCCTTGAAATTCACCATAATTCACTTTAGACCAGTTGCGGGGTCAAAATGTTTGGGGAAGAAGAAAAAGTGTACCATGTAAGACCAGAGAGTTCGGTTCCTAGACAAAGATAGGTCACAACCCCTCTTCTCTGTGACGGAGGAAGTGAAGGTTCTTCTCTTCCTTTCTCTCACTTCATTTCTCGCTATATAACTGACGAGGATGGACATGACTAAACTTGCTCCAAGTTCAGACTACGTGTTTGAAACTATATGCCGTATTTTGCACAGAAGAGTAATCTACTTGTGTTCTCCTTGCTGCTGCATGGAATAATGCATGAACTAGACCTTTGGATTTGGTAAGCAAAACATCTAAAACTTACTTAAGAGTGCATGGTCCGTTCATTGCGGGGGTGGGGGAAGAGCTTTAAAGCAGACTAAATGTCTGAGGATTACAGCTCTGATGAGGAATGGTGGGAACCTTCCCCTCTTCCAGCTCCTGACCAGGATCCTGAAGCTGCCCAGGAACAGTGGAGCAGCATAGATTTAGAGAACTGGTTTGCAGAGGGACATAGTTCGGAAAACAACAGGTGGGCAGAGCTGAGTGGGGAACTACTAGGAGAAGCAGAACAGGAAGAGAGAGAGATAACGGACTCCCCTTCACTAGAAAGTGTTCAGCCTTTATCTCCAAGGGCAAGGAGAGCTGATAAGGTTGCTATGCAGAAGGCTCAGTGGTTGTGAGATCAGGTTGCAAGAAGGAGGAAGTGATGAAGATGACTCAGGGGGAAGTCAGAGGAAAGCTTAATTGGGAGCACCTTTATTCCGAGAATGGCTGTGTTGTTCTTTCGCTCTGATCATTAAACACTCTTAAACAGGTAAGGTAAAGGTAAAGGGATCCCTGACCATTAGGTCCAGTTGTGGCCGACTCTGGGGTTGTGGCGCTCATCTCGCTTTATTGGCCGAAGGAGCCGGCGTACAGCTTCCGGGTCATGTGGCCAGCATGACTAAGCCGCCTCTGGCGAACCAGAGCAGCACACAGAAACGCCGTTTACCTTCCCGCTGGAGCGGTACCTATTTATCTACTTGCACTTTGACATGCTTTCGAACTGCTTGGTTGGCAGGAGCTGGGACCGAGCAACGGGAGCTCACCCTGTTGCAGGGATTCGAACCACCAACCTTCTGATTGGCAAGTCCTAGGCTCTGTGGTTTAACCCACAGCGCCACCTGTGTCCCCCTTAAACAGGTAAGGGACTCTAATTGCTTTGTTCTGCTGATGCACAGCCGGGAGGGGGTGTGTTTCTCCGAAGCCTGACACTAAATGGGATATGCAAAAGGGTTTAACAACCTATATTCCATGCTATACCACTGCTTTATTCCTTTTTTAATGCTGCTGGGGGCTCTCTCCCACTGGAGAGATGTAAAGCCCCATGTTTTGAATCTAAGTGCTCATCTGATTCTTTTATTAATTAACCACATATGGGTCAGCTCTATTTCCCCTCCATAGTTTTATCACAAAGGCTTTCAATCCGAATTCCTGGGAAATGACTGGTAACTAGCAGAAAACGCTCCATACTGTCCGCAAGGAGCTCAAAATACAATTTTAGCAAGTTATGTGACACTATGCCTAATGTAATATTAATTAGAGCAGGGAAGAAGTACTCACTGTGATATGATCAAGGTTGTAATATCAAGTGACAATTCAGGATTTAAAGTTTGCTCAGGGTCTTCACTAACAACCTTGTGTAAATACCATTAAAAGGTAAAGGACGCCTGACAGTTAAGCCCAGTTGTGAACGACTCTGGGGTTGCGCTTTACTGGCTGAGGGAGCCGACGTTTGACCGCAGTTTTTTCTGCATAACTAAGCCACTTCTGGTGCAACGGAACACCAAAACCAGAGCAGCACATGGAAACGCCATTTACCTTCCCGCCAGAATGGTACTTGTTAATCTACTTGCACTTTGACATGCTTTCGAACTGCTAGGTTGGCAGGAGCTGGGACCGATTAAATACCATTAAAGGTAAAGGTACCCCTGCCCGTATGGGCCAGTCTTGCCAGACTCTAGGGTTGTACGCTCATCTCACTCTATAGGCCGGGAGCCAGCGCTGTCCGCAGACACTTCCGGGTCACGTGGCCAGCGTGACAAGCTGCATCTGGCGAGCCAGCGCAGCACACGGAATGCTGTTTACCTTCCCGCTGGTAAGCGGTCCCTATTTATCTACTTGCACCCGGAGGTGCTTTCGAACTGCTAGGTTGGCAGGCGCTGGGACCGAATGACAGGAGCGCACCCCGCCGCGGGGATTTGAACCGCCGACCATGCGATCGGCAAGTCCTAGGCGCTGAGGTTTTACCCACAGCGCCACCCGCATCCCAATACCATTACAGGGCACCTAATGGCAACTTGCATTGTAAATCTACAGCAAACACATATTATACCTGTGAATTTCGGGTGATTAGTCCTATGACTAGTGTTCACTGCAGACACAGAGAAAGACTGCAATATAAGCCTATGTTCCACATAGAGCTTGTTCCACATAGAGCTTGCAGGATTATAACTAGTGTGCTTAGAGGACCAAAGTAGTGGAAAATCAGTTGTGCCTTTGCACTGATTTAGTAATACTAGTTTTCTGTGAGGTAGAAAATTCAGTTTTCAGGCATTCTTGCAAAGGAACAATTTCCTTGACACAGAAAAATAGAAAAACACATTCCTGCAAAATTTTAAGAAGTTGCCTTATACTGAGGTACAGCCAGTATCTATACAGCAATGGTTTCAAACAGGCATCCTTCCTAGGCTTACTTTGTTGTTGAATCTGGGACCTTCTGCATGGAAAGAATATGCTCTACACTGATCATGTTAGAATCCCATGTTCCATGTATATGCAGGAAAGTTCTGCCATGTGAATCCTCATCTGAAGCCTGAAGTGGGCCATCTTAAGGTTTACCATCTTTGTGAGAAAGAGACCATAATCTTTCTATCAGTTTACTTTTCAGTTTAAAAGCCTAGGAAGGATCTATGCATGTTCCCTAAATGTGTGAAAACAAACTGTGCTGTATACAAAGAAATCTGGAGTCTGAAGGTGGCTATCTCAGCTTGATGGTCTACCCAAGTTCCTCCCTGCCACTTATCCTGGAACTCTGGGCTGAAGTCCAATCAACATGTAGACAACACTGAACTCCACCTGTTGTTTCCATTGTCCAATCTCAGGCAGGCAGAGGAAGTTTAAACTTAATTCAGACAAGACAGAAGGGCTGTTGCTAGAGTACGGTACTAGCAGTCTAGATCAGGTGAGTGGTCCCATTCTAGATGGGGTTTCACTCCCCTTGTAAAATCAAGCTCACAGCTTTGGGCTGGGGGGGTGTCTCCTGGATCCATATCTTTCTCTGGATGCCCAGAGTTTGTTACTGGAGATCTTTTTCTTTCCTTTTTTAAAAATCAGCTTCAGCTCATTTAACACCTGCAGACTTTCCACACCTGATGGAACTATGCATTTTAACTTCCACTGCATATTACTAGCTTCCTCTGCTTTGTCCTAATGGTTTATATAATTTCACTAAAAGACACAATCATATTCTATACGGAAGCAGAATAGATTAATTATTCTTTGGGGGTAAATTTGCAATTCCAGGTTGTATCTGAAATCATCTCTACGTTGCAAAGGCATTGTAAATTATACTAAACTATACTTTAAAAAACTTATTCTAGAAACTTCTGATGAATTGATCCTTGAATTAGAATAATCTAGTCCATCAATATACAGTGGTACCTCGCAAGACGAATGCCTCGCAAGACAAAAAACTCGCTAGACGAAAGGGTTTTTTGTTTTTTGAGCTGCTTCGCAAGACGATTTTCCCTATGGGCTTGCTTCACATGACGGAAACGTCTTGCAAGTTTGTTTCCTTTTTCTTAACACCGTTAATACAGTTGCGACTTGACTTCGAGGAGCAACTCATAGCACGCGGTGTGGTAGCCTTTTTTGAGGTTTTTAAAGACTTTGGTGATTTTTGAAGCTTTTCCAAAACTTTCCCGACACCGTGCTTCGCAAGACGAAAAAAATCGCAAGACGACAAAACTTGGGGAACGAATTAATTTCGTCTTGCGAGGCACCACTGTACAAAACTAGCATTTTTTTCAACTGAAATCTCATCTCAAATACACTTGACCACTTTGATTTGCAGAACTGACACTTTTCTAAGTGCCACATAATGCTTGTTCCACACTTTTAATGAATCTAGAGATGGGAAGGCCTGGAAAAAAACTGGAAAAATTGGGGGGGGGGACCCAGGTTTTTTTTAAAAAAAAAATTCCAAAGCTGTTTTTTTTGGGGGGATGGGCAAGGAAGTGTGTGGAATATTCAAACTATATCAAATTGGGTTTTGATTTTTTTTACAATTTTTCTGGGGGGAAACGGCTTTGGAAAACCCCCAGAAAAAAACCTGGTTTTTTTTTCCAATTTTCCCAGTTTTTTTTCCAGACCTTCCCATCTCCAGAATTAACAGACTAAAAATACACATTGCAAACAAAAACCACAGATTAAAATATATGTACACCTTATATAAATTCAATAAATAAAAATAAATAAAATATGTCTGCATCGTGGAGTTGGAAGGGACCCTGAGGACCATGCAGTCTAAGCCCCAGCAGTGCAGGAATTATCAGCACCAGGCTCTAACCAGCTGAGCTATCCAGCTCTGAGTAGGCTTGCTTTAGCAAAATTGTTTTTGGCAGGTGCTGAAAGAAGTGCAGTGAAAGGGTCTGCCTGGCGCTTCTTGGCGGGGGGGTGTGGTGTGTGTAGGAGCAGCAACACTTGCGCCACCCTGTTGTCAAGAACACTTTGTGGTTCTGAGATGGGAAGGAATGCCAGGGCAGAGACACGAACAACAAAACTGCCTGTCCCCAGCAGATGTAATTGGGCACTTGGAACAACTGATAGCTCTTGGTTGGGTTGGAGGAAAGTCAGGTTATGTGTATTTTAGGAAAAACACCTGAAGATTCATTTTTCATGAGGAAGGAATATGACGAGGTCTGGGGACATCTAAACTGTTGTTCAAAGAGCTACTATGCAACAAGTATTCATTATTCTATTAATTATTCTACTGTCTATGGTGTAGAGTGCTTGGCTTGGCATAGCCCATCTTTTGCCTTTGAGTCATGTGCAGAGACCCTCTTTGGATCATACCCAACTCTACCTCTCTTTTAAATCAGAACCAGTGAAGGCAGTGAAGGTCCTGTGTGAGTGCCTGGAGGCGGTTGCAGGATGGAGGCTGAATCCTGACAAGACAGAAGTCCTGTTTTGGGAGGACAGGGGGCAGGTGGGTGTGGGGGACTCCCTGGTCCTGAATGGGGCAACTGTGCCCCTGAAGGAGCAGGTGCGCAGCCTGGGAGTCATTTTGGACTCACAGTTGGACTCACAGGTCAATTCTGTGTCGAGGGCAGCTGTTCACCAGCTCCATCTCGTACGCAGACTGAGACCCTACCTGCCCAGGGACTGTCTTGCTAGAGTGGTGCATGCCCTGGTTATCTCCCGCTTGGACTACTACCATGCGCTCTACGAGGGGCTACCTTTGAAGGTGACCCAGAAACTACAATTAATCTAGAATGCGGCAGCTAGACTGGTGACTGAGAGTGGCCACCAAGACCATATAACACCAGTCCTGAGAGACCTACATTGGCTCCCAGTACGTTTCCGAGCACAATTCAAAGTGTTGGTGCTGACCAGGAAGAGGCCTTCTTGGCAGTGGCACCCTCCCATCAAATGCCAAGGAGATAAAGAACTACACAACTTTTAGAAGACATCTGAAGGCAGCCTTGTATTGGGAGGTTTTTAATGTTTGATGTTTTATTGTGTTTTTATATGTGCTGGAAGCAGCCCAGAATGGCTGGGGAAACCCAGGCAGATGGATGGGGTATAAATTTTAAAATATTATTATTATTATTATTATTATTAGGGACCCCGGTATGAATAGCTCCTCTGCATCAACCAGGGTTTCGGTGTTTGAAAGCAT